>NW_011499848.1:4134635-4253919 GCF_000495115.2 Populus euphratica
CCCCCCCCCCCCCCCCCCCCCCCCAATGATTTCTCACCTGTTCCATTTATTTATTTTTTCACTAACTTTTCATTTTTATGGGTTCAGATACACTGTCCATATTTTTCTTTTGTTGCATTGTGAAGCAACCATATGGTACAGCCTTTTTTACTTTTTCGCAAGTGTTTTTCAAGCTTTTAAATTAGGCTTCTATCACATGCTGTATTCGATTGCGACCATCCTGGCCTATCCCTATTACTGAAAATCTGACTGGCAACTACAGTTGTTTTTTTTTTTTTGCCTGGGATAGGTGGTTAACGCTCAACAGTGCACCCGATAGCAATTTGCGTTGGTCTAGACAATAACCTTGTTTTTTCTGGCTCAAGATTTGTTCTTGACAAGGTGACCCCAGGCAATATAACGGAGAAAAAACGATGAAAAGAAATTTAGCAAATGGAGTTAACTGGAAAAACAGCAGCCAAGAGGGGTGATACAGCCTCCAGGAGCTTTAAAAGGAGAAAAGCTATTTGAAGAAGTGGGGTTTGAGGGAGGGTTCTCAATTCCCTCCATTTGTTCCTCACCGTGTTATTCCTTTCTTCAAAACAAGTGTCTTTATTAGCAATGTTGACGCGGGCCATCTTCTTTGCTGTTTTCCATGAACACAACAACAAAAAAAAACTTGTATGCAAATACAAAACAAATTATCACAGAAAAACTACTTATTAGTATTAACCATCAGTATTAATTATTAATTACTATTTAATCAACTAGAAAAAGATAAGGCACGATTGGGTGTCGCTGTTCAACGTTTAAAAGGGAAGAGAGGTTGGTGGCAATTACAAAGTATAACCAAACAACTGTCTGCTGCACTAACCTGTGACACATGATGTGGCCAGGGAAAAAGGTAACGCTAGAAACGAGCAAAAAAAAGTAAAAGGCAGGTTGCAAGGTAATTATAGGTATGGAAAGAAAACCAGACCCCTATGCCCCCCCACTGCGGTCACAGATCTTTGTCTTCGCTCAAACTGAAAAGCGATGCCTGAATATACAAACAAAATAAGAAAAACCCAGAACCTAAACCAGGCCAAGCCACCCTCCTTTCTCCTTTTCTTCTCCGATTCTAATTAATTTATTTTTTGTCTCTCACCTTCCATTCCACGACCATAGTCTATGAATGATTGAGTTAACAAGCCAAAGTTTTCCTCTCTGTCTATTCCACTTCACCACCCAGCATATAATGCTGGTCATATCCTGAGCCTCCACCTATTTTTCTGGTTCCTTTTTTATCTCCCCATAGTCTCTCTTTGTTGGATTAGACTCATGTGAATGATGTCTATGTAGTAACCTTTGTTTTGGTTAGTAATGCAGTGGAATGAGGGATTTTAAAGTAGCTATTTTTTACTTGGTTAATGAGGGAAAGTGAAAAAAAATAAGTTAAACCGAAGTCATACCTTTTGTTTTCACATTCATTTTTGTTCTTCTGTCTTGAATACATATATTTTTTTACGTTGGTCCCCCGCATTTTGGCTAAGAAATGAGAAAGCATGGATGGCAACTTCCATATCACCCTCTTCAGGTGCTTCTTTTTTATTTTTCCCCTTTTTGCTGCGTTATTTTTCAATGTTTAGCAGCTTTATTGGATGCAAGTTTTGATCTTGAGTGTTCATTGTGAAGGTGGTGGCTGTTGCTGTATTTCTGGCTTTGGGGTTTGCTTTTTATGTGTTCTTTGCTCCTTTTGTTGGGAAGAAGTTGTTCCAACATATAGCGATGGGAATCTACACTCCTCTGGTAAGCAAATTCACATATTTCCGTTTAGTAAATTTTTTATATATAATCTTTACCGATTGCCTTCATTATATCTAGCGGGCTTAATAACCAAGATCTGTTTTTCCTCTGCTCGTTTCTAAAGCTCTTAGCTTTATTTTCTCTAATTCGGTTTCCTTCTGTGTTGTTCTGTTATGGAGGTTTTTTTTATCTACAGATCCTTTCAAACATACCAAACATCTGTACTTACGTGAACGAGTTGATTATCTTCCTGTCCCTGTGTATGTTACCTAAAACTATAACAAATGAGCAACGAATTTGATCCACAGATGATTTAATTTGTCACCTGTTGGAACAATAAGCATTGTCCCATTGGCTATTTTAGCCCTTGGCATTTGCCTATGTTAACAAATCGCGGATATTTGATACAGTATGCTATTAATGTGGTCTTGCAATGGATATAAAGCTAATCCTTGCAAATTCTCTAGCTAGACTATAATTTGCTTTCTCACTGACCTCTTTCGTTTATGGATTTTCTTATCCTATCAAAATGCCCTCCACTGGCTGCTCTTTTACACACACACATCTGGATTAATGTGGAACCAATGATTAATTCTGGAATTCTATCCTTTCATGGTCTTGGGAATCAAGACAATCAGATCACCTTTGTGTCGTTCGAGAACATGAATGCTGTGTATAAGCTGGTATATTGCCAAGTACAGAATAGAAAACTAAAATGCTTTCTACTCTGTCAACACAATAGGTTGATGATGCTGATAGCCGTTGATTTCCGAAATACATAATTGGGCAGGATTTGAGTAGTACATGCCATGCATTTTCAGGTTACCTAATTCTGTATTAACAAACAACTTCACTTGCGTGATTCGTTATACGCCTTAGCTAGAGGTGTTTCTGATTGATTTAATTTTGGATGAGAGGCTAATAGGTAGTGTTAGTGATATCAATATATTTATATCTGGCATGTTAACCCATGATAGTCCAATTGATATCCTTCGACTTTGTGATATATTTGAAACACTTTGCATTTTTGCTGTTAGCATGATCTCAAAACAATAATTTGTTTGTCAGAAAAAGTAAGTCTAAAATTTCAGTCATGCTACGGTTTTAACTTTCATTTCTGCTAACCATGACATGAGATGGCCATTTTTATGCATAGGATGTGCATCTGTTTAGTCTTGTTTATTAGCAACAACAAATACAGGTCTATGTAAATGTAGTTGGAACTTTAATAACATCTACCTTTTGTTTTCAGATTACTTGTGCCTTTGGCCTATATATTTGGTGTGCAGCTGCTGATCCAGCAGATTCTGGAGTTTTTAGATCTAAAAAGTATCTCAAGATTCCAGACAGTGAAAAGCATAACCCACAGAAGGACTCAAAACCTGGCGGAGGGTCAACTTCATCGAAACATGATGCAAATGCTTCTACTGTTGGAGGAAAATCTCTGGATAAAGAGGCGGTGGGTTCTGATGCAACTTTGAAGGAGCCAAACACTCAAATTGAGAAGGTGTCATCAGGGAATTCATTTTGTTTTCTGTGGGTTTTCTTTCCTTGTGCTTTGATCTGTAATTGGTGCAGTTCGAGTGATGAATCTTCTGAGCTACAGATGAGTGAAGATGGCATGTTCTACTGCAGTTTGTGTGAAGTTGAGGTTGGTCAGAGTGCATGAAGTCAGTAGTTTTTCATTTATTTTTGAATTGTTCAGTAGAGTTCATAAATACACAGCGCCATGGTTGAAATGCATAGTTTGGCACCCTGAAGAATTATAATTTTAAAAATGTATCATATGTTTACAATTCTTTGGGTTTTTTCAAACATTTGCTTTATGAAAGAAAACATTTTCACATTCAACCTGCTCAAAGCTAGAAAGCTAACAGCCATTAAACGCATCTTGAGTTCAATCTAAAGGTCTATTGTACTACTTTTGTGTTGACAGTTCATATGAAATTTTCTGCTTATGAAATTATGATCCTGTACAGGTTTTCAAGTACAGCAAGCACTGTAGAGTGTGTGACAAATGTGTTGACCGTTTTGATCATCACTGCAGGGTATGAGAGGTCTTCTTTGTTGGGAATTTTTCATTTTTATTTTATCATCCTCGTGCTCATTTTCTACTGGACTTTTGCAGTGGCTTAACAACTGTGTAGGCAAGAAGAACTACGGACAGTTTTTCACCCTTATGGTTTCTGCTCTCCTCCTGGTAAGCCCAAGCTTCCACATTCTTCCTTACCTGGAATCTTCAGATGGTCAGACTGCATCAATACCCTGTAATCCCTGGTCTATAAATGAAGGCTTATAGGATTTTCCATATCTTAATTCTTAATTTTTTTCCATTCTTCCTTATGCAAGTGCCTTTGATCCCTATCATCCTGAATCCAGACAGTGTCGTTGCCTATAATTCTGATAATTTGTCCATGCATGAACAGTATGTTTTGAAAACAATTTCAGATGAGTCCAAGACAGTTGGGATATATATATATATATTTTCTTGAGTCCGCTGGTTGCTGTGCATTATTGCTCGATTGTCACTGATTGTGCTTAAATAGTTTCCCTATCATGTCTGAGATTCTTGTCAAACAAGTTTTCACATCCTATCCTGATTCCCACAAGCAAACTCCCATTACTGAAGATTTCCCAGAGTAAGCCCTTCATTTTCAAGTCATTTTCGATGTAATTGACTATTGACAGGTATATACATGGTTTGTATACCTTGGGCTTGAGATTGCAGCTTATTCTACAATGGTCGACTGGAATCCTTGTACTTATCTGCTGTTTTCTTGAACGGAAGCGATTCGCTGTGGACATCTCTGCCAAGCTGGGAAGCAGTTTCTCTTTGGCCCCCTTTGTTATCGTGGTGGTGAGTGCTATTGATGTTTTGCTCTCAGAGTAACCCAACCTTTTCTTGGGTAATCAATTTTTTTTTCTTTAATGCTGTTTAAACATTTGCAAAGTTGCAAACCTGTTAGCTAAAAATGTAGAGAATTTATTGTTATATGTACTTCCTCATTTCTCTGCGCTAAACTAAAAGAATGTGTATATTCTTGCAGTCAGTGTGTACCATTTTGGCAATGATTGCCACCTTACCTCTTGCCCAACTTTTCTTCTTTCATATCCTTCTTGTAAAAAAGGTAATGATGCCGATCATTTCTTTCTTCAAATTGTGCTTACTATTGTTTAATTATTCAATTGAGTAATATTTAATCTTTAAGAGTTTTTTTTTTTTGCTTTCATAATATCTGGGCAGGCAAGAGCTTCATTTTTTTTTTGTTACTATTTTTTTGATCACATTCGGTTTCATTCCAAATAATTATTACTTAGCCGATATCACAAAATTCCTGTACATGTCATAGGGAATCAGCACTTATGATTACATAATAGCTCTAAGGGATCAGGAACAAGAGCAACAGGGCGTTGAAGGTCAGCAGAGTGTTCAAATGTCTCCTGCCAGCTCACTCACTGGATTAAGCAGTGCAAGCTCATTTTCTACTTTTCACCGGGGTGCTTGGTGCACACCACCTCGTCTTTTTCTGGAAGATCAGGTACTTTTTACCAATCCATTCTTCTACTGGGCATGCTTGTGCAATTGTGAATCCGTGAATTGTAAGAGGAACAATAACTTTGGCGTTCGCAGTTCAGTTGATTAATGATAGTTTTAGTTAACGGATTTTACAAGATTTTAATAGCGTGTGTAGCACTTGCACATACAACCTCTGTTCAAGTGCATAATTCACTTTATCTTTTGAGCTAATAGGCTGAGCAGTCGCTATATTGTGTTATTTTTAAGATTTTCTCTGTTCTATTTTCTGAATGCCTCGCACTCAGGCATGCGCACAAGTTAAAAAGCACTGCTAAATTTCTTGATGCTACGGCAATTTTCTTTTTCTTTCAGTTTGATGTTGTTCCTCCAGAGACTGGATCTGTTAGCTCATTAGGAAAGAAGTCTATGAGAGAAGAACCAATCAAGAAAAAGAACCCCGCCACAGTAAAGATCAGTCCTTGGACATTGGCCAGATTAAAAGCCGAAGAAGTTTCGAGAGCTGCAGCAGAGGCGAGGAAAAAATCCAAAATCCTGCAGCCTGTGACAAGACGGGAACCCCCTTTTGGGGGGCTAGACACAGATAGCAGCTTTGGCAGCAGTGGCCATCGGATGGTCCCAAGGATTGACAATAATAGAAGGAGAGCTAGTAAGCGAATACGCTTTCCAGTTGACCTACCCATGGAGTCTGTAACTAGGACTTCAGGTATAACTCCTGATAAAGGTTTCACTGAGACATCTACAAGCTTGGCTCCTCTTCAGCGTGAGGCCCGTAGTGCTTTCCAGACCAGCCGAGCAATGTCAAGCTCAGCTGGGGTTGCTGCTTCTTCTCCTGAAAGCAGTTTAGACTCCCCAGATATCCATCCTTTCCGGGTTTCCTCATTTGGAGCTGAAGAGTCCAGACGTCTCACAGGTCTATCTGTAGCTGGTGCTGTTTCTCACAATGCATTCCCACTTTCAAGGTCTACTAGTGATGGGTATGAAGCTTCTGGTGGAGAAGATAGTGACCGGGTTCCTTCCAGGATTGCTCAAAGGTCAGATAACTGGAGTAACCTTCTCTTCCATGCTGATCGGGACGAGGCTGTATTTAGAATGAGAGCATCATCTTCATCCAGCCAGGCTAACAATAGAGAACTTTGACGATGACTCTTCTACGAAGTTCGGTTCCTTTTGATTTCTGTGGGGAGAAGTTCACCATTCTTTCATTTATGGGCTAACTACTTCAAGAACTGGCCACTTCGCCTATTGATATTGTGTTTGGCTTTGGATTCTGGAATCAAGGGCCTCGCTAGAAGACGACACTGCCTTAGAAAGGTTGTTGAACTTGCGTTCCTCTGAGCCGCAAGGAAGCTTTTTGCATGCACTCTCATTGCAACCGTGGATCTCTGGCTGTTGCTTTTGGTACAAAAAAATTGATCATGTGTTGTTTATAATGCTTGGATTGTATCCCCCTTGACGGGTTTGTTGGACTTTCAAGATGGTTTCTTTTGTAGATTTAACCTAACATCCACGAAGAGTACCTCTGTATTGTCTCTCCAGGTTCTGTCAGTGGAACCAACAGGAGGAAAGCTCGGGGATGCTACAAAGAAAATAAAAAAAATAAAAATGCAAAAGCAGCCCGAAGTCAAATGCTCTAATCCCTTTTCACTTCATTTTCTTCTATGCTGGTATGGTGTTCTTATTGAATTCCTGTTGGTTCAAGTGGAACCCAGAAATCACCAATAAATTATACAAAACACGTGGTGTGGGTAGTTCAGTGTAGTTTTTTGTACTGTTTACTCTCACAAATTATGGATCGGAATAGGTAACTTTTTTTAAAAAAAATTTATTTTGGTTCAGGTTTTTTTTTTATACACACACACAATTCAGCTCTGTTTAAGTTTAAATTAGAATTTCTTGAAAGTCTAAATTAGCATCTAATTATATATATATTTTTTGAAAGGAATGGTTGAGTTAAAAGATATGGACTAAAGTACAAAAAGCAGGTAAACTTGATGGTGTTTTAGAATTATTTGGAAAGTTTATTCAATTTCTTTATTTTTTATATCTACTAAGTAATAAGTTCCGATAATTTTAGTATTAAAATTATATAATCTGTTGTAAACAGTGCCAGTAATGGAAACTCGCTGCATCCAATTGCCGACTCATGAAGAACTATTTAGAACCCTTAAAATGTTTCTGTTTCACCAATTCTAAGTGGTGAGTGGAAGGGAATGCTCGAGAGTATTATAACAATTGTTTTTTAAAATTATTTTTGTTTAAAAATATATTTTTTTAAAACATTTGTTTTTGATATTTACACATTAAAACAGTTCAAAAACAAAAAAAAAATATTTTAATAAAAAACAAATTGAATCTTAATACTAAACAATCACAAAAACCATCATGACAGCTTCTTTGATAACAGAGATTCACCGGTGGAATGTGCCTTTGTAGCACTTTGTTTTTTTATATGTTTTTTTTTTATTTTAAAATATTTTTTGAAAAAAATTAATTTTTTAAATATTTTTTTGATTTCAAATTATTTTTCTGATGTTTTTATATTATTTTTTTATGTGTTGATATCCAAAATAAATTTAAAAAATTAAAAAAAATTATTTTAATATATTTTAAATAAAAATTATTTTTTAAAATAATCATTACTACATTAAAAAATATAACGTATCTTAATAAATAGAAAAGTAGCTTCCGAAATAGCATCAAGCCAGCCCAGATGGCTTTTCTTGTACATGCTGAAGGAACAAACAGGTTTTCATTTTGGATTCCCTCTAGAATTCAACGAAGTTGCACGCTGGAGTCAAAATCAAAGAACTAGATTGAAGATGGGGAAGAAAAGAAGAAGAGCAATATTGGTTTACGTGCAAGTGGCAGTTCGTCTTTCCTCTCAAGTTCACTTGAAATAAATTCTGAAGGCTACAAGCAGGCAAGTTCACTTGAAATAAATTCTGAAGGCTGTTAGATGCAACAATCGGACTGGAAGGCAAGCATTGCTGTTTGTCTTCAAAGGAGATGGAATGGCAGACCCTAATTGATGGATTTTACAATTAGAACGCAATTTGCTGGTCAAGCAAACCGCTCATCTTGTGACTATGAGCTGGTCAAGCAAGCCCCAACTGGATTGTAAAGTAGTGATTAGAGTTTTAGATTATACTTGACGTCGTCGGTCGATAGCTCCCAATGAAAGCAGAAAATTGTAGCTGCCTACATATGTTCGGTGGAAGTTCTAAGTTCTAGTATAAAAAAAAAGGAAATCTATTTAACTAACCAAAAGAAAAAAAAACAGAAGCTGTCTTGTTACCAGACATTTCCATAATCTAGGAGGAGTAACTCTGTTGAAATCTCGGCAAGCTTTGACTTTGTATGGAAATTTAGACAAAAATACTAGGCTCTGGACAGAAGCAGGGCAAATTTTCCAATAAAAAGGCAGGGGACTTCATCAGTAACTAATTGTACACGCACCACCTTTTCCAATTCAGATGCATCAAGAATTGGCAAATGATAGCAAGACATCTAAAGACTCAGTTTGAACATCAACTTCAGTCTGCAGCACACCAAAACCAGCATTCGGCATAACAGTAGATGCAATGATTGGCTAGAACATGCTACACGAACAAAAAAAAAACCACCAGCCTCTTTAATCGAATACAGGCCGGCCACAAGCAAAGAGTAGATGCAATGATTGGCTAGAACTGGCTCTGTCACTGTCAAGTTACAAGCAAACAGAAACCTAACAATGGTGATATAAATTCATTGGTATTTTGTAACGTGATGTACTCTCTTAAAAGTGTTTTTTAATTGCATATGTATTAAAATAATATGCTTTTTAATTATTTTTTTATATTAACACATGTCTGAAAATTTAATGATTTTCAGACAATTGAAAAACAAGTTTAACCGCGTTAATAAACACATTAGAAGCATCAAGAGTCACGAGGTAGTAGCAATTTGCAGACAAATGATGAACTACTCCAGTCACCGATTCTTCTTGATAACAATGCGGCCACCGCTTAGCCAATTTTACCAGAAACCACTTAAAATAAAAAATATAGTTAAAAAGTTTTAAGCCAAACCTTATTCCTTAATCGTGTTTATGATTTGACAATTCACTGATACATCTGAATCTCAGGAAATGATACACACTTTTTTTTAACTGTAGGTTTCTGACTAACTTACACATATTTTAATTAATTATCTAAAATTCTAAAATAAGTTTTTAATAAGTCGTTACAACTCATATATTATACATGCATCTTTTAAGTTCTTTAAGTTTAGGGTGCATTTATTTTACATATATTTTTATATTTGTGATGTAAAATACATAATAAGGTATTTAGTAACAGTAAAAATTATGTTTTATATTATGAAGTCCACTAGAAAATTAAGTTTTAAATGCAGTTTTGATGAAGTAAGTTTTATATATATTTTTAATTGAGTTTTGTAGAATATTATTTGTTTTTACATTTTAAAAATATTTTTTAAAAATTTAATAGTATTTTTTTTACTTCAAATTAATATTTTTTTAGTATTTTAGATCATTTTGATATGCTAATATTAAAAATAATTTTTTAAAAATAAAAATATATTATTTTAATATATTTTCAAGTAAAAATCATTTTAAAAAACAATCATAATTATACGACCATCAAATATTTTATACATATTTTTTACTATGCATAGACCTCAATTATATTTTTTTATTAAACATATATCTAAATAAAACTAATCACAACTAACCACACACACACACACATACACATATATATATATATATTTTTCCAAACTACAACCTCAAAAATTACTTTAAAAACAAACACTCTCTTGATGTAAAGCAATTTCAACCTGGTCTAACCACAACGGTCAAATTTCGGGTTATCTTTAACTGAACCACGTAGAGACTACAATCTGGAACTCTTTCTTGTATTGCGGTATTATTATGTTTCTCTATGGAGCCGTGAATTCACCAATTACACCTAAATTAGTATTCTCCCGAGCCACAGTATCTGAAGCAGCATGTGCAGCATCCAAAATGCACAAATTGCTCAATTAGAGTCCTGTCCAATATTTAGCCAAACCAAGTGTATGTAAAAAAGAGAGCAATAATAATCTTACTTCAGATTATGGTACACACAAGTTTCATTTCATTGCATTATCCACATAGAACCGAGTTCATGTACACAGGTACAAACTCTGTTAAACTAAGAAAAAAAAGGGAAAACCAAAAACATGTATAGCAAACAAAAGCCATTGCAAGGCCACTAACCTTGTCAACTATAGGTAACAGAAACGAAATGAGGGATCTTTCCATCATCAAAAGGCAAGCTGACATAGTCACCGGCAAACTCCTCAGCAATCTCCCAGACAAGCTCTCTGTGTACAGCCGTGCAATCCATGTAAAGAACAGTAAACGCCGCGATATTGTAAAGAAATAACATCGTTTGGAGAGCTGAAGGCACCAAAATTCGAACAACAAAAGGCCAAATCTTCCATGCACTATCGACCCAAATCTTCCATGCACTATCGATATTGCCATTATCCAAGTCTCCCCATGGAAATGAAATGGCAATAACAAACAAGCCAGGGAAAAAGGCCAAACATAAAAACAAAGACAAAGCCACTCCTTTCATTCCTTTTATTAGGAAGTTGCTCCTCTTCAATGGCTCAAGACCCCAAATTGATTCCGCAACCACTATCACCTGAGCTAAAACCCAATTCAACTGCAGATAAAACAAAACTAAGACCAGAAATACCCCAAGAATCAGGCAAAAGACTTGAAAAGAAGGTGAAGAGACATTAACTTCAAATCCAAGAAGCTGAATTCCATTCATAACCAAAAAAAAGAACAACGCAAAAAGGAGGACGACCCCCAAAAAGATAATTTCAGCAAAAGAGTTAGTTATCAAAAGGGGAAGGAAAGAAGTGAGAGAAGATTTGATTGAAGAGCAAAGCTTTACAGGTCTACCGTAGAATCCATGAATAACACTGTAGGTGATGGAGCCAGTAGCGAAAAGAGAGAAGGTGACGGAAAGGAGTACAAGGAGAAGGGAGAGGATAATGGTATTTGTAGTGAAAAGATTTGAGAGGTCATCTTGATAAAAAGTAGCGTGAGAAAGGAGGATTTTGGAGCGGAGAGTGGAGGATTGAGAGATGATGTTTTGGATGATGGGGTAGACAGAAAGAAGGAAAGAAAGAGGGAGGATAAAGAGAACAGAGAGAGCCAAGAAATGGCGGGAGTGGGCGTTTGTTATACGTTGTGTTTCTGATAAGACAGAGCAAAGGTCAGCGGCCGCTGTTGATCCCATGGTGGATTTTGGGTTGATCGAGAGGGTGGAAGAAGTGGTGGTGGTGGTGGTGGTCTTGTTTTTGTTCTACTTGATGGAAGTGACGGGGTTGTTCTTTTTTTATTTCTTGTGTATGAAATGATAGGAAGTTATCTCGGGTCGTTTGATTGTATCGCCGCCATGGATAAAGGCAGTCATTTCATCAGTTTTCTTATGAAAAAATCAATTAAATTTATCTTATTTGCGTAATTTAATATAAATAAATTTTACTCTGAAGTCATGGGAGTTTGGTTTACGAGCTCCAATGTCGAGCATTTACACCGGAGAAGTGGGGGTTGGCTTCGACCCAGTATGATCCAAACCATTTGATCACCATTTTTTTCTTCGGTTTGTGATTGTGACCAAAACCTAAAACCAATCAGTTAGATTGGCGCAAGGGTGGCGCGCAAGCAGGTTTGAAGATGTTCTGGTGAATTGGTATGTTTCAAAGACGAAATTTCTTCGGGCATGGACTTTTTAGAACAATTTAATGAGATATCTTTAAATTTATACGAACTGGATGATACTTTGTTACGTGTTATACCATATTAACGGTGGAGTTTCTCAGTTACCTAGTACTAATATAAAGGAAGACCATTCCTATGATTCTTTGTAAAAATAAAAACATTACAATTGTAGTCTCTTTAAATTATTTTTATAATAAAAAATACTTTGTTTTATGAAGTCATTATAGCACATATCCCAAATTTTATTAAATTTTTGTTTAGGGTAAGCTTAAGTTAAGAGGATATTAAGTTTCAATAATTAAAATGCTAGCTATTTTTTAATGTGGTTTTGTTTTAAAATATATTAAATTAATTTTTTTTAGTTTTTATAATTCATATTTGATATTAGCTCAAGCACATTAAAATAATTTAAAAAAATTAAAAAAATAATTTTTTATGAAAATAATCTTCAACCATAAAAACATAATTTATCAAACTCAAAAGTGTTTTTAAAACTTGCTCGAGCAGGGGCTGCGGTCAATTAAAAACTTTACCATATTGTTAATTTTTTTTTTGTTAGATGGTACCATCAATTAAGGATTCGTTAAATAATTTTTTGAAAACTATTTTTAAATAATTTTTTTATTATTAAAAAAATTAATAAAAAAAAATACTTTCCATTAAACACAGCTAACATATCCTTACGTTCGCAATTCTGGCTCGCTACTTAACACGAGTTGCATAAATAAGACATGATTATCACAATGATAAACAGAATCACAATGATATGATTCATGACTGCTTTTCTTTGATTATTTCCTTTGGTACGTCCATGGTTTTCTTTTTAAATTTATTATTTCTACCACTCGGACGTAACGCCCATCCAATCCAATAAAACTGTAGCTCGATAGGCTCTAATGGTAGCATTAACATCTTCAACTTCAAAGGAAAAAAACATATGCAAGCCCTCTACTGCTTCCCAGTCCCACATATCCACCCCACCATTCCATTCACGCCAATTATCCACCGACTTCTCCTTCGATACCAGAATCCTTCACAATTGTGAAATCCTCGTGAATTCCCTCCAAATCCAACAATCATTTTGCTAAGTTTCCAGGTTTTTTTCGCTATCTGATCCTCTCTTTTCCATGCTCCTCGTGTTGACCGTTAAAGCGAAATCAAGTTGTTGTTGTTTTTTTCTTTGCGTGTTACATTGCTGGGCAGATTTTTAACTTAAGATCCAATAGACTGACACATACACTGTGCATATATCGACATCAAGATGGAGGTTTCTAGTACAGCTTCTCCTAGAATGAGCTTGGATCAGCTACAAAAGGAGGGATCTGAAGAAACCCATTTGCAAAACTCTGAGCTCGAATCATCTGATTTTAGTGATAGGCATAATCATCAATTCCATTCAATGAGTGCGTTGGAGATCCTGAGAGAAACAGTGAGGATTCTCCGATGTAATTCATGGTCGTTTATGACGATTGCTGCTTTGCTTATTTGCCCAGTATCTGCCATTCTTTTGTCAAATGTATTGGTTGATCAGTCTATTGTTAAGAAATTGAGTATTAGGCTTTTGTTGGTTGCCAAATCCAGTGGACTCCCATTGAGGCCTTTTATCAAACAGTCGTGTCATCGTTTTTCCGAGATGGCTGTTTCGTCTGCCATGTGCTTCCCATTGTTTATTACCTTGTCTTTGTTGTCGAGAGCTGCGGTGGTTTATTCCGTAGATTGCACTTATTCGAAGAAAAATGTCGACGGTTCAAAGTTTTTGGTGATAATGAGTAAAAATTGGAGAAGGGTTGTTTCTACGTATTTGTGGTCGAGTTTGGTCATTGTTGGTTGTCTCACATTATTCTGTGTTCTTCTTTTAGCTGCCTGCAGTACATTTTCGGCAATTGGGTTTTGGCAAGAGTTAAATCTATATGCTGCAATAATAGCGGGGATAGCTTTCTCAGTTGTTTTTGCAAATGCGATTATTATTTGCAATACTGCTGTTGTGGTCTGTATGTTGGAAGATGTTTCAGGGCCGCAGGCACTGCTCCGGTCCAGTGTTTTAATTAGGGGACAGACTCAGGTGGGTCTTCTGATATTTCTTGGATCAACAATTGGGATGGCAATGATAGAAGGTTTGTTTGAGCATAGGGTGAAGACATTGAGTTATGGAGATGGGTCTTCCAGGATTTGGGAAGGTCCTCTTTTAGTTGTTATGTATTCATTTGTGGTGCTTATTGATTTGATGATGAGTGCAGTTTTCTACTATAGTTGCAGATCTTATAGTATGGAAACCTCGGATGGTGAGTGCCAGTCAATTTTAGAGACAGTCTCTGTTTCTGCTGAATCTGTGGGTACTCCATGATGTGATCATGTGAAATGATTACCATTGTAGAGTTTTCTCCAGTTAATGAAGGCAGGACTTGTGTGAGAAAATTATGGTTACGTTGCTATTCTCATTTTCTTACTACTTCTCATGGGAACTTTTCACTAGCCATTAGCATGCAAAGATTTCAGGCTGGTGCTTACCTCAGCTGATTATCTAGTTTTCTTTATAAATGTCACTTGAATGCAATATATCACTTTTTTAGTATTCTGCAGGAGATGAAACGAAATCAGAGCAGGCATGTGAAGTTTGATGGGTACAGTACCGTTGTGTAAAGATACAATCATTGGAGAACCTTTGAAATTGATAGCAACCTTTTCTTTTCATGTGGCGGAAATTCATTTCCTATTAAATTCTTCATCTCTTTTTTGAGTTAATTTTTGTCCTTTGCCTATGGTGTTTTCATTCATGGATGGTCAAATTTGTTTTTAAGTATTCAATTTCACTTATCAAACTGTTAATCAAAAGATTTACTACCTGTTATGGAACGTGAATTGGACTGGATATTTTGAGTTCTATAAATTAATCTGTTCATTGTATTGGATGGAGTTTGCCAGTTGTATGGATTCTTTTCCTCACAAGGACATTATGCATAAGTTTGAAATGTTGGAAGTGCCTGATGGACCAAATGAAATTTGATTATTCACCTGTGTCGGTTTGGGGTACAGTCCAGTCACTGGATATTATTTTGCTCAGAATTAATTTTGATTTCTTTTGACATTTTGATATGTAGCCAAGTTGTTGAGGAAGTGTATAATTTCATATATATTCTCTAAGCATTGTAGCACTGATACGGGCAGTCAGTGATATAATAATTCCGAGTCCTGATTCTCTCACTTTCAAGTCCTTTTGTAGCTGTTGTTACTCTTGTCGGTTGCTGGAAAACTCGGGGAAGGATTCGAAGTATACTTCTTAGGTTTTCTTTTATAATAATGGAATATCTTACCATCTTGAGATGCATGTTTGTAAGCAAAACATCTTTTAAACAGAAAATCACTAAGCTGGTAAGAAACACATCTTCAATTTGAAAGCCATTCTACGTGGTCATGAACAGCCTTGTGTTATTCATTTATTATTCGTGTAGTTTCACTGCCTCATTCACCAGAACTCTGAGAATTGCTCTTTATGCTGTGAACATCACCAAAATTTCTTCCAGCTGGAAGCAAGATGATTGAATTCAATAGGTCCCATTTCTTCTCGAATATCATTCAACATAACATCATTATAAGTATCAAAGCTATTTTGTTCTTGTTGAACATAAGCTGTTGCTCGTCCTGCATGGGGCTTTTGCTGAACATTTGGTTCTTTAACTCCTCGATCCTCGCTCTCAACAATAAGGAAGTCCACTTGAGTGTCACCGTCCCAAATTCTTATGCCCTTCAGATGATTTGTTGTTGTGTCAACTCTAAGAACCAAGTCTTTACTTCCAGGAATTTCACTGTTATTGTTGCACAACTTCACAGGTATTTCAGTGCTTGACCCGTCAGGGTCACTCTGGATGCCAACGCTTTGAGCATGCACTCACCTTTCCTGGATTTTTCTTCCCTGAAAACTAACGAAATATGTGAAACAAGTTGATTTCTTGCATCTAGATGGTCTATATACCAAAAGCTAGGAAAGTATACAATTTAGCTGGTAGCGAACTCTGATCTTGAATGTTGTAAGCCATACCCTCAAGATTGATTTGTTCTTGTTGAAGATAGGTTGACGCTCTTCTCCTTCTCGCCTGATAGTTTGTTGAAGTTCTTGAGAATTCACGTTAATGCTAGAAGGTCCTGGATCAGATAGTGCATGGTGCTTTAATTCATGTGTTTATTGAACACCTTTGTCATTCTTAGAGTTGCCTGCCATGCTTCTAGTGATATGGAAGTCTAGCAAAGCACAGCCATCGTCCAATCGTACATCCTTTAGTTGCTGCATCCAATGTTTTTATCTGCTTGGGAGTTTACTGGGAGGGGAGGGATTATTGGCTCTGGTATTTGACCCCTTCGACTCCCCTCTCAACATGTGTGTTACTTCGTTCCAGGATCCACAGGATGGGTCGAGTAAATTGGATGAACAGTTTTCTGATGTTTTGATTTGCTTTTCTTTCCCCGCAAAATATGAAGATGTAGTAGAGTGAAACCTTAGGAAAGGAAGACAAATAAAATGATTTAAGGAAAAAAGAAAAGGAAGATAAAATCACAATTTATACCGCAGCAGAATGGAAAACAGCAAAATGGCATCTCCGCAGCAACATAAAAAAATTGATTAGCATCCTCCCTTTATATAAACGAAAACAGAGCAGCAAAGAAAAAAAGGCTGCCCTGAGTCCCAGCAGCAGCAAGTATCCTTATTTCAAGTTTATATATATATATATCAGTTGTTACAGGTGCTGTACTTGGATTGCCTTGAAAAAACTTTACAATCCCTGCTTTCCTGTCGCAGCTGTGGCTAGGGGTAAGCACTATTACATTAAGATGGAAAGTGGGGTTATAATTGTTTTTAAAAAATATATATTTTATAAAAAATATTAAAATAATTTTTTATTTAAAAAAAATTATTTTTAATATTAGTATATTAAAAAAATAAAATAATACTAAAAATAATTTATTTAAAATAAAATAAATTTAAATTTTAACAAAAAAAATAGTTGAAACTTACTTCCGAATAGTGTGTTACAGAAAAAAAACTTGAATTATTGAAACCAACTTGGGTAAATAAATAATTTCTTAGAATATTTCGGGAATTACCCCATATATATACAAAGCAATCTGCACGCTAATTAATGTGGTTGATAATCGGCAAACATGTTTACAATTAATCATTAATTTTATAAGCCGTGGGGTCGGAAGCGATTTGGGTAAATAAATAACAATTTTGGGAGTAACAGGAGCCCGGCTCGAAACATCAAGCTCTTACCTGTTTGCGCTCTTTAAGATGCTTCATGTTTACGAAAAAATATATTTTTATATTTTTAAATCATTTTAACATGTTTGTATATATATAAAATATATTAAAGTGAGTCATTTTATTTTTTACGTTCGCTGCCGTGCTCTTTAAAACACATATTCCTTATGTTCATCGCTTTTTAGCTTGGCACCTAACTGATTGATCAACTATTTTCTATTTGATAGTAATGGTAATCACTAACAGCCCAATCTATCACATAATTCTTCTCTCTCTCTCTTCTTCTTCTTTTATAGTAACATGGGTGCTTGAAGTTGCTAACGCGGTTAGACTGTTCGACAAAATGTCTAAATGAAAAGTTTGCTTTGTTTCCAATTTGATTGAAATATGTGAGTTTTTTTGCTAATCAAATTAATACCTATGTCCTCTTTTTGACTGGAATTGTAAATGATGCTGCTGGTTTGCGTCAACTTTTATATTTTATGTGGAAGTTTATATAAGAAGAGTGACTTCTTTCAGAGGTCATTTAAAAGTTTGGCTATATTTTGTAACAGGGATAATGATGGATAGCAACATACAGGAAAAAGTTAATAAATTTGAGGAATTTGTTGATGGCCATTTGAAACCACAGCTTGTTCGCGCTATTGCTGAACGGTATATAAGTTTTTTTTATTTGTTTGTTTTGTTTAAATTATTACTACCACTTGCCTCTTTGTACCATTTTAGCAGCCGTGAACCAAAATGATAACAAATTATTTTTAAAGTTTTGGCTTGTCTAGGTGCTTTGTAATCTCAGACATAGGTTCCGCTACTGCTATTAAAATCTCAAAGCTTACGACTGTTTTAAGTGAGAAAGAATGCGAAAAGAAGCTTAAAAAAATTGATTCTATCTAACATCAAATGCTTAGGATGTCGCTTCTTTAATCTGGATCGAAAGTTGTCAAGTAGAAAGAGATTTATGATTTATGCCATGTTGAATGCTTATTGAGAATTTTTCATGCTCTTATTTTGCAGGGACAAGGTTTTTGAGCAACAAAAGATTTTGTATTCATTTCTTTTTGTTCATGTTTCTTTGGAGATTAAAAAGTGAGTAGCCAATAACCATTTGCTTATAACCAAAATTTCCTTGTGCATTGAAAGGAGGCCATTGGACATCGAGTGTCTTTCAAATGAATTTCGTAACTCAATTACTTATCCTAGTTAGCCCCATTATCTGCTTGACTCTTTACTTCTAGCTCAGATTTGCGAAGAACTTAGAGAAGAATCGTGTGTATTTGAGAATGTAGTAAAGATTGCGTTTTAAAATGTTTTTTTAGGAAATATATCAAAATAATAAATTTTTCTAATTTTAAAAAATTATTTTATATTAAAATAATTAAAACGATCTAAAAATATATATAAAAAATTTAAATAATTTTTTTTAAAAAACACCATTTTAATCGTGTTCTCAAACACTGCCTTAAAACTATGGTGAACCTTGGCTCCGAATTGTACATGCAAGCTGATGTATAAGTGCTTGTTGCCTTGAGTACTCTAGTACCTTTCAATAGCTATATCGATATTCTCCTTCTTTGAACTCCATGTAGTATTTACATATCAGGCCAGATACCCCCCGCATATTTGTGGATGTTGGACTTGGATTCCAAGTGGAGTTTACCTGGAAGCTTTGAACGTCACAGCTCTAAGGGAGGAAAAGATAGCAAGGTATGCACTTTCTCTTTGGTTAATCATGTTAGGACATTCAAGCATTCAAATACATATCAATTTACGTGATTCAGCAACTTGTCTACTTCATGGAGCTACTGGTTTATATTAATCAAGCTCAAAAGCAATGCAAACAACAAAACAAGGAGGAGGAGAAAAACTTCTCTACTCAACTCAACTCTCATTCTAATCTCTTTTTGTGTTTCTCTCTATTTCGTGTGATGCTTAACTATCAATGGCACCCTCTATTTATAACTGATATGGGAGACAATTTTCGTGTGATGCTCAGCTATCAATGACACCTCTATTTATAATTGATATGGTAGACAATCTTCTTCCTTTGTCAATTATGATAGGCACCATTTTTCTTTGTTTAGCCACCTACCATTGACTCTTGCATTGCTGCCACCTACTATTTGTGTCCATACATAACAAATCAAAGCTCTGTTTAAAGTTTTATGCCCGTAGAAACAGGTTGCAAAGATAGAAACTTAGGGCCATTTGTTTTTGCATAAAATATCTTTTAGGAAAATGATCATATACAATATTTTAAAGTCAACCTAGAAACTTAGACAATCATTTTATCTCATAAAATTCTGTAAATTATTTCATGAATAATAAGCAACTCATGATTTCTTACCTTTATTATCATTCAACTATTTTAAATATCACCCCACTCCCCACACCCCGCCACCCCATCAATGGCATCTCACCACCATCACTATCTCTCTTCCATTGTCATTTCCATCACCACCTTACTAGCATCATCATTCCACCACAACTTTGCCACCATCTTTCTGCCAAGAATCCATTACCATCAAATAATATTTCATGTCATTACTTGCTGAACTTCGAAAAACATGTTAAACATGTCATGGATGTAAAAATATTTTAAGTAAAACAAACACCCCTAAATAACAAGACAACTTGCTGATGTTAGGGTTGAAAAAAAAAGAAAAAGAAATCCTTGCTGGTTATTATCGCCATGTGCTATCTAGAAATGGTTCTTTTTATGACGAACCTCATTTGTCATTACATATCTAGTCCATGGGACTACCATAAAAAAAGAAAAGAAAAGAAAAGCTTGTTGTATAAGTCCTCTGGATTCCATTACGATAACTAAGAGCTGACATGAATTAAATCCTGTGTCATGACGAACCTTATTTGTCATTACATATTTAGTCCATAGGACTACCATGAAAAAAAGAGAAAAGCTTATTGTTCAAGTCCTCTGGATTCCATTAAGATAACTAAGAGATGACATGGATTAAATCCTGTGTTAATAGCGTAAATTGGGACCTCAAAGTGCCTCCGAGGCAGAAGTTGGTGGTGCTTGCCAGGTTATTCTTCTCTTTGAACATTTTGCTTGGCCACGGCTACAACTTATTGGCATTAATTCTGATGAACCCTTGGGCGGGGATACTGGAAAAGGGCTCTGTTTCATTGTGATATAATTATGCAAGTTCAATAATGGGATGAGATTGTAAGAGCTTAAAAGCTTTTGCATAACACATCTGCTTTTGCATCTTCCCTTGACTTCATTGTCCGTGCGTCTGTGTCTCTGTATCATCACTCTTGCCATTGTGTGTGGCTATATCATCACCTTTGCCATTTTCAAGTAGCGGGAATTTTTAGGGTGTTCTGTATTCATTCTCTATAAGAAAAGTGTGTTCTATCCAAACCTCAACGATTCCCTGAATTAATTTCTGCAGACAAACAGAGGAGTACACTTGCCTAATCGCAACAATTAAAGCAAGGATCAAGGTGGTTAGTATTCTTTAGTGATGGTTCATTTTGTTCTATGTTCTTGTTGTTTAAGAAAATAAAAAAGTCACTCCACTTTCTTTTCAAACATCCCAATGCCCCTAGGAAATGCTTTCAGCAGGTCCTTTTTCATCTTTCTGAAGCAGACAGGTTACTGTCCTTTGGTGACTCGTGAACCAAGGTGGGGCATAAACATTACATTAACTATACAACTGAAATGACTTGTGAACCGAGGGCTTTTCGGGTGTGAGTTTTAACCATACATGCCCATGCTCAAAGCACGTGCTGATATGTTTTCTAGCATTTCTTGATAGTTTTTTGGGGTTTGAGAACTATATCATTGGTTGCATGCAGGTTTGTGAGGGGATTCGGGAGTGATTCCAATTGCCAGCAGATAAGTCCTTACCAGAGCGTGTTTTTTAATATTTAAGAGATAAAAGTGTACTTCTACGACTTTCCCTTCTTTCATAATTAATACGGGGAAACTTTGATGGAGAGTGATGTCCAAGAAGGTGAAAAACAAAAGATTCTTTTTTGGGGATCTAGATGATAAGTTTGACCTGGTCGCTTCTCAGTTATTTTTCACCTCTGCAAGCTGTCCTTTCTGTAGTGTTGCTGATTTTACTTTTAACCGTTTTAACCGCTAACGTTTATTTACCAGCAGGAATGCTGTAAAAGCCATGTAACAATGGAGGAATACCCAGGAGTCACAGAACCATGTGGGCAGGAGTTGAATCTTTTAAAATGGTCTGTCGAAAATATTTTTTAGACAAAAGTGGACACCTGTTTTTCAACCATTTTTCATTGTGAATCAAACATTGAAAAATAAGTCAAAAGGAAAATCCAATCAACTTCTAAATACTGTCAATTTAAAAATATTTTAATTTTCATAATTTTTAATATTATCAATTCATAGCATCCACCAACATCATAATTTAACCACCATCATTTTCATCACCAGCTATCATTGTACTAGGAACACCATCATTATCAGTGTCATTACCTATCATCACTTAATTAACCACCAATTCATCATTATTTTTACTGCTATAATTCTCATTTTAATATAGTTATTATTTCGACAATAATCACTGTATCATTTACTATTATTATAACTATTATTATTGTATTGTTATTACATCCATTATTATTATTTTTATCATTATTTAAAAACTATTAATATTTATTTTGTAATACATCCAAACTTTAAAAAATAAATCAATCTTAAAAAAAAAATATTTTTCAAGGAAAAATATTTTATTAACATCCATGGTCTGGGTTTTTAAATATTTTTTAAGAAAAAATTGGCAAAGCAATTGTATCTTAACAGCGACTCGTAAGCTTGCTAGCACCCCTGAGCAAAGATCGTCTGCTACCACCTCTCATACTGCGCCAACCTAGTGATCGCCTATGCTAGCACCCCTGAGCAAAGATCGTCTGCGCCAACCTAGTGATCGCCTGTGGGCTAGCAGTGTGAGTTTTGTGGACTCCGAGGTTCACACGTGGAAAAGCCGGGCAATACAAATTTTGTACAGAATTTACAAGGAACCTGATATCCATTGCTTTTTAATGCAGGCACAGGCACAGGCAAAATCAAGCCCATCTGTATTGTTCAACTCAGGAGTCAGAACCTTTATCCTATCCTTTTAGGGCGGGTTAGGCATCATATATGTGCTCAAAAGAGAAAAAAAGTGAAAACATATATTTATATATAAATATTTTTCGGAAACACATTGACACTCTATTTTCTTTTTGAAGAACTAGAGTTAGAGAAAAAAATAAATTCAAGGGTTATGCTCGAATATAATTTCTTTTATTGACAAAATTGGAAAACCATTTTTTTAATTTTTTAAAATTTATACCGGTTTAAGAAACATATTTTAAAAATTCTTTGCCGTTTTTTTTACAATTTTTCATCATTTTTAAAAGAAATATAATATTTTTTCTCTTTTATATACAAGCACTTTTTAGTCATGATCATGTTATTTTTTCTCTTTTATATACAAGCACTTGTTAGTCATGATCATGTAAAAGTTTAAAAGTTTAAAGTTATATATTTTCTACATCTTTATATTCACTTAGTTTCATAAATTTTATTTTTATTACAAATATAGTATAAATATGTTTTTAGTTAACAATATAACTTCCTCATGGTAATTTTAATTTTTAATTTGAAAGAAACAAAATTAATATTCCACAATAAAATGATCACAAATATAAAATATTAAAATGAGTATTATAAATTATGGTTTTGATTCTTAGTGAAAAACATTTGTAATCTTGATGAGTTTTTACCACTCTGAGCAAATATTTTTCATATTTTTATTGAAAAAACTCCAAATAGAAAAAAGATAGTCATCTGAATTTTTTTTCCTTCCTGGCATGTGACTGGCAAACTGGTCCTTAGATTGATTCCCACCTGAAACAGGGTTTGTTTGTTAGGATGGATGCCAGTGGGAGAAGATGCCTCATCGTGAAAAGAAGCAACTCTGGGATTGGACAGCACGGAGGAGATGAATTCACTCGTAACCATCACCAAACAGCTGATGCCTACAGCGCTTAATTATTTCATGCATTGGGCAACAGTGGGTTCTGGGATGATTTAACCCATCGGGTCATTAACAGTGCGGTATAGTGAAAGCAACAAGCGCATCGCTGTCATTTTAAGAACTTTGATTGGACTGAACTGATGGGATGGGACCAATAAATGCAAGAAAATAACTTATCGTTTTATAGGCTGTTTTTACTACTGTTTATGTATTAATACTCTCCACGGCCGTGGCTGTGCGTGCTGTGTCTGTGATTAAAGGCTTGCTTTCGCCGACAAGAGGAATCAATTCACGGCCACTTCAGATATATTGAGGACATGCTTTTCTTTTTCTCTGCTGCGTAGCCACCCATGTACGTGGTTATATGACACTCTTTTATTTTGTTTAGCAGATCATATATATAATGCAGGCAGTTGGTCCACCCTTATCGAGCAAACTTTCCGATGATCAGCAGACAAATTGCACTAGCAAGAGTTTTGTTTAATGTCTACATGAATCCCAAGTGCTATGGTCAGCACAGCTTATTGATCATAATTAAGTCCCACCATTAACTTAAATATTCTACCTATTTTCTCAGGAGAGGAGCCTGCGTGTATACAGTACAAATTATTGCAGTACTTCAACAGGAATTTTACCAGTGCTTGGGCATTTCTGTGTGTGCGAAATCAGAATATTGATGACATGCACTGTTCATTTAGCTTAACGAGGACGAGAAACTTGCAGCTTCAGAACTAGATATACCAAATAATGAAACGGCTATATATGACCCGTTATAGCTCAGCTGATGATATATCACGTGGTTCTTTTTTGGGTAATTTTTTCCATGTCCAGAAGGGTATTCTGCAATTTCATACCTTTTCTTAGAATGAATGCGGAAAGAAGAAGAAGAAGAAAGAATGAACTGAATTAAGATCCAGGTTTTATATTTATCATAATCTATAAAATCAATGCCTTTTCTATCTGAAACAACAAAAAAAAAAAGGAGGAAAACTTGTTGAGGAATAAAATTACTATCATGAGCCTATAATTTGAGATAAAAAAACAAAAGTTTTTTCAAAGACAGTATTGTAAATTTATAAGGAATAAAATTACTATCATGAGCCTATATTTGAGATTAAAAAAAACGTTTTTTCAAAGACAGAATTGTAAATTTAGAGGTTGTGTTTGCTTCAGAAAATAGTTTTATAGTTTCCATCTCTAACTTTTTATTTATTTATCATAAGGATATTTCTCCATGAAAAAATGAAAAACGTATTTATTAGTTCATATTTTTTAAAATAGAAAACAAGAAAATTATTTAAATCATCTTAAAAATAATAAAAGAAATGAACATAAAAATTAGGTGAACCAAACACGGCCCGTATTTTATAAATATTTAATTCATGTACATAATTATTTAATATGAACATAAAAATTAGGTGAACCAAACATGGTCCTTATTTTATAAATATTTAATTTTTTTAATAGGATTGGAAAATTAAAAAAATACGAGTATCCAAAAAATAATTCTTGTTTTTAATTAAACATATTTTTTTAAAAAAAATATTGTGAAATTATTTTTAAAAAAAGCTAGAAACTTTTCTACACTAAAGAAAACTTTCCTTCGGGTCACTCTCCCTTGTCACAAACAAGATATTTTTTTTTTCGAGATTTGTGTTTTATTTTCTTCATCCTAACTAAAAAAAATGTTGGAATGATAAATTCATTTCAATAGATTTTAAAAAATATTCTGCCCGGTAAGGCTGTGACAGCGAGTGCCAGGCTTATCAGCCTTTACTCAACGAAGAAATAAAACGAGAACAAAAGAGAGCTGGTGCACGTGTCAGATTTTGTGTGGGACCATGCATAAGTGGTCCCGTAGTGGGGCTAGTCTTTTGCTGAGTTCTGTTCTGTAGGGCGCGCAGTCCCACTGCCAAGAGTATACTCTCTGATGAAAACAGAAGATATTGAAAAGATCAATGGCTGGCTGGTGCGTCATCAGATATTGTTTGTTTGTTTTACAGTGAAGGAGAGACAGGACCGATGAGACAAAAGGGAAACTCGAAAGACAGACTCCACTGTCTTTACTTCATGACCCATACTTATCTTTCCCTTTTCCCTGTCTCATGAGCTCACTATTGTCTCAATTCAATTGGGTTTGGGCTGGCTAATCCTGGCTGTTAAATGAGCTGGTTGGTTTTTATGGACCATTTCTTCTCTTTCAGGGTCCTACAACTGTCCTCTCTTTTGTTTTCCTTGGTATTTTATATCTGGTGTTTGTTTCTTTTAATTTCTCTGGCACATAACATGAAGGCTGCATGGGCTGTATTTTTTTTTTCCTTTGGTTCCTGATCAGGTGATCATCGTCACACATTTCCTGAAGTCTTTTAACCACTTCCATCCATCCAGATGTAATAATTAGTGTAAATCTTATAGTTAGCAAATATAATTCACCAATTTAATCTACTTTACATGAAAAAATTATTTTAATTCAAAAATTTAAATTATTACTTGAGATTTTAAGATATAATTTATATTATTTTCTAATATATTATTTTTTAATAAATCCTCTCAGTGAAAATTCTTTAAACTTAAAATTTGTATAGATTTATATTATTTTATATTTAATTTTTTATCAAATAAATAAAAATAATAAAATTTAAATTTAATATCATTTAATAGTCAAAACATATCAAATAAAAATAATAAAATTTGAACTTAAATCGTCAAAATATACCATATAAAATAACCATTTCAACTCAAAAATTTAAGTTTCAACTCAAAAATTTAAGTTGATAGTTGAAATCCCAACATATATTCATATTATTCTTTAACACCTGTTTGGTATCTTAAGGTATGAGTTTTGCGTCTTCGTGGAAAATAAGTAAAGATGAAGAATGGCGCTGTTTGTGCATGTCTCTGCCATTCAGACAACTTCCTGCGAAACAAGAACATGCGTCATAGTTCATTGACAAAGAAATGCACAACTCTTGGTTTCTTGTTTTGCTACGAGGAGGAGGTTCTTAACATCATGCAAGTTCTAAGCGTCGGCATCTAGCCAACTTAAGTGATAAATGGGCTGCGCTACATTTGGAGCTAGGTGCTGTTTGTATTGATGCCAGTCATTAATTGAAGAATTCATAGGCTTAGACAAAAATCAGCAGTAGAACATTAGCTTCTTTAAATTTTCACTGAGCTTTGGTAGAGGAGCTGCCTTTGGTGGGGCTGCTCTTGAGATTGTAGAAGCATTTCTCATGGAAGCCATGCACTCTGATCGCTCAAGGTAAAGTCTGCCTCTATATGCAGCCAAGTGAGCATAGTAAGCTGGAGGCACTAAAGAAACTGGCTTGGTGCACCTTACAAATGTGTAGCACAGATTGTAAACCAACTTCTGTAGTTCATCAGAAGTGAATTGGTTCTCATCCCACAGGACATGGTAATGTGTTGGCTTGCTTGTACCTTTCACTCCCCAATGGCTGCATAGATAGAAATCAAATTCCTTTGGATGTGTAATCACAGTGTCCACGACAGTCCCAGGGGGTATATTTTCGTCAGAAAACTGGTTCTGAGCTGAAGATGGATCAGTTTCATTCGGAAACAACCTTGTGTGATGTCTCTTCTGGACTACTGCAAAAGTAATGGGAGGTCTATAACCAGGGAATCTAGAACAAGCTTCTCTAATGGCTTGCAACTCCTCTTTAAGGACCTTATAAAATTGGGTTTCGCTTACCCCGTCCCTAAAGAATATAATTCTTTTGGGAAGTTCATTCAATTCTTGGTAAAAGTCGTATAGTAATTCTTTCACCATTTCACCAAGGTCTTGGATGATTTCTTGTCGATGTGTTTGCGACCTCATTCTTGAGACATACTTGTTTGCTGCAGGCCAGTTCATGCTACCAACCACAGCAGCAACAGATGGACTGATATCGTCGAGCGGGTGAGGATGAGTCACATCAGCTCCCATGAAGATCACAGGTTCATTGGAACGAAGGAGGCGAGGAATCTGAGAGGGTAAAGAATTGTATAAAGCAACTGTGCACCCACCAACTTTGGCATTGATCTTGAGAGCCAAATTAGCCAGAAATTGTGAGCTCAACTTGCCAAGATTTGAATACAAGCAGCATTGGGTGACGACACCAACACTTGTCTCTGCTATTCGCTTCAAATCTGCGTACCCTTTGTGTTTCTTCTCCATTACGCATATAATCAGCTGGAGATTGTTTGATGCGGCGCTGTGGATCTTCTTGAGTTTTGATTCCAGAAGGGAGACGTTATTTAGCACCTGAGTTGGCTCATATTGAGGTTTAATCATTGTGTTCTTGTTAAGGAAGATGCCTAATTGTTCACACCTTTGAGATAGCTGGTTTATGAATTTTGGAATGCTGGACTTCTGATCAAGGGTGCCTCCAAAACTTATCAGTGCCCACCTTTGGATTCTAGTTCCTTCAAAGACATGGCTATCCAGCAGGTTCCACTGGCAATCATGGCGAGAAGGAATGAGATCTCTTACATGGCCACCATCACCAAGTCTCAGTTTTGGAGGTTGAAGAATTCTGCCGCTCAATCGTGTCATTTCTCTTGAAATATGAAGTTTGAATTCTCTTCCCTGGCTTCCACTGTTAAGAAAAAGGTTTACAAAGTTAGAAACAAATGAGTGAAGCATCTAAAAAACCCAAAAGACCGAGTGAAAATATTAGTTTAAATGAACTTTCAAGAGACACAAGAAAAACTTTCGCTGGAGCATTCTTTTAGCACTTTTGGAATCACCTTGTTGGGCCAACAGATCCTCGCATGACTCCATCTATGATGGCTTTTCGTTCTTTTGGTCTTTGGCAGCCCATCTTAAGTATCCTTGCAGTCTGATCATCAGATAGCTTCCCGAGAAACTTCTGGCCTTCACAAATCATACAAAGTTCCATAGGAAGATAACATGGTTTGCTCCTACTAATCTGCAAGCATGGTAAGTTTCTGAATTGTATATCGTAGTTGTAGTGATCCTTGAAGTAATTCAGCAACCTCAGATTTTTTCCATCCCTGTCAGAAAACCAAAGATTTTCTGTCGCTTCCTCAGTTAGGCCATAAACCCGGTATCTCTGAACAGTTTCCCTGTGACAAACAAAGATCCTGATGTTCTTTAAGGCCTTCTCCACTTCTTTCCTTTCTTCACCAACGAAACTTCTTTTTTTCCTTTGAGGAAGGTCCCGAAGAAATTCTAGACGCTTTTGCAGGTAGTGAATTACTCCGATACTTTCATGAAAAGCAGTCACAGAGAAATCCACATTGAGAGCTAGCCCTTGTTGAGTTGGCCTAAGACTTTGAAAGAACCCTCTTAATGCAACCGCTCCACCTCCAATTTCTTTAGTTCCTCCCATTGAACTAGAATACAGTGATCTTCCCACAGGTATACATCTCTCCATTGGACTCTCTCTCAAAACAACATCCAAAGCATGCAGATAATCCTGAGGCAGAGGGATCCAATCATCGCCTTCCTTGCTCAAGTAGCGACTCAATTCCTTGCCATCCAACTTCGAAACAAGCTTGATATTTATTCGAAATAGTTTGAGCTGTTGATGCTTCTCTTGCAAGAAATTGAATTCTCCAAAAGGCAGTGATGACTTACTAGTTGGGATTGGGAGGCTAACATAGAACTCAAGCCTATCCTTTTGGAATTCAACAGGACTGTAAAGACTTTTTCGGCCATCGTAGGCTGGAAGAGCACCAGAGAGCACAGCTGAATTTTCCTTCACCAGTTTTTGCTTGATCATCCGGGCAACCTCCCTGGAAGGATTAGGAGAAATTTCCACATTGTAATGGAAAATTCGTTGCGAGGAGTCGAATTGAACAGGGAAATGGTTGGCTAGGAGAGTAATAACTGATCCTTCTACCCCACCAGAATCCGGTCTCCTTGCAACCACTAGTGATTGTGTGGTGGCACTCATGACTTTCCTTCCACCATCTCCTTTAAGAGGCCGATTCTTCTGTTGCTGAAGCCCCTCAAAAGCTGTTCATACATGGTGAAAAATATCCGTAAGTCAATGGAACTAAATTCAACCACTTGGGTATGGTTTGGTCTCATACTAGATCATCTAGAACAATAAAATCAAGAACATTATAGCATTTGAGTCCTATTTATTATAAGTAAAAGAAAAAATCTGTTTGGAAATTAGATTAAATATCTTCATTATTCTCCTTTTGTAAATAATTAGATTCCTCATTGCTGATTACTCTATACTACTTTAATGTACCCAAGGAGATTAAAATGAAAGAGCTGTCATAATTTAATAACTCGGTAGTATAAAAGCTCAAAGCAAAAGAAGTACTTCTCTAGAGTCCTTGGACAGAAACAATAAATATAAACTTCCAAGGGACATACATGCATATAATGGTATCACAAGAAGAACAAGAAATAACTGAAAAAAATTACGAAACAGAAGGTGGTTTCAGATTAGTAATGTTACCTGGTGAAGTTGTGACAGCTGGGCCTTTGGTATCAGAGGAGGTAGGAGGAGCGGGGGAAGGAGGAGGGGGAGGGGGATTATTGAGCTTGCATAAAGGTTTCTGCAACTGGGTTTTCGATATAAAGCTATGGTTTTCAGGGAGAGGCGGTGTTAGAGCAAGCTGGAGAGGTATTGGTGGAGGCAAAGGAAGAAGAGCTGGGTAGTAACCCGGGTACTGGCTATGGTTAAAGAAACCATATTGATTTGAGTATTGCAAGAGTTGGTGCTGATAGTGATAGTGATACTGATACTGATACTGGTGATAATGATGCCTGTGGGTGTTGGTCCTTCCTCTGAAAGTCCTGGTCTTGGTGGTGCATTTCTTGTTACCACTGGACTCTTCTGTCTCTTCCATGACTTCGTTGTGAGAGAGCGAAACAAAACACGGTGAGAAAAAAGGACTTTGCTTCTCATGAGAAGCAAAAGGAAAGAGAAGACATGGGCTCCTTTTGCAGATATCAATGCTGGAGTGTCTCAGAGGGAACTGTAGTTAAGGCAGAGAGAGAGAGAGAGGAGTTTGGGTTTTAGCTCCTGAGGTTCTTTGTGTCTGGTTCTGAAGAGGGGTTTAATGTTGCCGAAGTAGTGAAGTTCAAAGGAGGGTGTCTGGGCTGGCTTTAAAGAAAGTTAAAAGGCCCCACTCATAAAATGGGTAAGGATGTTTTGTAGTTATTGCAATCTGTGTGTGTCCGAAGCATATCTTAAGGTTAGTAGGGCTACTGATATACCCTTTATGATGCATTGACTAGCAGTCACTCTTTTTCCATTAAACTATCCTCGCCTCTCTTTTTTTTTTACCCTCTTCTTTCCTGATTCTGATCTGAAGTCAAATGGGGTGAGGAAAAGCATACATTTTATTAGGAGGAAATTATTGTCAGCTGATAGCTACTGGACTTTCATGTCCTTTATATCTTACAATTTATTTCTTTTTCCCTTCTCCTTATTTACTGCTGAGTATTTTAGCATCATCTTGTTGATCATCTTCATCATTGCCATCCACTTGCATTGGATGAATGGACTCGGACTAAATTGTAGCCATGTTTCATCTATTGGGACCACTTGGCGGACCAAAAAGTGGTGAGGGCTTGGAGACATGACAGAAGCACAAGCAAACCGAGCTACCCAGTTTACTTCTTGCTAGTGCTGTGTGCCTACTGCCTGCCTACAAGTAAAGCCCCTGTGCAAATTCAAAGAAATCCCAATTCCAGGCCCTAATTCTTGAATGATGTGTTTATCTACCGACAATCCTAATTACACAACCAAACCAGAGGTGGTTTTTCTTCTTGAATGATGCTTAGATCTACCAACAACGCTTTTATGGACTCTTCTGCAAAAGTTGCCCGGTATGGAAGGGGATATCCAGACCTCCTCATTCCTCATGATGTGTTGTGTGTCTAATATCCTTTGACATCAGTAGGGTTATTATGAATGCGAATGTGCTGTTCCTCCCTCTCCCCTCTCTTTCTGCGGTCGGTATTGAACATACATGCATGATACATAGGCGTGGGGAAATCACTTATCCCCTGCCTCTTCACCATAAACAAAAGCTAATTCTATCAGGCGGTAAAGATCAGTATCACCAAAACTATCCTCGAATACAAAAAGACCAGCTCAACGCTGTATTTGTTTTTGTTTTTGTCTAGCCATGATCTGTTCACATGGTATTTATTCTTACCTTCGGCCTCCCCTTTTGCCTAAACTTTTGTTAACATGATTAATGGAGGTGGGGATGAGATTGGGGGCCATTCATGCACTTGGGAAGGTGGGTCTTTCCAAATATTTTTAAGGATAAACATTGTTGGAATGTGGTGATGGGACAATATCATTAGTGTGGAGCCTAGGATAATTCAAACCATTTTTTTTCCTTTACAAATCTGGACCACATCATGCCCACTAGCATCGTCCACTGCTCTTGTTTATATGAATCCTTCAAGACTTCAAGATATTGACAAAAACAGAAGATTGGTCAAACAATCACAGTTTCCAAGTTACAATAAGGCAGACATGTGGCACCATGATATTCCTTGCTGAGCCATTGTGTCACAAGACGACTGCCTGTCTAGAGGAAAGAAGTTTTACTCAACTCGTTAACTTTGATTCGGAAGTTTGTAATTATCTTCACTGAATTAGACTCCCAAAAAAAATAATTCTATCACCACTCTCACCATAAAAGTTGTGATGATGGGTTTTTTAAAATCTTGTATTGCTTTCATTTCTCCATTTTCTATTATTGAGCTGAGTGAAAAGGATCAATTGTGATTGGTTGCATTCCCCAAAAAACATGTTCTTACCAAGATGATTTCATAGGCTTAATAATTCTTGTTGATATAACTCCATCCTTTTCCTCTAGGCATCATGCTTTCACACCAGAGATTAATGATTCCTAGTCTACCATATTGGCACTGTAAATCTTTTTTTTTTTTGTTTGACCGTTATATAAGATTAAAGAAAGGGTGCAGGTCTCAATCAGGGGGCTACGGGGAAGATAGGCCTCCTAGGAAGGAGACAGATAAAGAGAGAAAGGCATGTAAATCCAACAGTATAAATGAATCCACATGGTATAGAAGAACCGATGATGTAAGCTTTGGTAGTTAACACATGGTTTGGACCATAATCAATGTCAAAAAGTTCAGGGGTGGAAGAAGGCACGAGGCAGGCAAGAGAAGCTTTGAATGTTGATTCGGGGGCCCAAAAGCAGGACACGATGTATTCTATGATGCAAATTAAATACGGAAAAAACTATGCAAATGGGGTTGAGGAGGAGCTCTCTCTCTCTCTCTCTCTCTGAACGAGAGGGGGGGTTACAAGATAAAGTTTCCCAAAAATAAAGTTGCACTTAAAAGCGTGATTATTCAAACACCCTCTGGATCTGCTAATCAGTGAGATACATGAACACATTTTTCATGAGCTGAATCAATGGTTTGGAGTAGTTCTCACCCTTTGGACAATGAGAAGACTATATTACTGCAACCAAAATGATCAAACGAAAGCAGCACGCATGGTCAGTTAATTGCAGCCACATCTGTCCAAGATCGTTGTCCAAAGGGTTAATATTTCTGTTGATGACATTTGCATTCTCTTTCTACCTGAAGAAATTGTTTATGGAGTTGTTAGCCGGCGTGTCCTGCATCCCTAACACCTCAAAGAAATGAGGGTTTTTTTTTTTTTTTTAACTCGTAAAGCACTCAAGGGCAGCATTGCTAGATCAAAACAACCTTAAGCAATCCCCATGGAGAGCTAAGGATCCTCGGGTTATATCGCTGCGCTTTCCTAAGCAAAACCATGATTACGGTGCCTCAATTAGAGCATTTCAATGGTTTAAACCCTTTTCATGAATGGTATAACAAAAAAATTAGAGAGGACGAATTCTAATTTCCAATCATGTATTGCTGCTGGTTCAGGTAGAGATAAAACAGATACGTGTGTGTGTGTGTTCATGGCATTTACTTTCAGACATGGCATGTTCAACATTCAGGAGATATTATAATACTAAAACCAACCATTGGAAATGACATACTGAATTCTTTTTTCTTGATCGTTAATGGATGCCAAGATGGCTCCTTTTGTACCATAATGCGGTGAAAACAATCCCAACAGATGCAGTGGCCCGGTTAGTGGGTGTGGACACAAGGGGAAAGAAATTCAAAGTTACACTAAGGCTGGAAAAAAGAAGGATTGGTTAGATAGTTGGCCATGACGAAGGAAATAAAATCTATCAGCTGTCACACAGATTGTTTGCCTGTCATGCTAATGTCTCAGAATATGTCACATGAATATTTGCATTTCTATTTTATGCTCCTAGATGTTCCTTTTTATCCCCACAATGGCATCACCTCTTTTAAGTCATGCACCTTTGCAAAAAAAAAAAAAAAACACAGCATTATTGAATATGCTCTGTAGCCATTAATTTAGTGTTGAACTTGGTACCAAACAGAAACATCTTAAGGTCTCTCCCTCACTTTCTCTAGGTAAAGTTGTAAAGCAAGGTGGCAACGTTCCATAAATATGATTTAGGTAAATGGAAGGAACTAAACTTTTGACAATCTGCACCAAGACTAGGAAAAGTCTTGGATCATCACATTAATTAAAGTTAACTAGCTTCTTTATCTTACTAATTAGGTCATACAAATCTTGAATGTACGGAAAGTTGAGCAGATTGAGAAGATCCTGCTGGAAATCTATTAGAGGATCATGACCACACGCATAGTATCCGGACTATTTTTAACTCAAACCACCTTTGAAAAACTGAAGAGGCAGATATTAATCATGATTCAAACCAATAAAAGAAGCTATTAATGATGCTTAACCTCCCGATTGGTTTAAAAATTAGGCTTATGGATATTGCGGGAGCAATGGATATGCTCAAGCATATTGTGGAATGAGAGGACCAATCTTGGGTTTGGTTCCTAAATCTTATTGTAATTAGAATATGAAAATGAAAGTACAGTGTAATTATACAAGGTGATTAACCACCTAGCTTTTTTCTGGAGGCAAGCGACCTCCTTCTCCTTCTAGCAGAGCTGTTTGGTCTGCTTTAATTCGTGCACATGGGGGATACAACTCAATAATCCAAGAGGGTTAGCAAACCTGGCGCCTAAAGCATGGCGTCATGCCTTCAATTAGAATTAGATTCGTTATTGATCCCTGCATTGTATCATGAATCAAAAAGAATCAACGCTGAACTGCAATTGCTGCTTATTTTTTTGCTTAATGAAACATGAAGAATTCAGGCTAGGTTGCTAAAAAAAATAGCACTGACACTATTAGCTTATGTTATGATCAATATCCCCTAAATAATATTGAAGCAGATAGGAGGAAGATCCAGCGAGCTCCAAAGAGACAATTCACCACCTTCCTTGCTCAATGAAGAGGGAGAAGAAGACGGTCTTTCTGTTGGTGCATGTGGAATCCCAACTACTTCTTGGACCTCCTCTTTGACATATTTTCCCTTTCCATCCCTTTTCTCTTCCTCTCTAAGGTTAGAGGGCATATCATATCCACAAGTTGCCACTGCTGGCACTCCTGATCTGAATGCCAGCCTTAAACATTCGGATACCCCATTATAGGCATAAAGAGAAGCCGAGAACTTGCGTTCATGCTTTCATGATCTCTCCTAGCATTGGTGGCTCGTCCCCGTTATGTTCCTGCTCCATTGGCTCCATCATCTCCTGTGCTATGTCAAATGGAGGATGGTAGCAAGATGATCCTAATGCATCATCAAGTTGAAAATCAATCAGCCTCATATCAATCTCTTCTTCTCCTCTCCCTTCTTGCTGTTCACTTTGACCATTGCCATCAATATCACTCCAGTTATCATCTACTTCAAATGCGCCTGTTTTCCTATGATCTTCTGTGGTATAACTAGATTCAAAGCAACCACTCATGTGATCACTAGTAGTCATAGTATCAGCAGTGCTATTTGCGGTATCACTATTTTCAACGACCAGGCATTTCGAAGAAGTGATCGAACTGATTTTCTTCCACTTCTCTTGCTTTTTGCTCCTCTTGGTTAACAGGAAAAGCGGTAGTTGGTATCAAGGCATTGTTTCTAGCTTTAAGCCTTAACAGAAGGTTGACAATCTTTAGGGGAAGAGCTGGCTTTGAACGAGAAGATGGGGAGCAAGGCCAGAAATTTTCGTTCGAGTATATATTAGCTCCACGAAGCAAGCAAGCTGCTTCGTCATAAGCTCTTGCGGCTTCCCCAGCTGTATCGTAAGTCCCCAACCACACTCTAATCTCTTGAATTGTGTCTTTTATCTCTGCCACCCATCGCCCTGACGGCCGCTGCCGCACCCTAGGGTATCGTTTTCGAGCTCTCCGAACTCCATGGAGTGATCCAGCCTCCTCTATCTTTTGGTCCCAAGCCATGTTTCCATCATTGCTTACCTTTTCTTCTTCACCTTCGCTTGCCTTTCTCTCCCTCGCCATATTCCTGATCCTACGATTCTTCTCTAATTCAAACTCTTCCTGTTTTATTGACAAATAATGTCGAGGTTGCATGTAAGCTTGCTATTTGCGTTATGTGCACTGTTTTGAGAGGTGTATACAAGGGCGAGGAGATGCTGTCCACTAGCATACGAGGTTTGTGAATAGTCAGGAATCATACTGCCTGTAATTACCTCGTTGTTCCATTTTATTTCGGCTCTCACTCTATATATATATATATATACGCAATACCATACTGAGATATCCCTTTCAACAAAGAGGAGAATTGAATGCAGAGCAAATTATATGAGATCTTAGTAGAACAAGTCAAACCTCGTTCTTAATTAAGGCATATACGGGTTTTGTGTACCGATTTCTTTATCAGTTTGCTCGATATTTTGATGTTTTTTTTTTGGCAGTTTCCTTCAACTTGTATTCCATGTTACGCCGTACGCGATGATCGTGATGAGAGATTGTTTTGACAACAAATATTATATTCATCTTTCACCTTGTATACACTTTAGGCTAAAAGAATAGGACACATTCTTAAGCTTTTGAAGTTGTGTTTTATAAAAAAAATTAATTTTTTTATATTAAAAATTGTTTTAATATATTGATATTAAAAATAATTTTTTTTTAAAGAAAAAAATATTATTTTAATATATTAATAAAAGAAAAAACTTTAAACTGCAAATAAATTCACGGACAACCCTCAATCTTGCTAACGAGCGGCTGTTTCCCTTTTAAAAAGCCCTTGCAACCCCTTGAATTTACAGTTGATCAGCGTAGCCGGGGGCCAGCTCCAGTATTGGAGCTGGAGAGGTTAATGCAGTGCAGGGGTGTTTAAGAGATTTTGATTCTTTAAATGAAAATTAATAGCAAATTTGTAAATAATTTAAAAAGATTATTGATTTTTTTAGTAAAGTTTTATGAAAAATATTGTTAAAATTATGAGTTAAATCATATTGAAATCATTTTAAAAACTTAAAACTTAATAAAAATCAAACTAAAACCGAGTAAAATCAAGTAAAATAGATTAAAATCATGATTTTCAAACCGTTTCTATTATTTCAACTATACACAACATTTACCCTATTCACCAGCCTCTCCTAGTTTCTTTCTCTCAGCCGTTCAACAATCAACCACCACCAGCAGCCCTCTTTTTTTTCTTTTTTTTTCCAATCATCGACAGCGTTCTTTTCACTAGCCACTGTGAGATCCAGAGTCCAGACAACAACAGCGGCATCTCTCGACCAGCCATCGTAAGTTGTTCTGTTTATTTTTTTAATCTCCTGCAAAAAGCATCATGATCTAGAGTCTAGAGTAATTTATTTGTCAAAATTGCAGATATGTCACTGTGTCATGGGTCTCCACCGAATCCCAGGCAACTATTAATTTCTACATTAGCTACTTTCTTGAGCAGAAGTGAGTTTTTACAAAGACTTGAACTGCGTAGGAATTAAAATTTAGATGAAAGAAACTTTTGGAAGACTAAAGAACAGGAAAGGGAAAGGGAAATGAAAGGAGTCGTCTTTTTTTTTTTGTGTTGTTTCTTTCTTTATAGTAGAGACTCCCAGAATATGATCAGCTACTTTCAGAAATTTTTCTTGGAAATTTTTGGAAAATCTCTGACCTTTTTCAAAATGGGACCAGAAATATACAGAAAAATCCCCTGATTAGTTGGGATTGGAAATGAAAAGGAAGACGGCGCATGGATTGCGTATATCTCATCTGCCGACATTATGCAGCCAGATGTGGCTGTGTTCAGTCCACGAGAAAGTCTTTACAGATGCAATGCATCTGTTTGGGAACGGGAAAGTGGTGTTTATTGTATTTTTTTTTAATTTTTTATTTTTTTAAATGAAAATTGTTTATAATATTAAATTATTTTAATGTATTTTAATATACTAAAGTTAAATATAATTTTTTTTAAAAAAAAGTCATATATTTTTAAATAAAAAATAATTTAAACCATTACCATTATTATAATCCCAATCCCACCATTGACTCCCAGGTTATTTGTCATTTTCAAGAACAAAATTAGTGCCTTATTTTTTTTATGTTGCTTTGAATCTCGGGACTGTTTTTTATGTATATTTTAAAGGTGTACATGAAAAAAAAAAATTAATTTTTTTTAGTATTTTAAAATTATTTTGATATATTAGTATTAAAAATAATTTTTTAAAATTAATTATGTGAATAAAAAAAAATTGCATGATGAAGTGACGATTAACTCCCCACTGACATCGAAATCTTGCTGATTTCTTTCCCCAATTTATTTAATTTTGCTTTGCTGGAGAGCCTTTTTAAACCAACTCAATTTAACTGGCAGCATTTTTTGAAAGAGACAAAGTTTTGCCTGTGCTTTGTGTTTGAATTGATTACAATTTGGTTGGATGTTGATTGTTAGATGATAAAAATATATGAAATGAATAGTTGCATTGTATTTTTAAATTGTTTAAAGTATATATAAATTTTTATTTGAATTATATATTTTAAAATGATTTAATTAGATATATATAAAAATTCCTAATGATTTTATGGTTTAAGTGTATTTGTCAAAAATATGTATGTGACAACTTCGATTATGAACATTCATGATGTTTTTTAAAAGAAAAAGAGCACGATTTATTAAATTTTAAAGTGGTTTTTTGAAAATTGTGTATTTTTTCACACTTCACTCCTTTAAATTAAAACTTTGCATGAAACTATTTTTGACATTAAAGTTTATTTGTAAATATAATAGGTGATATTTTTTTAAGTATTTTTTATTTAAAAATATATTAAAATATTTTTATTATTATTTTTGACACCAGCAATTTAGAATATAAAAAAAAATATATTAAAATATTATTATTATTATTATTAACATCAGCAATTTAGAATATCAAAAAAAACAAAATTTTAATTTAAAGTTTTTTCAAAAGAAAAATTCAAAAATCTTGAAAAACAATGCCTTAATTTGTGTCGCAACAAAATCGAGAGAGAAGGCAGAGAGAGAGAGAAAGGGTTTTAAAAAATAGCTATTAATGGTCCTAGATTAAAATTAACCACCTTTTCAATAGAGATTGCTGGAGCACGTCGATTCTAATCTTCTTCAAATAACCGATTCCATTAATTAAAATTTATTAGGTGATAAAGAAAGCTTGACGAGAAATAATGATAAAAAATAAATATCAAGGAGGGAACAATAAAGTTTTTCAATCAATGATTATGGACTCATTGATTAAAATGTAATCTGACTGCTATGCTTTTGGATTCTCTTCTTATTTTTGTAGCTTATTGACAAATGGCAAGTAAAATGTGAACGGAGGGGAGCAGGATAAAAAAAACACTTGCATATTTTGATGAAAAATATAGTCAGCTGAAACAAGTATTCAGGATGCCTAAGCAAGAACATTGAAAGTATGTGCAGGCACCAATACAAGCACGTGCAGACTAGCATGTACAACACGCGTGCATAGAACGTGATTTTCAAGGGCACTTTCTAGTGTCCTCGAAATGAAAGAGAAATCAAATATAACATCTTGAAACGGTAGTTGATAACAGCAACCACCATTGCTATTCAGTTCAAGAGCCAACACAACGTCAACACAATCGTTCCTCACATTCAAACTCCAGCAGATGATATAAGCGGTCTGTTAAGGCTGTCAGTGTCTGCAGAGTACTGAAGCGGCATTAGAGCTGGGTCCCGATAGGCGGTGACCAATTTATCAAAGAACTCAGACATTGTAGCATCATTTTGATCTTCCATGTCCTTCTTTATCAACACCTGAAAACACTTATCCAGGTCAAATCTTGGCTGGAAGGAGCAGAAATCACAAGTACAGTCGGGAAAGGGGGGTAACAAGATAAAAGCATAAGAATTGATATACCCTTGGGCATGGTGTATTGGAATATCAACATACCTCAGCAGGATAAGCGATAAAAATTGGAAGGAAGCATTTCCGGCAGTACTCATTAAACAGAAGCGTCAGAACTGGAAGAGGAATAATTAAGGTTGATGCAAGAGGGAGCTTCTTCAGAGTAAAAATTCCCACTGCAATTGCATGCATGAGTACCAGGGAAAATACCATCGAATTGTGAGCGATAGGCCAAAATTTCCCCGCAGTTTCATACTTGGGAGCGTATACATTTATGAACTGCATCATATGTTTGAAGTGTCAATTTTTTTCCTACTTCTAATAATCTAGCACTAACATAAAAATCCTTAGAAATGAGCAATGCAGAAATACAAACTGTGAGAAAGTGTGAAAATCAATAGTCCGGGTACATAACGTGATGCAAGCACAAAATTTATTTAAATTCTATGAAGGAAGAGTATTTTAGTATTCTCCAAGTTTACTGAAAGTTTTATCTCTATCTTAGACTTTATTTATATTTAGTATTTTATTTTATTAAAATTATTAGGTTTTTCTATTCTATATAGGAATAACTATGTTAGAGATTTAGGAATCTAAGTCATTGTTGGATTTGGACTTTTAAAACACTATAAATAATTCAATCTCATCCTAAATTTACAGCACAAGTTAAAAGGACCTGTATAGGGTTTAGTTTTGCTACCGAAGCAAATATCTCTTAATAATCAATGCCACTAGTCTTGCTTTGAACCTCCAAAATCTCCATCAGGTTGTTGTTTAACAACAAAGACCTGCTTACATCTTACCTTTTGCTTCCTGGCATGAAAGGTAGGAAAAGTGGAAAGCTCTCATGTGTCATTCTTTGCCAATACATTCATTTCCTCCACCATAGTTGTTTTTTTTTCCGATTTGTATCACTTAAACTTCTTTCCAATCATGTGGAACTAATTTAAAAGACAAAGAAGATACAAAAGTTTTATATAAAAAAGATAGAGAGTCATACAAATAAAATTAGATATAAGATATCTAATACATTTTTGAAATCTTTTCTTAAAAGCTATTGGAAGATTATTAACATCAGAACTGGAAACAAAAGACTTAGGAATTGAGATGGGAGACATAGTAGAAAGAGAAGATTGTGACATTAAATTAAAAGTTGGCTCTTCGCTTGGTAAAGCATGTAAAATGGTTTTATCTATTGGCTTCTTTCGAGAGCAAGTCAAGATCTTATTCTGTTTATCTATTGAGTTATTATCTTAATTTCTCCATCCTTACTATAAGTCCTCCCTTCTTTTTCCTCGTCTATAAAGCAATCTTTTTCTTTCTCCCCCTCACTTCCATCTTCTGAATCAAGTTTAGAAATTCATAAAAGAAATAAAAACAAAATCAAATCTTCATTCATACCAATTATATCATCCCCCCTTTAAAGAAATTACTTGGTGAAATAAGCCTCACTCTTGCAAAATATCACATCCATACTAACAAATATTTTTTCTATTAGAAGGATGATAAGATCTGTAATCTTTTTTAGTGATAGAGTACCTAATAAATATACATTTTGGAGTTCTAGAATCTAATTTTCCAACTTTTTGTCAATGATCTCAAATAAAACATATACAACCAAACACTCTAAAAAAAATTATAAAAAAACAAACTCCTTGTAGAAGTTCTACAAGAGATTTAAAATCCAGGACCCTCAAGGATTTTCAATTGATAAGGTATGTTACTGTAAAGACTAAGGTATGTTACTGTAAAGACTGCATCACCCCAATAGAATTTGGGAACATCCATTATAATTTGTAAACATAAGAAAACTTGCAGCTTTTAAAAAATGTTGACTCTTTTGTTTAGCTTCACCATTCTAATTTGGTGTATCTACACAACTTATTTGATGAACAATACCATAATCAATAAAATAACCCTATAAAATTTCATCCATATATTTTGTAACATTATCATTTTTTATGGAAACATGAGTATACTTTACTTTTATTATACTTCAAATGGTGTGATTGTAACAACTAACAAAGGTGAAAAATTATCAAAAAGACAAGAAGACAAATCCACTAGACCTTAACATCATAATGAATAGTTGCAAAAGGTGTAATGCTTCTCTTATTAATAGGTGAATATATGGCATATATGTGATTTGTAAATTCAAATACATCATATAATTATGTTATTCATATTATACTATTTGGACGGAGTTGGAAAGAATATATTTAAAGCTATAAAAAAAGATGTTCTAAATGATTATGTCAATGATATAATTGTTGTTGACCAGCCATCAAAGAATCAAGTTTTAAAGCATGTCTAGTTATACTTATCTCAAACAAATTAACAAATTTATTTTTAGTAGATATAAGTCATTGTCCACTCTATCATGATCAATCGCCTTCCTCGTCTTCAACTCTTTTTAAGCACACAATAATTTTAAAAAAATAGACTTTACAATTTAAATATTTTGTTATCTTACTAGTAGACAATAAATTATTAATTTAAAACAAGGAACGCGAACTAAAGACAAGGACAAAGGAGTGTAATGAAATAAAACTTTACCAGAAATAGAAACTTTATCTTTATCCAATGAAAAAAATAATATAAAAAATATTTAGAAGATCCAGTCATGTGATCATTTGCTCTTTAATCTATAATCCATAAATTAAAATCAACTATGGTGTAACTATTTAGAGCTATAACATTTATACCTGTAAGAGAAAAGTTGAGTGAGGAATTGGATGAAGGTTTAAGCTTAGTCATCATATGTAGGGTTTATAATTCCTTAGAAAAAGTGAAAGAACTTAGTTCCCATAAGAAGCTGCAATTTTAATCATCTCAGATGTGTGAGCTTGTGACCAGGTAGGCCCAACCCTTTTTCCTCCACGTCCTCTGGTAGGATATCAATGAAGTTTCGTACATGTTTCACAATAATCATATTTCAATTACTTTTTGTTCGATGCTCCTTGATCACTAAATCAAGTTTGTTCTTTCTTAACCCATTGAAGAGAGTGAACAACCATGGCTAATATTTGTGGAATTATAAGTTGTAACATAATATTCCTCCAACTATATTTATTTTGAACATGTGAGTATGTTTACCTTAATGAAGGAAAAGGATCCTAAATCCTAATTTGAGCATACTCCATATTGAGCATATTGAGACAAGCAAGAAAGTTATAAAACCTTTTTTGTCCACTAACTTTTGAGATTTAGCTACATTATTTGGACAATAAGCTTGAAAATATTGATGGAAATACAACTCTTGTCATAAAATGTTGAGTTTTCCAAAATATTGAGCTACAATCATAAATCTATGCATCATTACCAAGTTAAGAATACATCTGACTAGCAGCACTATAAATTTTTGACATGAAATCAAGGAGCAAATACCCATGAGCAATAGAAGGCCTCATGAAGTTAACGTGCCAAGACATAACCAAGGAGTTTTCTTGCTGGCCGTGCCAAGACATAACCAAGGAGTTTTCTGAATTCCATCGATTAAGTAGTGGGTCATTTGTTGCTGACATTACTTTTTTTGTGATGTATCATACATTCTTCGAGCTTTGATAAATAATAAGCATGAATGTGACCAAGCAAGATAATTGGTTTCATCTAGTTTAACAAGACTGATATGAGGTGAGGGATTATCACTAATAGCTCCATCTCGACTTCCATTACTCTTAATAGTAGTAGTTTTTGAGTTTTCACCTGAGTTTATTTTTGTCATGTCTCACTCTACAATAGACCATCTAATTTTGACAAACTCATCTAATAATATCTTTAAAAAAAACCCAAATATCTTGATCAAACAATCCTTAAAAACTAGAGTACTTCGAAAATCAAAGCTGACCTTTTTGTCAAACCATATATCTACAAATTGGCAAAGTAAAAGACATCAATTTTTGTTTAAACCATGGGGCTTTTGTTGATGGTTAAAAGAGCTACCAAAAGTAGGAAAAAGGATGTCATCTGATATGCTTATGTCATGCTGACATAAGCATGATATCATTACTCAGCACAATACTGACTTTTGTTAGTGTTTTTAGTTCTTCGATACCACGTTCTTAGATTGAAATAAATGAAAATAGAGAAAGAAGACGGAAGGGTGTTGATAAAAAAAAAGGAAAGGAAAGAGAAAGGACGAGAAATTAAAAAAAAAATTAAAGTGTTTGTCTCACACTTTTAGACACATATACAGAGAGAGTATGTAAATAATTGCATAAATATCTGAACAAAATGACTTTTGCTAGATGACGGTTAGGTCATGTGATAGTCCACAAAGTTTAGCGGAGATGATGACTCGATTGTCAAAATTAAAAAAATCAGACACTTAAATGAACAAAATTAAGAATTAGACAATCAATTGTAAAACCAGATAAGTTCAAGCACTCAAAATCTTGTTAAATCATTTGCTTTTGATTGCGTGATTCAAACCCTTAAATGCTCATCCATATTAAACAACCTCTCACGCATATACCTAATCAACCCTACAACAATTACCTATTAAAGATTCGACCTCAAATCTCTTAAAACATTGTTCAAGCCACCTTGCATCAGAATGACAGAGGAAAATTTACAGACTCGTGCTTGCAGCTACCCACACTTCCATTATAATGATTACTTTCCCAATATCTGCTACGAATAGGAATGAGCTAAGACCACAGTGATTCTGACTGGTCGATTGGGCTCCATTCCAAGTTGTAACCTTTGCTGATATATAAAGGAAATACCCCTCCTTCAAATTTTCATATTCAACAGAATTGCATTGAGCATATAAATATGAATATGCATATTGTATTTTTACTAATTCTAAAAATATTTTAGTGTTTCCAAACTGTAACTGTCTTTTACCATGATAAAATTCTGAAACTACATAACAACAAAGCAACCTACCTAATATGATACATTTCGAAGGAAAAATAATTCATATTATAAAAGGTATGATAAATAAAATAAAATAAGAAAAGAAACCTGGTTACGGAAGATGATGTAAGCGAGACAGAGATACACCAGAAGGAAGGGCAGAATGATCGGAGCTAGGAAGAAATACGTAATGCCAAGAAGTCCAAAGAAAAGAATCCTCGGAATGTCCTTGTGATAAGGAATAGATGGAACTTCAATTCCTTCATCCGTACTTTTAGCACAACACTTTGTTGTTAGATGGGAAATTAGAGGGAATATGCGAGCAAGTTCTGATGTAGTGCTCGTCCATCCAGAAGTGACAACATAAGCAATGAAAAATGACGCCTACAAAAAATAAAATTTGTCAATCAGACAATAGCTATCATGAATCTTTTAATCGGCTATTTCAGTCCTCAAAGCGAGAGGCCACTGAATTTTGTTCAGTTATCAGTCGTTGAAGTTGTTTTCACCCCTCCAGTAGACAAAATGCCCTCAGATTATCTCCTTTCACTTCAAAGAAATTCATTTGTATTTTGTTTTTTAGTGTCTTTCCAGTATTGAGAAGAGGATTGGAGAGCAATGCGAGATATAATTGATAGAAAGAATGAGTATTCAGCAAACATGTTAGGTTTCTCTGCTTTCAAAAACACACAATTCTCTCTCGTAACAAATTGAAAATTTTGTAATAATATTTCAGTAACACACACTCACCTGAGCTGGAACAGCAACAGCCAACTTTGCAGGAATATTCTTGGGGTCAAGAAAGATGGAAAACTGATAAAATATGGACCCAGAAAATGCAGTGGCGAAGAAGATGTTCCATATTGTGAACCAGAGTACTTTCTTACATGCACTCTTTTCTATCATGCTATGAGAAATGTATCCTTGAATGGAGGAAAGGAACACCATGATTGGGGCCACGGCCTTCAGGAACAACTGAAGAATCAGACTAGGAAGATATCCTGTAATCACTTGACTGACAAATGATCTGCGAGTAAGATCACAACATTTAGTATCTTGCATCGTTGTGGAAGAATAAATCCAGCTATAATGGAGTAATTGTTATGAATCACCTCGATGATATGTGTAAAAGAAGAAAAACAACTTTTCTAATCCCAACCGAAACAACAGTAGAAATAATTCAACGTACTCTTTCTATCTGTTAGCACATTTCAGATATGTCTTGTGTCAATTTGGGGAGAGCATGCTTTGAAAAGTGAAAGAGATACAATATAAACGCCTTGAAATACGCTTTGAGAAACATGGCTCAACATTGAACTCTGAAAACCCACTGGAAAAGGTTGCTGCAGTTTATCAAGGAAATACTTTTCTTCCAAAATCACTAAAAAAGTGAACTTAATGCACTGATTATTGATAATCTAGAGCAGCACATGACACCAAATGCCATATCAATCAATTGAAGCATCCAATAAGAGGGTTCCAATGGCAATAGAAGATCCCTGGAGAAATTACATATGAAAAACTCTGAATTATTCTGTTGATACTGTTCAGCATAAATCCGTACTATTCATGATCCTGGCCACCCATTGAAATCTTATCATATAGACATTCATGAAATGGATACCAGAGGCAAGTGCTCCAGGACATACTCTAAAATACCAGTGGCCATTCTTTGCTGACAGTACCAATGGACCACTTCAATTCATAGTAGGAAAAAAGTAGATGGCAAGAGAGAGTGAGAGGTTTTCAAGTCGATGAGGGTTGAATTGTCAAGGATGATATGATGGCAACACTGATAGTACAAAGACTAGAGATCATTACTTACATGTCTAGAATGCTTTTCAGGAATGGAAACCAAACTTCCAGCTGATTCAGGTTAGTGAGACCTTGTACAACTAACACAGGAATAAGGAACAAAATTGTAAGAAGAATACATGCAACTACAACCACAAGCTTAGAAATCCATCTTCGCATGAATGATGATGAAAGAAAAGGCCAGTAGACATCATCAGGTGCAGGAGCTTCTTCTGTGAGCCAATGTGTGGGGTTGATTGATTGTTGCAGATGGAAAACAGTGGAAGCACCATACCGCGACTTGAATGACACAAAGGCAGCATGAGTATCCTTTAACAAGAGAAAGAACGTAAATTAATAGCATGCACCACCACAACACCAAAAAGGTTCAAAAAGAAAATCTAAAGAAACTAATCAAAAGGAGTGGATAACAATGGCAAGAATACACATTATGGGTCAGCACAACACCAAAAAAGTATAAAAAGAAAATCTAAAGAAACTAAGCAGAAAGCGTGGCAATCAATGACAAGAATACACGTTATGGTCATCAGCTTGATTTTGGAAAACAAGGTTTTCATAGTCATCCTCTACCTGAAGATGATGAGTTAATATGAAACATTCCACTCAGAGTACAATGGCCGCTACCATGAGACTACAAGTACTTCAGAAAAATCAAAGTACTGCAAAGTATCAGGTTGATTAGTGCTTTAGAGCTGTGATGAAAATGAATTCCAAAATAAACCATCCAAAACTGGTATAAGCAAGTACACAAGCATGTATTTGAGCACACCTAGACTCTGGAAAAAAAAAATGGTGCACTGACACGGAATGTTATTTCCTTTGAGGAAGCGGGTTGAAGAAGAGAGGGTAGGGTTGTTATCTTTCTTTGGGGTTGGGTGGGAGAGGAAAGGGCAGGGTTGTCATTTGCATTTCCCCATGAGCTCTAAAACTGACAGAAACATTCAAGGACTGATTACTTCAAATCTGTGCTTCAAAATTTTGACTTGGGTTATTCTTTGGCAATATTACAATTTCACAAAACTTAATCTCCAGCAAATTCTTAACAGGAGAACAAAATTCAACCAACTTCCTTACTTGTTTTAATCGAGAGAAAAATCATGTTGACCAGCAATATCATTCAAGCATGGCTACCTTTTATATTTTGAGAACAAATAAATGGTACTGTATGCTATAAACATTTTGATTCGTGAATAACACTATTTATCAAGATACATGCAAATGCATTTTACAACTTAACATTGTTCAATGTTACTAAATTTGATACTGGTGATGCACACCACATTTTAAAGGATTTCAACACCTTCATGCATATTTGATGGTCATTTTAACTGTTGAACAAGGTATAAATTTGACAATTAAAGAATGTCAGTAGAAGTAAAATAATAGTGAAAGGAGCACCACATACCTCTGCCAATAACGCCTCTGATTGCTTCAATCTCACATTCTGCTCTAAGTCATCTAACCTCTTCCCATAATGATCCAAAAGATCAACCTTATGTCCACACAATCCAACTCGCTTGTACTTCTGTTCAGATGGTTCTAATTGCAAGTGAAGAAGCCTCTTGTACAATTTGTTTGCATCTTTCTGAACCCCAAGGAAAATACGAGGAAATAAATGCAAAGTAATTTAAAGGGAGCTTAGATATATAGAAAAAGGGAAAGAGAAAAACATTGGTGACAATGGTGAGGGAGGAAACAGACATTACTTACAATGAGGCTCTGAACTTTGCTAGTTCGACGAAGAACTGTATGTGAAAGATATGTGGTAGGGTGATACTCTGTAAAGAAGCTCTCAACACTGTCACTGACACTGCTTCCAACTGAGACAGGGATATTGCGAACTAAAATAGTGAACTGATGTGGCTGAGGTTTGGCTGAATAAAAATATGCGATCCTTTTTGAAGAGATATAGTTATATTCCTGCAGAATCAAATACCCATCAGCAGCTGTGTATGTATCAAGAAATAACTTATTAATACATTTTATCAGTTCATTATGAGAGAATTATAATCTAAACCCTGCTAAATAATTGACAGTCTCCTGTCCATACAAACAATGTGTATAGATCTGCACCAAAATATAAATCTGATTTATCCCCTGATCAATGAAAATGGAAAACTTACATTCACAGTCCTAGGCAAAAGGATTTGAAGGTGGTCAAATTCTGCTAAAATAAGGATTAACAATAAGATATAACCGCGTAAAATGGAACTTACATGATACAGTAGATAGCATATGAAAATAGTGACAACATATACAGCAGAGAAGTGAATCCATAACCTACAAAAATGGCCAAAATACGTGAGTTTCTCTACACAGTACACATAAACTTGCATAGTAAAGTAGACAGAAGATGAAAAAAATGACAATATATACAACAGAGAAGTGAACCCATAACCTGCTAAAAAATTGACAAAATGCACGACTCCCTCTACACAGTACACTATCCTTACCATAAGAATATTACACTGCCTAACATCTTGGATGTGTTACAAAGTTAATTCATTTCCAGGCCCTCACCAAAGCATAAATAAGTTAATGTTTGATGTGAAATCAAATTGTCCTACTCGGATTTGCTTCAAATTAACTGTGTATAGGAATTATGTAATAAGTGGATTCTTAATTCTAGATGAAAACTATTTTATGAAGCCCAAATGAGCTAACACCATTCAGACAAATGAGTAGCATTTTCCAGGCAAATATGTCATTTGGATGGAAACCACGCGAATAGTTTTAGCATGTTAGAACTTCTTAAATAAATTGACTGCTCATGTTAAAGCCAGATTTGCAGATCATACTTACAACTTTGAGCCACTATTTACATTTGAAATGGTAAATACGTCCAGTGAGCTAGTATACAAATCAGCAAAATCAATTTGGTGAAGCTCAGTCCCCGAACAGTTCACTGGGAGAAGAATAAGTATTCCTATTATCCCAGTGAATGAAAACACTTTCAAACTGCAGTATTCAGATAAAGCAAGAAAAAATAAGGCTTTGTTTAATGGCAGATCAAAAAGCTTCCTTGAGTATGACTAGAATTACCAGAAAGTTATCATTCGCATGTACACCACAGCATCCAAGCCAGAAGAAGATAGCATTTCCTCTTCAGATAGCTTCCATGCCTTTGACAACCAACCAGCAGATGGTAATAGCCTTTCAAGATTGAAACGGCTTCCCTGTTTAGAACTCCCTTCCGCGAGCAAGCGCGGTACAAAAACTTCATAATAACTTGGTTGTTTCTTCAATATAGAATACAGTACCAGGAATATAACACATAGAGCAGAGTTTATCCCCACTGATGTTAGAATAGCCGAAACGAGCATTTCAGCAGACCAATCTCAAAACCTCGAGAAAGACGAACGAAATTCTACACCGCAGCAAGAACAGGGACAAATATTTAACACCCTGAGAAAATTGCACTCTAATTACAGTTAGACATGATAATCACTTTGTTACTTCAAATTAATCATGGATTAATATGACTTAATTACCCTGCTCCTCTCACTCCTGGTCGAAGCTACCATCGATTAAAAATAAAATAAATCTAATGCAAAACTTGATTAATTTTGATTACTTTCATAAAGTTGATCGAGAAGTAAAAAAAATGATGCCACGGAAAAGAAACCTACATAAGAAAATCGAAAGCAAGAAAAAATGTCAGCGGAGAAAATCCACACCTCGTGCTGTTTGGATTCTGCTGCAGCAGCAGCTGCTTGAAACAGAAGCAAAACGTTCTTCTGAGTAAAGAATTCAAAAACAAATCTAACGTGAGGTGCAGTCGTAAGTTCTTAACAGTAGAGTGGAGACTTGCATCAGTAGAATCTGGTACTGTTCTGGAGAGATCGTTGTGAGCAGCTAAACCGTGTATACTGAGATTGCTTATTTGAGTTTGTTGAGCTTGATTAATTGCCAGTAATACCCCTGCTGGTATCATGTTCAGTTGTTCATTGCTTGTCAAGACGGCCAGTAAAACGCAAATGACGGGTGATCGATGCGTTTGTTTGGTGGTGTGAGACAGGGATGATATGGGGATTTACCGAGGGAAAGGGAGGAACGGCTGGTAGTCAACTTTGAGCGTCGACACTAACTAGTAAGTAGCAACTACTATTCCCAGTCGACACTCCTTTGAGCGTCGTCATCTAGGGACCACGTGTTTCCTTCTTTCTCTCTTTATAGAGCACGGCTTGAGCGGTGCTTCCATGGAGAAACGAAAAAACAATAAACCTCACCTTTAATTTGCGTTTAGAATTGTAATAGGAATAATAATTTAAAATATTTTTTATTTAAAAATATATTAGAATAATATTTTTATATTTTAAAATTTATTTTCAACATCAATACATTAGAATAATCTCAAACTATAAAACAAAAATATTTTAAATAAAAATAATTAAATTTGAAAAAACTTGTTTCACACTATATTCTCAAACAGATTACTTTGTGAAAGGTCAAAAAAAGGTTTTGCCCTTTGAATGGTTTTTTTTAAGTAAGAAAACAACAATATGCTCTCATGTCGTTCAAGACTTTATTTAAATAAAAAAAATAAGTATATATTTAGCTAAGGTTGCATTCAGTTTTTCTTAGTTTTTAATGAAAATATAAAATAAAAAAAATATCTTAGTTTTTAATGAAAATATAAAATAATAAAAAATAAAAAAAAAAGTATTAAATATGGATGGCATGTCATAAAGTTTTCAAAAAAAGTATTTTTGTTTTTAAATTTTAAAAATCACACAAATTATACAATTTTATTATCTTGGTACCCTTTCAATTCAATTTTTATGCAAAAATTTATTTTTATTATTTTTTAGTTCTTAGTTGAAAGGGAAGAAAAAAATCATTGGATCCCATGATAAAAAGAAAAAAGTATCATTGACACTGACTTGAACTATAAAAATAAATGATATTTGTGTCAAATGATTTTATTTGACGAGAAAAAATCATATTATGTGTTTTTCATCTTTAAAGCTCGTAAAAAAAATCTGGACTCGGGCTGATTTTTGGTTTTTTAGATTTTTTTAAAGTTTATTGATGTCATATGTAGGTTTATCATGATTTGTACAATATTTTATAGATGTTCTGGGTAAAAAGTTAATTAAAGAAACTGGTATTTAAATAAAAAAATAAAATTTAAACTTTAATTTTCAGGCCACTATAATAATCAATTTCTAGGTAAATCAAATGATGTATCATCTATTTTTTAAACAAAAATTGGATGGATGACATGTCATCCTCGTCGATTACAAAAAACATAAAATCAAAGCCCATTCGCATAGCCTTACTTCAACCAACTTAACGCTACTTGACCCTTGTTTTTTTTTTTTCCTTATTTTTTCAAGTTAATGATTACTTTTTATGGTTTTTTCTGTGTTTTTTAAATTTATATTTAAAATAGCATGTATTTTCCCTTTTATTTTATTTAGAAAGTATCTTTTGAATAAAGATTATTTTAACTGTATATTTAAATTTAATTTTTTTTTCTAATTCATCTGTAATTTTTTTAACTTATATATGAATGAAGTTTATTTTTTAAATAGAAAAATATTTTAAGATAATAATTATAACACACGTAGCCTCTTCTCCCATTTTATTTTACCTGATTAGTTCAATTGTGTTTTTATTTCTATCACTGTTTACTTGGACAAAAAATTATTTTAATAAAAAATATAATAAACACAATTAAATAAATATTTTTATCTTTTAAAATAAAATATTTTTATATACATACATTTCTTGAATTTTTAAGTTTTATTTTCAAGTATGATTAATACTTTCTTATCTATTTATTTGCACTCATAGTCTTAATTATTCGATTACATGTATATATAATTTTTTTTATTTGAACTTGAATTTTAAAACTATAGAAATGTTTTGAAAAAATCTGTATATGTTATTTATTTATAAAAAATAAAAATATTTTATATATAACAAAGTACAAATCATATAACTAGCTATGACCTAAATATATAATATACTAATCCCTGCATGAAGAAATATTTAATTGCAACAGCGACTGCAATCATTCTTGAACAGTGTTTAGTATAACAATAACTGTTATTTTTAAAAATATTTTTTATTTAAAAATATATTAAAATAATATTTTTTATTATTTTAAAATTATTTTTAATATAAACTATCAAAATAATAAAACAAAAGTTTTTTAAAATTCTTTCATAAAACATGATTTCAAACGAAATTCCAAATAGCGCGAAATATAGCATCAATGCAAAAGCGCGGGTCGAAGCCAAGGAGCGGCGCCGTCCATCGTATCTAACGAGAGGGCTAATTTCGTCAATGTGCCAGGAGACTGGTGGGATTCCATTCAAATCCTTTGCCTACCGCGCAAAACCATTTTCCGCTTTTTTTGCGCGTTTGTGTTTGTTTAAAACGCAGCAATACAATCATTTGTAATTGATAAAATATTATTTATTGTTTATAAAATCTATTATAATTTATTTTTAAAATGCAGTGTCGATAAAAATATCCATGAAAATACTCCTTTATTTTCCTATACAAGACTATATTTTTGAAATATACAGGCTATATTTATTTTTATATTTTTAAAATATTTTTTAAAAACTTATTATTTTTTTACTTTAAATTATTTTTTATATTTTTAAATTATTTTGATGTGTTAATATTAAAAATAATTTTTAAAAAAATAAAAAAATTATTTAAATATATTTTCAAGTAAAAAATACTTTGAAAAACAATTATATCATACTTTCAAACAAAAAAGTTAGGTAACAAAACAATATAAAAATTTAATTTTAAATATAGTCAAACAACGGAACAATATAAAATTTTAAATTTAATTTTTTTAATAATAAAAATTCAAATTATCATAATAAAATTATATAATTCTATGATAGTAGATATCTTATAAAGTGGGCTCTAATTTATAATTATGTTGGTTAGATTTATAATTGTATGTTCCTACAATTGTTTTATATTTTTATAAAATTTTTATTTTTTATTTCTTGAAATTCATTAATGGAAATTTACCATGTAAGATTAATATGTTAGATCAAAGTATATGAATAAATATGGAAGTTATAAAATATTAAAAAAACAAAATTAAAAAAAAATCGTCAAACTTTCTGCTTGGACATGTTCGCGCGTCCCTAAATTATCCCCAGTCTTGTCTCAAAAATCAAAGAAAGAAAAAGGTTTTTTTTGTCTTTTCATTTTTCTAACCAAACAAGCTCCGGTTCCGAATTTTAGTTCTCTCTTTTGTGATGAACATGAAAGCAAATACAACCTTCGAGATTGTTGCAAGAACCTGGGACAGAAACGAAACTTATGAAAGGGACCAAAATAAGTTCGAAACCTTGCGAAAATATTGTTAAAAAACGAGGTCGTAAAAGAAGAACGCAATATACAAATAAAAGAAAAGGAAAAACAGCTGATTACCATAACATAAAAGAGAACAAAGCTGGGTCAAGAAATTGCAACCCGATCCAAATTAGGAGGGGAACATGGGTTACCTTCCATCCATCGTGCAGTTACTGTAACTTTCTTTAGCTGAAAAAAATTAAAAATCCGAAGCACTCTTATTTACACCCGGCCTTGAAACTTCATGGGCTCTAGGCTCCCCAAAAACAGCCCACGAAGGGCATCCCATCCAAATAAAAAAATCAAAGACTGCTTCATCTCCCCCACGCCTCTCCAGCACAGCCAGGAAAAGCAGACGGACACGATCTACTCACGAACAAGCTCGAACTTCCCAATCACAGGCACGCGCAACTTCTTACACTTTCTCTTTCTGCATCCTTTCAATCTCCCTTACTATCCCTTACTATTTTCTATCTGTATTTTTTTTTACTTGTCCCTGTTGTATCCCTAATTTTAGATTTTTCCTAGCTTTCAATTTTTTTTAATAAAAAAGGCAGGGATTTTTTATCCTTTTTCAATCTAAATCTCCCAATTCAAAATTTTTATTATTTTTCTTGTAGGTTGTGGGATTGATTTCGGTAGTAATTGGTATTACGGTGCAGAATGCCTTTTGCTCTGAAAATAATTTTTTTCCAGATTTTTTTTTAATATTACAATGTTAAAATCATCAAAAATATTTTTAAAAATATCAATTTGATATTTTTCGGGACAAATATACTTTTAAAATTCACCTGAAAACACAATATCAAACATACACAAAATGCGCGCGCGCGCATATTGTTAGTCTATCGCTTCCATTTGTAGCTAATTAGTACTTGGCTTGGCCTTGGTACGATTTGAACGCAGGGCTTTAGTCTTGACCTATCAGGGTTGAGTTATTATGAATTGAAATCTTAAGTTAGTTGATTAATTAAGTTGTTACTTGTCACGTAATTGGGGGAGGTTGGGGTTTGATTAAAGTCTGTGTTTGAGTGTCGTTCGTAATGGACATATAGTGCACGATTTGAGGTTTTGTTTATGATTGATGGATAAACAGAGTGGAGGGATGAAAAAAATGTCAGGAAGTGATTAAGCTCCTCTTTTTGCTTGCTCTATCTCAACAGCCACAGTAAATTACATGTTTAGCGGAAACTATTATTATTTAATTTTTTGATAGTTATATACTATCACAAAAAAAGTTTTCTTTTAATATTTCCAACGATAAACTGGAGCATATATATATATATATTACGGTAACATAAATTTGAAATTTTCCAATGACAAATGTCAATAATTTATTTCCAAGAATATTTTACAAATCAATGTTTATGTAAAATATTTTTCAAATCAGCTCAACTAGCAGCCCTTCCTAAAAGAAAGCCTTAATCTTGCTTAAAATATAAAGCAAAAGGCTTTGTTTTGCTAAGATTTACTGAGAACTAGAGATAGATATAAAGAGAAAGAAGAGAGGAAATAAAAAGAGGTTCTAGGTTAAGCTATCTCAACCTACACCACAATTTATATATATGTTTATATGTGAGAAAGAAAAATAGTTTACACAACTACCTTTAATATCACATTGTAATTACCAATTACTCCTAAAAACACTTCTCAAGATAGAGCTTGAATATCCCTCATGTCTATCTTGCTAGTGAAAGAGTGAAACAAGTTACTCCTCAGTCCCTTAGTAAATACATCAACTGCTTGGTTTTCAGATTCTACAAAGAGAATTGGTCTTATTCAATTCTCTTTAATAAAGTGCACATCAATCTCAACATGCTTCAATCTATCATTTTAAATTGGATTATAAGCAATGTTGATAGCTGCTTTGTTATCACAAGAAAGTGATGTAAGACTATCATTTGTTATTCCTAGCTCTTGCATCAGACTTTTAGACCGAGCTCACATACATTGTGTGCCATCATTCAATACTCTGCTTCTGCTCTAGACTCTAGACTGGACCGCCACAAATTGCTTCTTACTCCTCCATGACATTTCATTGCCACCAATAAAGGCCTAATATCCAGACATAGATCTCCTATCATCTGGTGATCTAGTGCAATTGGCATCAATAAACTCCTCTACCTTTAAATGCCCATTATTTAAGAACAACAATCCCTTCCCAGAGCAAATTTTAGGCATTTAAGGATGCGATGAATTGGCTGACTACACTAAACTAACTTGGCTATATGAGGACAAGTATGTGAAAGGTAGATCAATTGACCAGCCAACCTCTGATATCCTCCCTTTTCCACCACTTCACCATTGCTGTTCTTAAGGAGAGGATTCACTCTGACTTGAGAATCAATATGTCTAAATCCCAACATCCATGTTTGTGTAGGTAGATTGAGGATTTACTTCCTTTAAGAAACAAAGATACCTTTACTTGACCAGGCAACTTTAATTCCTAGGAAGTAACACAACCTCCCAGGATCTGTGATCTCAAATTCTTTGGCAAGATACTTCTTTAAAATGGAAACCTCATCATTTCCTGTTAACTCAGTATGATCACCATATGCAATGAGAATCGTGGTCTTACCTTTGTAATGTTTGATGAACACAATGTGGTCTGTTACTTTGTTTGTATCCATATCTAACAATTGTCTAGCTACATTTATCAAACCATGCTCATGGAGATTGCCTCTCAGCTTGCATACTTTGCCCTCTATTTTCTCTCACGAGAATCCTAGGGGAATCTACATGTGAACTTCTTATTCCATGTCTCCTTGAAGAAACATATTTTTTGCATCCAATTTTTGCAAGTCCCTCCCACCCTAAATTTGCTTCAAGAGATAACAAAACCCTGTTTGAATTCGTTTTTGCAAACATTTCCTGATAATCTATTCCATAAGTCTGATTATATCCCTTTGCAACCAGCGTTGCTTTGAACCTCTTAATACTTCCATCTGGCATTTGCTCAATGTTAAAAACCCATTTGCAGCTTTGCTTTGTTTTATATAAAGTCTGCCACATTTAGTGGAATAAGGGATATCAATCAAGTTATCTCGTAAGAGATTTTGTAGCAATTTTCTTTATGAATCAAATAAATTAAATCATGGTTCTGTTTGCAATAGCTGAACTGAATGGCTCTCCTAAGAAAATTGAAAGTAATCACATTATTGAAGTATTTAAATGGTTTCTTTTTATATCATAAGATTGAACTTATAAATTTCTTTTAATCTGTGTAATAAGTTTTTTTTCTGCAGCATATTCCATTCACTCAAAAACTTGACAATTTTGGAATGTGGTTTGTATTTTGGATCAGCTAAATTTGGGTATAGAGAATTGAGGTTTGTAATTGGAAAAGAAGAACAGAAGGAACATAAGCTGGTTTCAGATTCAGGCAGCTTTATCTGTATTATTAATGCAGGCTTAACTTGTGTGGGTTGACCAGGCAACCTGGACCCTTCACCGGGTCTGGCCTTGGGCTGGGTCTGATAATTGTGAGGATAACGATTAACCTATCCACATATGCCCCTAGGTATGTGATAGTAACAGCCTCTTTAAGAACATGATTTTTTGTTTCCTTGGCAATACTACCAAGCAGCCTGGTTTTTCAGCTAGTGAGTCTACCTGTTTCTCTATGTTATTTTTGTTATAGCCTAATTGAGAAAAATAAAAAACATCCAGTTATCTGTGCTCACTGATGTCCAATGAGTGTTGAAATTGGCTATAATATATAGTGATTTCGTGATATTGTTAGTTTTTTCTGTTTTGGGTTGTGTTGTAAGCTCTGATGTTATTGACAGTTTCAGAGGCATTAAGTAGAATCTGGTGCAGCAAAAGGTTTGGACAGTACTATGTTGTCAAGATATGTAGCAACTGCTCAGGAATCTTTCCTATGTATTCAATATCTGTGCACTGTCTATACTCTAGATGAATATGCTGCAAACAATTCTTTCTTTGGTCATATGCATACTTTAGTTCTGTGCCATCATTTTTCATTGCTTGAGGCAAGGCTGCGCATATCAAATTAATTTTCATTTTGTAGGACTTTGAGCACCATGTCAACATCACATCTCCCTGCAACTACAGATTCAATTGCTCAGGCTTTAGAAGCAAAAAACCCATCTGAAGCCATTTCTATCTACTACATCATACTAGAGAACCCATCTTCTTCTCCTGAATCCCTCAGGATTAAGGAACAGGCCATTACAAATCTCTCAGATCTTCTTAGACAGGAGAATCGAGCAGAGGAGCTTCGAAGCCCTCTGACCCAGTTGACCCCCTTTTTTGCTTTGATTCCCAAGGCAAAAACTGCTAAAATTGTTCGTGGGATAATTGATACAGTAGCTAAAATACCAGGTACTTCTGATCTTCAGATTTCTCTGTGCAAAGAGATGGTGCTGTGGACCCGTGCTGAGAAGCGAACTTTTCTTCGGCAGCGAGTTGAAGCAAGACTGGCAGCACTTTTGATGGAAAATAAAGAGTATTCAGAAGCATTAAACCTGCTTTCTGGTCTGATCAAGGAGGTGAGAAGATTGGATGACAAGCTTCTTCTTGTGGACATAGACTTGCTGGAGAGTAAGCTCCACTTTTCTCTTAGAAACCTCCCTAAAGCCAAGGCTGCACTCACGGCAGCAAGAACAGCAGCCAACGCAATTTATGTGCCTCCAGCCCAACAGGGTACTATAGATTTACAGAGTGGTATCCTTCATGCAGAAGAAAAGGATTACAAAACTGCTTACAGCTACTTCTTTGAAGCATTTGAAGCTTTCAATGCACTTGAAGATCCCCGAGCAGTATTTAGCCTCAAGTATATGTTGTTGTGCAAAATAATGGTGAGCCAAGCTGATGATGTTGCAGGAATAATATCATCCAAAGCAGGACTTCAGTATGTGGGGCCTGAGCTGGATGCAATGAAAGCTGTTGCCGATGCTCATGCAAAACGCTCCTTGAAGCTCTTTGAGACTGCACTGCGGGATTTTAAGGCCCAGCTAGAAGAAGACCCAATTGTTCATAGGCATCTGTCATCCCTATATGATACTTTATTAGAGCAGAACCTCTGCAGGTTGATTGAGCCATTCTCAAGGGTTGAGATTGCTCACATCGCTGACCTGATTGAACTGCCCATAGATCACGTGGAGAAGAAACTATCCCAGATGATTCTGGATAAGAAATTCGCTGGGACTTTGGACCAAGGTGCTGGATGCCTCGTCATTTTTGAGGATCTTAAAACAGATGCAATCTACCCAGCAACGTTGGAGACCATATCCAATATTGGCAAGGTAGTTGATAGCCTCTATGTGAGGTCTGCCAAGATTATGGCCTAAGGTTGTGGATGTAGGAGGCGGTTCTGCTTGCTCCTTTACTTCTGGAAACCTTTCTGTGTTTTGTTGCCAAGGTGCTGGATGCCTCGTCATTTTTGAGGATCTTAAAACAGATGCAATCTACCCAGCAACGTTGGAGACCATATCCAATATTGGCAAGGTAGTTGATAGCCTCTATGTGAGGTCTGCCAAGATTATGGCCTAAGGTTGTGGATGTAGGAGGCGGTCTGCCAAGATTACTTCTGGAAACCTTTCTGTGTTTTGTTGCTGACATGCATTTATAATTTCTTCAATTGATTTAACCTCTGATGTTTTGTGTATCGAGTACATCGATATCCACCAAGTTGGAGAACTGATTATTATTATTATTATTATTATTATGTTTTTTTACCGTGCTATGAACAGAGTAATGTTGTTCGAAGTTGAAATGTAGGAAGGGGTTCTTTACCAGCATAAAGTTATTTACTGGGAATGGAGGTATGATCACACCATTAGTTTAGAGATAAAAGGAGCTTTGGCTCGAACAAGCAAAACCACTTCGTAACTGTACTGTGTTTGCTAATCAACGTGGACTCCCATTCCCGACAAGGAGGGAATGTACACGTGTCCATCTCTATGACGAAATTGGTTGTTTTGAAGTGTCGGTCAAGTGGGTTGAAATGGCTCACCTCACTGGACTCTGATTGCGTACACTTGTGTGATGATACGATGAAAGTGATAGGACTCTCTGATATTCAAGTGATATAACAAAAATGGAGAGCTTAAATGTAAATTATAATTCATCAAATCCCATGTGTTTGTTTTTTAATTACCCGGCACTATCCTTGTTTAGGGTGATTGTAGAGTAATCTATCACTTTTGTACCACGAATTTAATATTTCTAAACTCCACCGTTATTCACATAATAAATACTGTAATCTGAATATTTAAGTGTTCCTACTATTTTTTTATATGAAGTAAATAATGTGAAAATTAATTTAAGATGATTCAATCAACTTATATCAAAGAATAACTTAAATTATTAATAAAAATATAATTTGATTTAGAATAGATATTTAAGATAAAATAATTTTTAATAAATATTGTGAAATAATGATATATTTTAACTTTTATTAATTTGTCCATCCGAGTATTAATTAATGAGATTATGATAGTCTTATATAAAATTAATTAAAATAAATTATAAAGATATTGAATGATAAAATTTTTAAAAAATTAATTAATTAATTAATTAAAATTAACTTATTAAATTCGTGACTTCGATTACGAGAACAAGATAACCTAATAAAAAAATTTAAAATAAATTATAAAATTTAATTTTAATCAATTTAGTGTTGAGATGTAAAATTAAAAAAATATAAAAAATAACTTGAATTAACTCGTTAAATTCATAACTCAAGTAATAAAATAAATATAATTTAATAAAAAATAAACTAAAATAAACTATAAAGTTTATACTCAGAACTCGAGTTGTAATATAAATGAATTTATAAAAAGTAAATTATAAAAATAAATAAATAAATAAATTTGTTAAACTCGTTCATTTAAAAAAAATATAAAATTTAATTATTGAAAGATTGAATTAAAATTTAAAAGAAAAAATCAAAAGGAAGGAAAAAGAACTGGAATAATGTAAAGGCGAGGAGGGCAGCTCTTTTAGTTTTTCTTTGTTAATAAAACACAAAACCTCCGTCGCAAACGGCGCGTTTTGGTTTTCTATTTCGTTTTTGTTTTTTAAAAAAAGTTATTAATCAGCAACCAACCATGGGGCATGGGCCAAGCTGATGGTATCTTATTCTTCACATAAGTCGAGAAACATTAAATTGGACTACCCGGCGTCTGTCTTCCATTTGTGGTTAATCCATCTTGCGGGCACCCACCTGTTCTCAATTCAGATTATCAGCGAGCAATTAATTACCTGCAAGTAACAGTAACCTCTTCATGATCTGCACTCCTTACCTCTTTTTTGTTTTTTTATTTTCGATGAGGAAATTGAATTTGACATATTGATCCAGGTAGGTCACTTTTGCGATCCAAATCGGAGCAATTCTTCTGCAAAATCATGAGTGAAGTCTTCGAAGGATACGAGCGTCAGTACTGCGAGCTCTCTGCCAATCTATCTCGAAAGTGCAACTCCACCTCTCTTCTTCCCGATGGAGGTATCTACAACCCCCCCCCGGTCCTTTTTTTAATTAACTATACAATAATTATCAATCAATTGGAGAACTGCAGGGGAAAAGAACGCAAAGGTCAATGAGATTAAATCTGGACTGGATGATTGTGATGTTCTGGTATGTTCTGCTTTGCGTTTTACTTTTAGTGGATTATTATTATGTGAATTTGAAGTTTTCAGTTTTTGGGGTTGGATTTGGTTTGGGTAGATTCGGAAAATGGACCTCGAGGCTAGGAGTTTGCAGCCGAATGTGAAGGCTATGCTTCTGGCCAAGTTGAGGGAATATAAGTCTGATCTGAATAAGTTGAAGAGGGAATTTAAGAGGATAACTTCTGGCGATGTCAATCAGGCTTCCCGTGTAGAGTTGTTGGAAGCTGGGATGGCTGATGTGCATTCGGTATGCATTTTTTTCTTTCAACTACAATATTAACAGAGCTTGCCATTAGATTACTTGTTTATTTCTTGGTCTTTGATTGCATGTTGTAACTACAGATTTTTTTTATCTCTTTTATTGGTTTAGTTTTGTTGAACGGATGCATTGCTTTCTGTTCGGCAAGTGTTTTCTCAGACTTCGTTCTCTTGGCTGTGTGTAATGGAATAGATTTCAGCTCTTCCTGTGGTTCTAATTTTTATGTTTGCTATAGTTGAGGATGTATTGGTTATTGTTTACGCTGTGCGCTGCTGCTGTTTAGACTTACTGAGCCAGTATTGTTTGATTGTTTGTGCATAGTATCAGGAGTGCCTTTGCTTAGTGGTCTTCTGAAAATGAAAATTTGTCCTGTCTTCGTTTAGTGAATCGACTCTAAAACATGTTTGGATATAGATTAAAATACAATTGTAATTTTTGTTGGAAAATTCCTTATTTTCAGCCCAGGTATTTTATAGTTTCACTTGATGTATTTTAAATGATTCCTCTCCCTAGACATCTCTTTGTTATCACCAGAAGATGATTGCAGGGTTCCTTCGATATCTTACTAGAGCGATTACAAAATGCATCTGAGAAAGAATGTTCTATTAATTGGTCAAATACTGGTACAGGTTTCTGCAGATCAAAGAGAAAGAATGACTATGTCCGTAGAGAGACTAAATCAGTCAGGTGATAGGATTAAGGAGAGCAGAAGAACCATGCTAGAGACAGAAGAGCTTGGTGTCTCAATTCTTGAAGATTTGCATCAACAGCGTCAGACTCTCCTACATGCTCATAACAAGGTCTTGCATCTAACCTTTTTCCCCTTGAAATGGACAATATTTTCTGTGATAATGGTTGATGACCCATTGATCCAATGTGTTCACAAGTACAGCAGAAGTAATGAGTTTGTTTAACGAATTCTGTGTTGTTTTTATTCCTTTCCAGCTCCATGGAGTAGATGATGCTATTGACAAGAGTAAGAAAGTCCTAACTTCCATGTTGAGAAGAATGACCAGAAACAAGTGGATCGTTGGCTCGGTAATTGCTGCTCTTGTCGTGGCCATCATCTTTATAATCTTATTCAAGATTTCTCATCATTAAGAAACACTTGAAATTGTTTAGGCATAAATTGTTGCAACTGCTGGTCTCCGGTGCCAGTTAAGCTCTACCCTTTCTTCTTCTTCTTCATCATCATCTTCTTCTTCTACTACGACTCTTATTTGTGCATGTTGTATACAGATTTATCAGTCGTGTACTGAGCATTATGCCATCACTGTGTATATGAAAATAATCCTCCTCCTCCTTCTCCTCCTCCTCTGGTGCGAATTCACAGTGCCAATAAATCTAACAGTTGATGTCGCGAGGAATTGGCTAGTTGCTTTTGTTTTTCTTAACTAGTTAATTAATTGATGCCAAACCAATTAATGTTTTCCGCACGAATATGCCTGCGCAGTTAATTTTTTTTTCCCGTTGTCTTAATCGTTTTAGAAATTATATTTTATATTATTATGTCAGTGTATAAAAAAATTAATAAAAAATATTGAATCATTATCTTTTATTTAATAACTAAAAAATGATTTTATTATTAATATTATATAACTTTGCCATTTATATAAATCTTACTTTTCCTTTCCAATCCCGGACAAGCACATGAAAAATAATTAAAACCATTATTTTTTCTTCTTCTTTTTATCATTTCCCCTTTTAATCTCTAGCAAGCCTAAAAATAATAATTGAAACCATCTTTTTTTCTTCATTTTCCTTTTCAGTGAGATGGAAATAGCTGCAATATCATCTTATGGGGAACAATTTCGTCTTGTTTAGGTTGTGCCACTGTAATAACTTCAACCCAAATATTCATGTTTTTTTTCAAAACCATAAAAGAATCTCAAAGTGATTTCATGGGTTATTATTAACCCTAACAAATTGATTTCCACAGGTAAATTGTCAGAAGAATACAACAAAGGTTTTAATCGAGTCGAATGGGTTCTCTTTCACGTTTGAAATTCCTTTCCGCTTCTCTCAAATGGGTTTGTGTTAGTTTCCTTAGACCCGCCGAGAATCTCAAGAAATACTGGTCATGGGCTCTCGTTACTGGATCCACTGGTGCCAATTGGCTTCGCTTGGACCCTAACAAGGATTCGCTTGCCAATTGGCCTCGAAGGGTCTCAATCTATTGCGGGTTTACATGGTTTGAACTTGGTTGTATGGACACGCTACTCAGATGTGTGGTGGTGAGTGGCTGCTTAGTAAGGGAAAATAGGCGGAGTGGAACAATGGTGGCTGAAAGGCTGTCCTGCGGTGATTTGGGTGTTGTTTTGGTGGCGGGTGAGGTTGGGTGATTACCGAAGAAGGGGAATAATGCATGGGAAAAAGGTGGGTTTCAGGTGGTGCTTTGATTTGTCATGGTCGTGATTTGATCTGGGTGACACTGCTAGTGAATCTTGCTTTTTGCCCTCATAACTTACGTGATCAGTTCTAGTGTTTTTTAATTCCCTGAACAGTGTTGTTTCCGCTATTTCATTCTAGTAGCATGGAAATCTATAATTAAAAAGGTGTGGGGTGATAGTAAAGAATTTAAAATTTATATAGTATGTTTTGAGTTTTAGTTGCAGCATGTATTTTTTTATAAAAGTTTGAAACAATTAAGTTTTCCTTTCTCATTTAAACTTACAAAATATATTTTCTGGAGGGTACAGCATATTTAATTTTTTTTTTAAATATAATCTTTTTAAAACCTACAATCTTTTGGAGCCTGATTTGAAAATGAAATATCTATTTTTTTATTTTTATTTTTTAAAATTATTTTAATATATCAATATTAAAAATATATATTTTTAAAAATGAGGTTGAAATTAGATTTTGAGTTAAGGAACATTGTTGTTTCATCGAGATTGAAGAAAGGAATTATAAAATGCTATTTGTTAATAATTTTTATATACTCTATATTTTGATTTTTTTAATTTAAATTTAAAAATTATATTAATTTAGAATATGTAAATTTTAAAAGAATAGGAAAAAAAGCAGCAATTGATTAAATTATCAATTATCTGTAGTTCAATTATGTATTTTAAAAAAATTATTTTTAAAAAATGATTTTTAATGTTATTTCATCATTTTGATAAGTTAATATTAAAAATAAAATTTTAAAAAATAAATAAAAATATTATTTTAATATACTAAAAAACAATTTAAAAATAAATAATTAAAATCACCAACTAAGTGTAATTAACCAGAAAGAAAGAAGTAAAGAGAAGGCACAAATATGCCGCTCATCGTAGAACGTAGCGGTTCAACTACATATGTACAAATGCACAGTGGGCCATCGGAGTTGTCGGCCGTGTCTCCCACTTCAAATCTTCAAAGGCTCGCGAAGGCTTTAACCACAGAAACAAGGCCTATTGGGCTAACACAGTTTTCGGCGCAGGGTGGAAACTTGGAATAGAAATCGAGTCGCGTCTACAACTGTCATAAGATTCAACCACGTGGACAAACGAAATCTTCACACAGACGCAAAACTTCCTGGACCCACCGCACCGAAAAAATATCACTGGAGAAAGAAAAGAGAGATAAAATCAGATTCACAAAGCGAACTTTCCTTGTTCCTTGTAAGGCTCACCGATGCAGTTACAGAGCCTGTCACGCCGAGAATTTCTGTTTACTTTTCTCTCTTAATTCACCACGTGTGTTCGACCATATAACTGGACTCAAGAATAATTATTGGTCTAAACTCATTTCCCTCTCTTTTCGTGTAACAATCACAGAGAGAGAGAGAGAGAGTGATCAAAGCTAGTAGCTAATAATCATGGATTCACTTACCTCAGTTTCTCCTTCCATGGTTCTCCCTCTCCCTCTACGGCGTCGTCGAGTCTTAAATTCATCATCTTTCTCCGCTAATAATCGCCGTCTTCCTCCTCGGATTTCTTCCTTTTCCTCTGCATCGCACCCTCTCGATCTTTCTAGAAGAAGTAGTAGATCAAGGAGACGAGTCTCTTGTAGATTAGCGAGCGGTAGTGGAGATGGAGATCGAGATGCAAAAGAAGAAGACAACAGCAACGATGATGAAAGTGAGGAAGTGGAGAGAGCGCTTCATTTAGACGGCACAATTCCAGGGACCTCAAATGAGTTTGTGAAGCAGGTTTCGTCTCGTGCTTATGATATGCGCAGACATCTTCAACAGAGTTTTGATAGTAGCAGTTATGATGGTAGTCACCTTACTAACTACCCCCTTCTTACATTTCTTTTTATTTGCTGTGTAATTCTTGCTTTTTCCATATTCTGTCAACAAAATTGATTCTAGGTTGCCGAGATTTTTCCCGTGCCTTTTGCTTTCACTTCTGTTCTGGTGCATGTTAATGGGTCAATTTCGACTGCATGCACGTGTTCTTCATTAGTGTGTTTAAGTGTTAATGGGTCAATTTCGACTGCATGCATGTGTTCTTCATTAGTGTGTTTTAGACTCGATTTAAGCATTACATCAGGGATTCTGCTGCTCATATTAATTCCTCTGTTTTATTGAATCATAGATTTTTTTTTCTCGCGAGATAGAGGGTGTTTTTGTTCTTGTACAACAACCGTTCCTAAATCCAAAACTAGTTGGGGTTTTGTTCCTGTGAAGTAAATAAATCGATAACTTTGACAAATTTGCAGGTATTTATGTGACTTTTTTCTAAATCATTTACATTGAATGAAGTAATGTATTTTCTACTTACCAAACTTGCGATCTGAGGGAGGTGCTTGGATCTCTCCTTCTTCCATTTTTGTGGGAGAATTGTTTCTGCTTTGCTGGTGAATGACTCAACTCAATCTTGAGCAGTTGCTACCTGTATACGAAAGAGTTGCAATTGAAAATAAATCCTCTAGGTTGTGGCACTGATTAATGATCATTCTTCTTTGACCTCGAGCCATGGTGTTTACGAGTTAATTGGTTCAGCAGCTTTTTGCAGTTATCTTTTTTATCACTTTACAAAAATGAAGAAAATTTGAAAAAATCTTCTGCCCAAACTTCTTAGTGGCTTAATTGATGCCATCAGCTTAATTAATGATGCTATCTGGTGATCTGCAGATCTAAACTGGAGTTTTAGCTTATATAATCAGCTTAATCAATAATTCTTCTTTTGAGATAGTATTTCTTTCACGTTCTTGAATTAGTAGAATAAGACAAGTGGTTATGTTTTATGGGCGTTGACCATGAAATTGATGTTCAAGGTTTTCAATTTAAGAAAACATTTTAAACTGGTGCTGGACTTCACTACCTATTTTTTAGCATTATTATTACATTTAAGATACACAGTGAAATTGGCATTCCCTGAAGCATGCTAGATTAATTGCCAATTTGTCTTCCTTTCATTCTTAACGTTGCCTTGAGTATTAGTCTTTGTTCCTACTACATAGTTCTTAGTGTTTGCAATTATTTGCTGTATAAAAGTCTGACCCCCCCCCTGTTGGACGTGTTTGAAAGTCAAATTATGTAGAGCATGTACTGGTGACAGATTTTTTACTAGTTAGTTCTGTAGGTGTTCAACATCTTTTGTTGGATATGTTTTGCACTTGCAGAAAAGTACTGGTTTCATCAATGTCTGATATTCTTTGCTTTAATTTGGGTATTTCATGTATTCAGCTATATGGGATGCTCATTAATGTCTGAACTCTGAAGGTCGTTTCGTGGATACTTGATTACTTTTATCTTATGATTGAATATTTTAGAGGCATAAATACCTCATCAAGAGTTGAACCCTTGACCTCCTGCTGTACAGAGGAGGTCACTACCAGTTGGACCAAAGGCTAGTTGGTAGTAAATCTGCAGTTGTATTGATGTCTGAAGTCTTTGTTTGCTTTTTCACCAAGTTTCACCAAATCTCTTCCTTATCATTCTTATTCAGTGCTGGATGCCAATCCATGGAGAGAAACCTCGAAGCCTGTGTATGTACTTACTCAAAGAGAAAACCAGTTGTGCACGATGAAAACTCGAAGAAATCGCAGGTTTAAGTTGTTTTAGTGCGTTGTATTCTTTCGAGTAACTATTGGTATTGTCAAAGCCCAAGCTCAGGTTTTGCTTTTGAACCAGTGAAGTTGAGAAGGAGCTTGGGCTACTGTTTTCCAAGGGAGGAAAGTGGAGGTCTGAAATAGGAAGTCAGACTAAACAGTCAAGAAGAGGAACAAAGTTCCAGATGCTTGTGGAGGATGTCAGGGAGGGAGTGCTTGTAAGTGTTAGTTAACTTGTTAAATTTTCTGCAAAACTAATAGAATGCTTGAGCAAGATTAGCACTTGGTATTGCCTGCATGCATTTCTTTTATAACTGCTAGCATCACTGAACATCTTAGGAGTCCAAACTCTATAGGTAACCGCATAAAAATGCCTATTGGTTTCTGTAATGAGGTATGTGGTTTCTAATTATTCCTCACATGTCCATTTTTCAAACCTTGAGTGTCCAGTCACAAGTTACTATAAAAAGTATCTATTTCTCACTTCTAGCCCCCGAGATGCACTGGAAACCAGGATGCCTTGCATGCCGCTTTGTGTGAATTGTCAAAGCAGTTCTCCCTTTTTTTATTTTTATTTTATCAAGACCCCATTGAATCTCTGGTTGTTTGTCTAATATGCAAACTCTTGATTCTTGCTGCAGGTTTTTGAAGATGAAAATGAAGCTGTAAGATATTGTGATTTACTTCAGGGAGGAGGTAAAGGTTGTGAAGGTGTTGCAGAAATCGAAGCCTCGTCAGTAAGAGTCTTGAGCAAACTCTTAACCCACCAGCTGTCGTTGCAACTTATTGAATGCAGATCTGTAATGATTTTCCCAACTTTTCCCGCAGGTGTTTGATCTATGTCAGAAAATGAGGGCTCTTGCTGTTCTATTTCGGCGGGGTAGGACACCACCTCTACCTCAAAGCCTTGAGCTTAACTTGAGGGCTCGTAAGCGGTCCCTTGAAGACCAAGAGGACTTGGTGTGAAGCTCAAGTGGTTTGGCACGTGTGATTGGGATCTTATGTTAGGGAACCTGAAGATTGGAAGTAAATATTGTATTGCACATCAATGCCAGCAATTTATATACAGGAACATGGTTTACATGTTCTCTCTCTCGCTCTCTCTCTCCCTCTTTTTCAATGGTCACGATAATATAGAAATGCTTTTCGACAAGGAAGTTGAAATGGAAAACGCATCCATATTTAGTTGATATCTTTGTGAGTTGTGCTAGTGCGTGTGTTCATACACACACGGAAATGGAATATTTAAACGTGGCATGGAATCTTACGAATCGAAGTTGCTAGGCAATGCTTTCCTTCCTTTTTGGAGGCAAGTTGGTAACTACAGGGACGGGTATCTCTCTCAGAAAAGTGGACTGGTATGGCAATTACATCGCACTTTGTGTAGAGCGTAAATATAACGGTCGTTGTTAAATGCCGCCGCTCTCTTTGCCCGCTGGAGAATAATTACAATTTGCTAGAAATTAATAGTCTTTTTTGGAACTTTTATTAAGGAAAAAGAAGAAGAGAGAACTTGAGTCTGACGAGTTGCATGCACAGTTCAGTGCACACGTAGAATCCTAATAATTCAACTCGGCTGATTCTCGTTTCTTAAGATTCACTTTCGGCTTCAAAGCTGTTAAGATTGCCGCTGTTATCTAATCTTATCTAGCATTAATGTACCAAGACTTGTTTTAATTTGCTTTTGCTTTCAGTGGTGAGTGTATCACATCCAAATTTTCACACGGGCGAGGAACAATACTGGCTCATCGCCAAAATCTACGATTAATTATTGGTAAAATACCAGTTAAAAATGGTTGCATATCCACACGGCTAGATCTCTGGAAACCGACGTGGCCGCTCAACAGTTATACAACCTGGTTTCGTCTCTGATCTAGTTTAAGGTTTAAGTCACAGATTGTGTAAGTCAATTTAAAATAATACTAGTTTTTTTTTTAAATTAAAACCATACTATTTTGAAATAAAAATTTTTATTTAAAAAAATTAATTTAAGTTACCATGTTAATTAAATTTAGCAGGTTAACTATCAATCCATTTTAACATGAACTTTGACATGTGCTATGTCTTGAGTCGATGGATCTAGTTTATAAATTATCACAAAAAATTTGTATAAAAAATTATCAACTCAATAGGAAGATGTAATAACATTAGCCATATCACACTAGCTATCAAGATTCTGTTTATTTTCATGATGTAATGTTTTATCTTAATTATAAATTTAAAAATAGTTAATTAATTAATACATACCATAACTTTACATTAATTTCACTGAAAATTCTTTCATGAAATTTTGGTTAAATTTTTTTTATATATATATAAACTATACTAAGAAATCATATTATAATGTGACAATAATTTTTTTTCAAAATATTTTTCATTTAAAAATATATGAAATTTTTTTATTTTTAAAATTTTATTTTTAATATTAGCATATCAAAATAGTTTAAAATTAAAAAATAATTTAAAGAAACAAAATAGTTTAAAATTAAAAAATAATTTGAAGAAAATTATAATTTTTCTTTAAAAATAATTTTTTAATAAAAAAAGCAATCGGGTTATGAAGCTATTAAAATCCACCGCCATAATTATAATTTTTTTAAAAAATAATTTTTTTAATAAAAAAACAATCGGGTTATAATGCTATTAAAATCCACCGCCTTACGAGAGTGTATAAAATGAAGAGATGATTGAAGGAAAAGAAAGAAAATAAGGGAGAGACAGAGGAAGCAAACTAAAAAACACCATGATTGGTTTAATTCATTAACAGAAAGTAACAGAAAAGTAAAGGAAAGGGAATATCCATCTCTCTCAAAGAATTTTCGGTTGAAAAAGTAAAAACCGGAATAACGGATACAAACCTCCACTTTTCTTTACCCCTCCGCTCACATTCTATTTTATCTCTCCATTTCCGACTCGACTCTAAAATCCCAAACACACGCACATAAACACACAGATTAAAAAAAAAAAAAAAAACTTCACGCGTATTCAAAGCTAAACCACAAAAACCAGAAGTACTCTTCCGATCCTGATCCCGATCTTCCTTCTCATGAGTTCCGATACTCCCTCCTCCGCCGCCGACACTAACACGGCTGGAGCTTCTTCTTCATCACTGTCGGAGACGATGACGGACAAGCAGAAGGAGAAAGCGAGAGTGAGCAGGACGTCGTTGATACTATGGCACGCTCACCAAAACGACGCCGCTGCCGTTCGGAAGCTTTTAGAGGAAGATCCGTCTCTTGTGCGCGCTATGGATTACGATAGCCGGACTCCGCTCCACGTGGCATCTCTCCATGGATGGGTCGATGTCGCTAAGTGCTTGATTGAATTTGGAGCCGATGTCAACGCCCAAGATCGCTGGAAAAATACGGTATGCATCATTTCCTGCTCATTTGGATGCCGTTTCATTTATCTGTCCGCGTCGTTTTGATATGCATTGGAAGTTTACTTGTAATGGTTGCAGTTGATAATTTGTCACTTAAAACTGGATTTGTCTGTCATTGCAGCCACTAGCTGATGCAGAAGGCGCAAAAAAGCACAACATGATTGAACTGCTAAAATCATACGGTGGCTTGTCATATGTGAGTATAGATAATGCTTCTTCTCTTTGTTGGTTTTATTGATGATAAAATTAAGAATTTTTGTTTCTTGAGGATACATTTGGCAACTCTTCAACTAGTAAGGAATTGCTCGAAGAATGTAGCCACGTTGTTTCCCTGTTTTCACCATCTTTAGTGTTAGCATCTGTAGCTTTGGAAGTTTGTTTCCGGACAATTTTTAACGTATTGTTTCAGTTCATAGCATCCAACATAAATTAGTGTAATTTGTTTTTAGGGATTTAGGAGTTTTAGATAGCCATTCTAATGTGATCTATCGTATTTGGTAACTTATTATTATATAAATCTACTGGTACACTTAAAATTATGTAGCTCTCGCACGTGGGCATTTATTGGTGGATTAATTGCAAGCAAATTACTTTGCAAGATAAAATAAAGGGAAAAACCTTGTAGCCTTTGCTCTATCACTCAAGCACTGACCAGCCTAGGAAGTTGCCACAAGACTGCCAGGTATTGAGTGGTACTCTGTGTTTGTATCGAGTATTGATTTTTTTGGCTGTCTGGTTCTTTTCAGTCAGCAGTGCATAACGTGTAGTGATTCACTGTGGTGATTTGTTGCGAGTATCCAGTTGTCTATGCAAAACCAGCCGCACATGTTCATTCTCAGTGCTCCAATGCCATATGCTGTTTTTTTTCTGTCATATAGTTTATACAATTATAACTTATATCTTTCATTCCGTCTTTTAATTGCTTATAAGAGCTAACTTTGTTAATTCAAATTGCAGGGCCAAAATGGGAGCCATTTTGAACCAAAGCCTGTTCCACCCCCTCTACCAAACAAGTGTGACTGGGAAATTGAACCTTCTGAGCTGGACTTCTCAAACTCAAACATTATCGGAAAGGTTTGATTCTATTTTTCGGCTGATTATACAGGTTATTAGAATGTGTAAAGTTAACAACCTATTGTATTAATAATTTAGAGTATAATCAGGAAATCCTTAATATTTTTGGATTGTCAATCCTGTCAAGTTTTTAGTGGACATTAATAAAACAATTCTGTGTAGAAATTATGTTGCAGTTTGATATACATGTTAGACTTAGTGTATTTTTTAAACAGTGCCTTCTATTATGATAAAATTACTTTTTTGTTATTATCTTGCAAAGTATATGTATAACCATCTCTCAACAAGTAATTGTAGTTTAAGCTTGTACTTGACTTCAATAGAGGGAAAAACTTTTTTGGCTAGATGCTCTTAAAGTAGTTTTGGCTATTCATATGTTCTCCTTTTCAATTTTACATCATTGGTGTATATTTTTGCATTCGACTTCTTTGCTTCATGCTAATGTAAAATGCTAGAATTTTGGGGCACAACTTAGAAGTTCTTGGATTATTTTGTCTGAATCTATCTGCAAGAGTTTCTGCTAATTGTAGCTTAGCATGACAGGGATCTTTTGGTGAGATTTTGAAAGCCAGTTGGCGTGGAACACCAGTAGCTGTCAAACGCATTCTTCCATCCCTCTCAGATGATAGATTGGTGATGTAAGTCCTTTCTCTGCAACATTTTCCTATTGTCGAGTTGTGCACCTGTATTACAGCTGCAGATAACCTTTGTGTTTGTTAAACATCCTTTTCCTTGTAAATAAAAATCTCAGGTGATTCATAACATGAATTTTGGCCTCAAAACCAAAATAAAAGATGACATCAACAATTGGGCTTATCATGTGGACTTCTTACTTTGATCAATACTTTATTCCTTTCCAACTTATTTATTCCTGTTTATTTATGCTATGCAATGAACCAAAAACCAGATAGAAGATGGGATCAATATATTTTTTTCACTAAGAATTCTAGATGATTTTCTATTTTCTGCTGAAATTGACAACCCCCAGCTTTTTATTGATATCAAGAGAGAATTTCACTTGATAGGGGCCATTATTTTCAATATCTTGATCAATCCGGTGCTTTTTGTAGCTGTAATTCACTCTCTTTTTCTCTAATTTTTTATATTGTCAATTTGCTTACTTATCTTTCACTTTATTGGTTCAGTCAGGACTTCAGACATGAGGTTAATTTGCTAGTCAAGCTTCGCCATCCTAATATAGTGCAGTTTCTGGGAGCTGTCACAGATAGGAAGCCCCTTATGTTAATTACTGAATATCTACGAGGGGTACAGTCAATAGCCAATATCTGCTTCTTATTCCAAATTTGGATTCCCTCTGAAAAAGCTTAAGTCACTGATTAACTTTCTAAGCCATTCTTAATCCATTCATGTGCTGACACAGGGTGATCTTCATCAGTACCTCAAGGAAAAGGGTGCACTAAGTCCATCAACAGCCATAAACTTTGCGTTGGACATTGCCAGGTATATTGGAAAATATTTCACACGGTTTGGCAACACTCAGAATTTTCAAGAAATTTTACTAATGCACAATTTTATCCATGATTTTACAAATTTTATCAACATTAAAGAACCTAATAAGTATCATTACAAATTTATTGAGGATCCTAATTAGTTGCTAACATAGCCTATAAATTATTTTTTTGCGACAAAGGTATCACAACCAAGTTACATATTTTGCATGCTAACCCAGATGAGCCTGAGTCTTTTTTTTTGTTTATTTATTGTCGGTGTATTTTTTATTTGTATTATTTAGATTAGCCGAGTTTATTAAACCCAATCGACTCAATATCCTGAACTTCAAATTGTTTTTGCTTTTTTATAAGCTCGTGGTATCATGGTATTTTTTTTTGGCATTGGAAGAAATTTGGGTAAGCTCGTGGTGTAACGTAGACTCTTTTATATAATGAATACCTAAAAGAGCTTATCTCGAATGGAAGGAAAATAGGCGGTGTTGATTAATTTTGCAAGTGCACGAATTGTAATAATTAATAAAGTGATGAGTAGAGTATCGTCTCACAAGGATTTGTAAAAATTACCATTAATTACCAAAATCTTTTAAATTATGATCTATTTGAGGAATCAAATGAGATAGTTTTCAAAAAAAAATTAATAATTAAAAAAACAACTAACTGATTAAATATTATTGAATTCAATTCTAATGATTGTAGGATTTCTTACATATTATAACTATTTCATGTGAACTTTCTCAATTGAATTAATTACTCCTAACATTGATAATCAGGTTTTCTAATTTAAACATTAATCTCTTTCGAGTATCAATGAATCATTTCGACAAGCAAACTTCATATACTCTATGAAATTTTTGAACTTTTTGAAATTTATTAAGTACTGTAAAACCTTTAACGATTACAAAAGTTCCTAGGATATCTTTATCCTATAGATTTCTTAAGGTATTTCAAACAATAGCTCAAATAATTATCATTTCTCAGTCTCAAATTGAATTTCAAATCATGCAGATGTTGGCCTAACATACAAAAACATTAAACGTAGAATAAAATACTAACAACTTAATGTAATAATTCAATCAAAGAAATTGTTCACACATTCATAGTAAGGTTAGATAAAAAATCCCAAAATAAAATTCTACTTCATAGTTAAATTAAAGAGAAACAAACTTGATACGATGAACATCACTTAAAAGCAGAGAGTGGTAGAAAAGTAGCTAGGTGTCTTCCAATCAGCTCTGATTTTCAACCCTTGTTTTTCTCTGCATTTTCGTCTCCCCCTTTGTATCACCTCCTCTCTTCTTTTTGGTGTATTTTAAGGTCTCTTGTCACCCTAGCTGATCCTTGTTTTTTTCTTTTATATTCTGGCCTTTCTACCCTCATATGGAAAGAAGAAAATTTCCTTCTCTGTTTTGTATTTCTTTCCTATCTAGATATTGTGAGTCAGATTTGAGGCAGGAAATGTGCGAATTCAAAGATGTCTATTTCTGGATAAATTGTAGAAAATTGAATCTTCTTTTCAACGACACTGATCTTGTAATTTTTGGACCTCTAAGACTTGAGATATGGGTCATAACCGGAGACAACATTTGGAGTGCAGGAAGTTCGGGTCTGATTCAATCCTTGTTTTTCGACTCGCTCTTCGGGCTTCAAAACAGCTAAACTGAGTTCTGTGCCCTTCATATGTTTTGTAGATCTTCATATTAGATATTTGAAATTCATATTAGATATTTGAAAATGGTGATGAATGCCTGGAACTGAGTTGTATAACTTTCTTTGCAGCTCAAAATCAACCAATGTTTGGTTTTATTGCTGGATTTTGCCTACTCAATAACCTAGTATCTAAAACCACATTAATTTTCTACGAGGTCAATAGTTCAAAAAAAGATTCAAAATTCTAATTAACTTGTGTAACACATCCAAAATATTTCAAAATCAAGCGTGAATAGTGAAAAATATATGCGCTAAAAATTCCCTTATCAGGTGGATGTAAGGAAACTATCATAGTAGAAATTAGCTATTATGAGAAATGCATTTTTTTAGCTTTTACTTCCATCAAATGGTATCTTTGTTTGGAACCATATTCCTTTGGCATGCTGTAAGCCAGTATCTTTGATGTTAGGATCTGACTCCTTGGCTTTTCAGAAAATAAGTGAGTTTGTGAACTGAGACTGGCAGTAGTATGACTTAAGCATAGCAGAACCTCTCCACTTTCTTAGTTGTATACCAGTAAATCTTCTAGTATTTATTCTTTCACTGATAACATTAGTTTTTCTTTCAACATTCAAACATGTTGGGTGAGATTCTCTTGCAAACACCTCTAGAAATTCTTAATATAAGATCATTTTGAAGTGAGACTAATTACAATGAATTGATTCAAGCATCTTACGTTTTTTTTTTTAATTGATTAACAAGGCAATGCTTGCCATATAATTCCTATTCAAGGGACGTTTTTCTATTTTATGTCTTGTTGGCTTGGGGCTCTTGTGATCAATTGTACTTCTCATTAGAAGATGCCTTTGACCCTGTGAGGGCTATATAGTCCTGTTTACATCACATGTGCCTTTCTTCCTGCCTAGCTTCAGTTACCTAATGGCATTTTAATATGAGTATTTTGTTTGGGTGCAACTGTCTGAATGGTCCTAGTATTTCATTCATATTTTTTGAGAAAGAAGAATGAGAATAGTTGAAGAACCTTGCAAGTATCATTGTATTTGAATGTTAAGAACTGTATTCTTTTGTTGAATTCCCTTATTTTCCACGCTTAGCTACTTTGTGAAACATGTACAAGCCATATAGCCTTGTACAAATAATAGTGCTGGATTTCATTTATTTGGAAAACCAGTTGCAGACTGTAATAAAAACTTTTGGGGTGGCCAAGACAGCCTAAGAGCCATAAGCACAAAGAGAGTTAAAAAAACAAGGGTGCGAATTTTAAGAACTTGGCTGTAGTCTCCCCTTGTTGGTCCGCCAGTAGTGAAAACAAAGCATTAGAAAATCTGAAGCTGTCGCAAAAACTTTTATCAAGTAACAGATGCTACCGTAGTGACTTTAACTGTTATGCTAATCTGAGCTCTGTCTATCTTATGTTACCAGAGGCATGGCATATCTTCACAATGAACCAAATGTCATTGTTCACAGAGACCTAAAACCAAGGTGAGTTCATTTTTTTTTTAAAAAAAAAATCATGTGGACATATAATTATGCCTCTTTATTCTCTTTTAGCTAATATTTCCATGCTTTAACTGACACCTTAAATTCATCTTCCTATTTGAAGAACCCTCGGCTAATAAATTTAGCTTTTGCCAGCATGCAAAATGCATTTTTCGGATGTTTAAACCCTTCCAGTATTGAGGATATGTAGCTGATATTTACAGCACCCATTCATTTTTACCTGTTAATATTCGTTCTATAAATCTCAGGAATGTTCTTTTAGTCAACTCCAATGCAGACCATTTGAAAGTTGGAGATTTTGGTCTAAGCAAGCTCGTCAAGGTTCAAAACTCACATGACGTGTACAAAATGACTGGCGAGACAGGAAGTTGTGAGTGTCTCTTGCAAAAAGAAATTGAATAGAAAGTGATCTCTTACTTAACTTTTTTTTCTTCCTTTTTTTTTTTTTGAAATAACAAAAGACCGGTATATGGCTCCTGAAGTTTTCAAGCATCGGAAATACGATAAGAAAGTTGATGTTTTCTCTTTTGCGATGATACTGTATGAGGTAATTGTGGTTCTGTTCAGTATAAAAACTACAAAAGGTGTATTCCAAGCAGGTTGTAATTCATTATATTCTTCTTTGCAGATGCTTGAAGGGGATCCACCCTTTTCGGATTTTGAGCCTTATGAAGCAGCCAAGTATGTGGCAGAAGGACACAGGCCAACATTTCGTTCTAAAGGATTTAATATCTCTGACCTCAGAGAGTAAGTCAAATTTGAGATTTTCTAAGTTCATTTATTTATTCTACTTTCCTGTCTGGGTAGGTCTACCAGAAATTCCACATCTTGTACCATTCTGTAACATACGCTGTTTCTGAAATGAATCCAATCACAATGCACACCTCTTGCATGGTGTATATCTATTATAATCCAAAGAGGCATTACATTTCACAGGGGAAGTTAGTAAATTTGCACGTGGCAAAAATTATTTTTTATAACCACTGATGGTAAATGTATGTGAAGGAAAGCAAAGTTGAAATCAGTTGGCATCTTCCAAAGCCAGTAAACCAAACTTCAACTCTTGATGGAGACCTTAAAATAACCGATAAGCCAAATCTATTTTGTCAAATGAAAAAAGGAACGAGTTTCATGGTTTAAGTAATAATTCTGATAGTTACCTGTGATGTTAAGTTTTCGTGGTTTAGCTACTAATAGAGGAAAGGAAGTTACAGATATAGTTATGAAGTTTGGTCTCGTGGCTAATAATTATCAAATCTTTACTGTTTCCTCTGCGCTTTGTTCATTTAAAATCAAGTCTTGCATCTTAATATTTTTGTCTTAAAATAATGTATACCTCTCAGCATCTTTCTTTAAGAACTGGCTTTCATTTGTTCAACAACTGAAATCTCTGTTCATGTCAATGCCCTATGAAAAGGGTGCCATGATTCCAAAAATGCTTCATGTATGAACTGACATATCATTTGAGGTGACAGGAAATGAAATGGTTGGCTGCTAATTTCTTTACTGCTCAATGTTTTTAGGTTGACGGATCAGTGTTGGGCTGCTGACATGAATAGAAGACCTGCTTTCTTAGAAATTCTTAAGAGACTTGAAAAGATCAAGGAAAACTTACCGACAGATCATCCCTGGCATTTATTCAATCCATAGCGTGGAGCACAATGGCATGGTCAAGTATTCTGGCCATTTACTATTCCTGCCAGTGAGATCCTGTACTCAAGATTGTGCAGGTGTTGTGGATAGATTTTACTGAAGATGATTGTGAGTGTTATTGCTGTTACTGGTTTTCCATAAAATGCCCTCTATTATCTTCGTTAGAATAGGCAAGGTATTTCATTCAGTTAACAAACATATAAATTGTATCATCATCCAACCCGTCATTTTTTAGTCCTTTGTTTTCTTATTGCAAGACATGAGAATCAGCAATATTCCATGTCCAGATATTTTTAAAGCATCAAGGTTGTGTTTTGTAAATGCTGGCCTTCTTGACCTCATTGAATTTCATATTTTCCTTGTGGATTATTTACGGTATAGTAATCTAACCTGATTGCTGTGTGCACGACCTACGAACAAACTGAAGCTTCCTTTCAACTCCCTTACAAGGCCACCGACTTTCTTTAACGAAAATAAACAAATAGAGACGGAGAGGCTGTGGCTGTAATAATATATGCAGAATTTTGGTTGTTTTTTCATCTCGCATTTCGTTACGCATGATCTCATGGTAATAAACTATAGGGATCAACAGAGGTCAGGCCGCCTTCTTTAGGGCAGGGCGGGGCGGCGGGGGATGAAGCCTCTAGTTGTTTGTCTTAAGCTGGAAAGCTATCCTTTCTTAACCGATGGAATCCCGACTAAGTTCGTACATGCTAGTCAGTAGTCACGACTCCAGCAATCACCAGGTCGGAGCGAGTTGAAAGCTTGTGAATACTTACAGTAGCTGGATCCCAGAGCCAATCGCCACTGTGTTCTAGAGCTACATCGCCAAGCGCGACTTTCGCATATGCACGGCCATTGGCAAAGGGCTCACGCATAATTAAAAATAAGCTGGGGGAAAAACATCTTTGTATTATCAGCCCACCGGGGTCTTGCACCAAGTGCAATCCTGCAAATACAGTAGATTTTGACCAAGAATCTATAAGAATTACAAAGAGATGCTTCCCTGGTATCCGGAACACTAATTGTACACTAGATAGCCCAAAATTCGTGAACAGCTGGCCAAAGTCGCATTTAACCTGTAATTGTTCTTTCTCAAAATATTATAATGTGTCGAACATTTTACAAGGGGAGAAAAAGAGGAGGTGGCTGTTAAGCAAATATAAACTAAATGAGCTTCTTTTTTTGGAAAAAAGTCTTCAAGTGCCACACTTGCAAGCCTGCCACGGATAAACAGACGACGATCGAAAGAAAACTCAACCAGGCCATTTTTACATTAGTAGACATGTTCAGATCTTGCATTTCTTCTTCTCTGCAACAAACATTAAGCACGTTACAAAAGAGTTTTTTGTCCAAATAAACTACAATCCCGCAAGAAAATGGAACATTTAAGCTTGTTAGCTCTCATAATTGTCAGAAAAAACAGATAAATCTTCACCTTTCACGAAGATAATTCATTTCCTCTTGAACGGAAATAACTGTGTCATACATTTTCTTCAGCTCCAATTCCATAACCTGGTGTTAATGATAAAAGTAAATGGGTAAGAATCTTTCTGTGTTTCGAGTCTGACATTTTCAAATATAAAACTAAAGTAGAATTGGTGAAACAACATCACACAGTATCACAAGACGTCACTGAGGAGAGTGGTATTATGAAACAATAGATGACAAGTACTGGAGTCGGTGTCTGCCTCAGTCTGCAAAGCAGCTGCAAACAGCAAATCACAGGTGGTGTTTGATAGTTCAACTTAAAGCTAAGTGCTAGATCCTGGAGGGTTTCACGGTTTGATAAAAATAAAGAAGAAGCATGGCTCTTGCCTTTGGGTTAAGATCATCTTCCATCACCAGTTTTTTTTTTCCCTTGCAGAACCCCTTCAATGGGATTTAGTTGCAATGATATGGATTAGATAACCACTTTAAGATGTTAATAAAAAAAGGGAAAGAGTCTTCAGCTTCAAACCTCAGCAAAGAGATGAAAGGCTGCTTGAAAGTCAGCTGTCAGGCAGGAAGGATTGCTACAATAAGCGAGAGCTTGGGTTATAGAAGAAGGAGAAGGAACCGAGAACAAGGTATCAGCAACAGCAGGTTTTATTACAGGGTAATATTGTTTTTCTTTTTAGTTGAATCACAAGGCTTGTGGCTTTCAACTTGCTGAACGAAAAGACTATTTTTAGGCTGCAACCTTTTAGACAACCACTCTAATAACTCTTTCTAAAACTGTAATTCCTTCTCCTCATGTGTTAGTACAAAATTATAATGGCTGCGATTAAAACCATCCTTGTTGTTCCTCTCTTATCTGACGACACATGAGTTCCCAGTTAATCATGCCATTCTTGCGTATGACATAGTTCTTTGATAAGCCATTCTAAATGCATCATTTGAAGCTAGCATTGCTGTTAGTAGACCGGTTGTTCACCATGAAAGTCAAATGAAATTTCCCTATAACACCCAGCAATGCCTACTTACAAAATGTCAGGTGGCCATGTCAGGGTTATGCAAATCAAACACCCACGATAGTTTAGTTCCATAGAGAATCCCCATCTTTTCTGCTACCGCTTATTTCTTCTTAGTTCTTACCCCCACCTGGGTTGGCGCTACAACTTCATAGCTATACATTAGGCTCCTTGGGTGCCTAAAATAACATCTCTTTATTCCTATACATCACCTAATCTTATAGTGTGAGATCACCATCCATTTGATAACCTTCCATAAGAACTGCAACGGAGTATTTCCTCTGATATATCAACTAAACCAAACCCAAACTAGCCTTGAACTCGACAGCTTCGTTCCCTTCATTATAGAATACCCAATACTTACTCATAGTATATGAAAATTATGACTATTACACAAAAACCAAATAAAAGCAGCCTCAAATTCAGAAATTAAAACAGGGCAAAAAAGAATCAATAAAGTTGACTTACATCAACAGAGCCTTTCTTGGCAACATTAGTCCAATCCTTAGCAGCCACACCAGTCTTCCAATCAAAATCAATATTCAAAGTCACTGCTGGCTTATGATCCGCCGCCCAAAAACACGCCATGTAATCCCCTGCCTCCGACGCCGTGAAAGCAAACTGCCCTGATTCCACAAGCTCTGAATGATGATAGTTATTCCCATAACTCGATGTCACCTACACCAGTAAAAAAAAATAAAAAATCACAGGCAACCAGAAGAAAATTGAAAAGGAGATCAGGGGTCTTTTTAAATAATCTTACCCTGACAGTGAGTTTATGCGAGTCGGGCAAAGGCTTGCCATCATGGGGGTTAACAATACTGTATTTCCCAACAGTCATAGAATTGCTTTTGATGTCTTCTGCTATGCATTTCGTGTTTCCTGATTCTAGCTCGAAACGAATAGATTTTGATGTAGAGGATAAAATCGCAATCACAGTTGTTATTAGAAGGAGATAAAGGTTGAATCTTGACATAATGGTGGTGGTAGATTGCGAGCTGAGATTGTTTTATGAACTCTCGGATGGACAATTTTTTTTTTTAATTTTTTTTCCTCTCCTTCTCTTTAGGTTTGCTTTGAGGCGAATCGGTATCGGTTTTGCTAGCAAGAGGAGGAGGTCAGAACAGCGATTGAACTATTGACAGCTGGTAGCATTTGATTGGTTGAGACACGTAACTGTACAGAATAAATAAATAAAACTGTCTGGTTTGCTTCGTGGAGTCCATTTGTGTTTAACAGCTGTAAAGCCCTGCACTGTGAACTTGATGGGCTTCTCCCTCTGTACCAAACCAAATTGGACTCAGATTCGAGGATAGATAAATTATTTGAAACTCTCTCCTCGTCCAAGGCTTCATGCTCGATGAGTTTTTTTCTGCTTTTAAAAAACAGATGAATTGGTTCTTTTTGTTTATTCCAGGTTCCTTTTTCAATTTATTTTATTTTTATTTGAAAAATAAATAAATAAAATATTTTAAAAAACTGGACAACTTTAAAAGACTAATTTATAATTTACTCTTTAAATCAATCTATTAGAAATTAATGGACATGGTGGGTTAAATAGGGAATAATATAATGAGGTTATCTAACCATTTTCTCAGGTTGAATTAATATATTGAGCAAATTAGATTGTTGCAAGTCAAAACTATATCATTTTAAAAAATAAAAATATTAAATTATACATGTATTTTAAAAAATAATATTTCCATGTAGAAATAATATAACTATATCCTTTTTCTTTACACTTGTTTTTGGAAGACAAAAATATTATTTTTTAATTTCAAAGTATTTATTATTCTATATATGGTCTATTTATACTATTTTTTTTGTTTCTCATCTTTATTTTTTTTTATAAAAATATTTCTTTACTTTTTTATAAAAAAATTATTATACAAATATTAAAAAATGATGTGTTTCATTGTAATAATTACAATGTTATTATATTTTTTATTTTATTAAAAATTAATTTGATACCTTTGAAGTTTTTATCAACATATATAATCTTAAATATATTTTATTATATATAAACATACTTATCTGCAGAATAACATTTGAATCTATTAGTATAAAATTATCCGACCGGTCGAACGTCATTAAACAATTCGTTTGGATAAAAAACATTTATAGCCCTTGAATTCACTTATTTAATAACCATATTGTTTTTTTTTTCCCTCTTATTTATCTGAATCAAGGCTTATGAAATACATGTGGCGGGGGATGATAATTAAGAGAGAAGAAAAGAAAAATCAACTGTTAATTTCTGAGACAAGGAGTCCTTGGTCTGCTCAGTTAGCTGATGGAGACATTGATGTTCAATGTAAGGATACGGAGATTGATCAGTTTGTAGACAAGAAACAGGAAACAAATGTCCTTTCCTTTTCAAACCACCTTGTCATCATCGATCGTTTCTTGTCTTGAATTCGTCAACAACAACACGATGAATTTTTTTTTTTTAGTTTATTTGTTTACTGCGGTATACAGTTCAATATAAATCAAAGGGATATTCAGTACCAGATAAAAGTAGCCAGAATGATCATCACATCATTTTAACTGATTAAACCAAAGAATTTATCTACTAATCCCTGCATTATCTACCAATAATCTATCCTAAAAAGAAAATTTATTTATTGGAGATCAAGATATTAATTTATGTATGGTTTGAATTTGTACCTGACAAATATACACCCAAACAGAAACCGAATTTTGAAAAGAAAAATTAAAGCAAAGACACCAAAAAAACACTTTTCATTTTTTTTGGAGTCTGTTTGTTGAGATATAATTTTAATTTATCCGCTCCTTGTGATTTTTCTCGTGAATCCCCTCTCTTCACACTGTTTTCCCCTCCCTCTTTCCTATCGTGTGAACTAATTGAGAGATTTGATCGACTCGTGATCCTCTCATACCTCTCTCTTTTTTTTTTTATTGTATAACAACGTTCTTATCGTTTCCCTCATTTATATTTATCCTCTTTTTTTTTTGAAGGACAAATTAGCACTGTAATTCCAGCCCGCAATGTGGATTTTCTTTTTATTTCTAAAAATAATTAAAATTCAAGAGCGATCAGATTTTTATTTCTTTATTTTTTGTAGTTTATTGTAAATGAAGAGAAGGCGATGAGGAGAGAAAGAGAGAAATGGAGGTTGTTAGATCTGAGAGCGGAGTAAGGAGCGAGAAAATAGCAGCGCCGGTGGCTACAGTCATTGCTAGAACTAAGCGATTTCAAGTTTGGTTTATTAGGGTTTGTTCCAGTATTCTTTTATGGACCTGTTTGGTTCAGCTTCTTACGGTTGGAGAGTTATGGCATCCCAGTTTTATGGCCAACACCACCGTCTCCATCGTTAAATCCCCTCATCATCCCCCACCCCGCCTTCCTCTTAGTAAGTCCTCCTCTTTATCCTTTTTTTTTAAAAAAAAAATTATTGATTTTTTGACTTCGAATTTATAAAGGGATATATTTTTTACTATTGAATTTTTGAATTTTTTTTGGAATAAATGGGGTTTCTCATGTTGAAATTCTGAATTCTTATTGGGGGCAATCTGACATTGCAGTTTGTGATCTTGGTTTATAAGAAATGGGGGGCAATCGAGATCACGGATGTGTGTGTGTGTGTGTGTGTGTGTGTATTACAAGTAGTAAGGTTTGGTATTTTGTTTATGTCCATCTTGTTTTTAAATAAGCTGTTGATTATTTTATATAGTTAAGAGAAGCATTCAGTAGCAGAAAAACCATGTGATTTTTGTGGGTTTTGGAGGTTACTTTCTGCTTCTGACTGGCTAGATAATAGATTTTTGGTTATATTTTGAACTAAACCCAATCCCCGTGGCATTCTATTAATGGATTGCTGGTGTATGGTGGTTATGTAATCTTACATTATATAGTTAATGTAGAGTTTTGGAATTTTTAAGAATCTTTGATTACAGTTCAAGTGTTTGCTTTGAGTGGTTTGGACATTTTAGGTCTGCAAAATGATTAGACATGATTTGGAATCAATAAAGTTTCGTTTTTTTGGCCTTTCAATTTCAAAATTCTCTAAAATTTAAATGCTAATATCTGAGTCATAATTATTGCTTCTCTGGGCTCTCTAATGAGACCTTGATTTGATCCAAAAGTTCCGTCTTAGTTGTTCCTTTTTAACTCTGAGCTTTCTGCCGTGACTGATTCTGGCGTCTGAATTAAAGTTCATGATTTGGTGCTCCAATTCTCAAAGAGGTTCACCATTTGTATAAACACCTTCTGTTTGAGTTTTACATGCATCTGCAATTAAAGCTTTAATATATTGAACCTCTCAAAAGTCCAAGTCTTCTTTTATAGATAACATTAGGTTCTTTATATGTACCAAGACATCAAGAGCTGCAATTTTTTGCAGGAAACTATACAAGTAATGGCTATCTTAAAGTGTCCTGCAATGGTGGCTTGAATCAAATGCGATCTGCGGTTTGTACTTATTCTTTTGCTAGTTTTTTAATTGTTCTTCAGGTTTTTTAAAATTGGCTAGTTTGGGATTTCAGATATGTGACATGGTGGCTGTTGCCAGGCTTTTGAATCTCACTTTGGTTGTCCCGGAACTTGATAAAACATCTTTCTGGGCTGACAACAGGTATTTTTTCTGTTCTTGGCATGCTATCATATTTTTTTCCTTTTTGCAGTTCTGTAATATTAACTGTACAAATTCTTTCTGCAGTACTTTTGAGGAAATATTTGATGTGAAGCATTTCATTGACTCACTAAGAGATGAAGTTCGGATTGTCAGAAGGCTTCCAAAGAGATTTAATAGAAAATATCGATACAGAGTATTCGAGATGCCTCCAGTCAGTTGGTCACAGGAAAAATACTACCTGCAACAGGTTTAATTACTTTTTACTAGCTTTTGTCTGTGGAAAGTATGTTTATACCAATCCTCATTTAACAGTTTGTGTAAAAATCAGTAGATGAGTGTGCATATACTTTACTTTAAAGCTGGGTTCTTAGATGCTGAATTATAGTTTCAATTTTGCTAGGCATATTAGCTGGTTGATCCGAGAACATCACATAAGTTCTTTAGAATGAAGGCTCTGATTCAGAGATCCGCTAGACTGTCAAGAAAGTCAACTTTATGCAACTTAGTGGATTTTCAAGAATTTCACATTTAGTTAAGAACTATAGGTGGCTGGAGATCATCTCCTTCACCCCCAGTTGCATACAGGGATTCCCATGATGCGGGATTTGCATGTCCTAAACCATGATGCAGAAGTGGATGATGAATTGAAACAGCTGTCACTTCCCGTGTGTGTGTGTGTGTGTGTGTGTGAAGTTACAGCATAAAGTGTGGAATTATTAACCTAACCAACTGGGGTAAAGAGCACAGAGGTTGAAATTAAGATGAAAATATTTGAGTACACTGAATATGGTAATTAGAAGATTTGGTTGATTCTCAGTACTGTAAATTACTATGTACAACGCCACTGCAAAACTCTTGTGTAAGAATGGATTAGGGTTGTGGTTCCGATTTATAAACTTTGAAAGTTTTGATTTATTTATTTGTTTCAATGTTCAAGGTTTTCAAAGTAAAGTTAAGCTATGTGAGCTGAATGTATGATTTATGATGATGTTTCCACTTTCCCTTAATAATACTTCTTATTTAATGACTTTGACGTGGTAATGCAGATACTGCCACTTTTCAGTAAGCGAAAGGTGTTGCACTTCAATAAAACAGATACGCGTTTGGCAAACAATGGGATTTCAATTGATCTTCAGAAAGTCAGGTGTCGTGTTAATTTTCAGGCACTGAAATTCACTCCTGAAATTGAATCTTTGGGGTACAAATTGGTTCGCATTCTACAGGAAAGGGGGCCTTTTGTGGCTTTGCATCTGCGATATGAGATGGACATGTTGGCTTTCTCAGGTTGTACTCATGGCTGCACCAAGGAAGAAGCTAAGGAGCTCAAGCGCTTAAGGTTTGTTGTATTGAAAAATTTGCTCTTCTTTTTGTTTTTTTTTTTTTTCATTTTCAGTATCTAGTTTACAATCCCACTAACAGTATTGTTCTGAAAAAAACAGTCTGTCTTCAATCTTAATCACTATTACTCTGCTTAGCTGCCACAGGCTCGTGTTAGAGGTCTGCCTTTATTTAGTAGTTGATAGGAGATACTTAACTTGATAATGAAAATAAGTAAATTGTTTTCATTGCTAAGTATTTGACAGAATAACTAGTCTACAATCACCTTAAGAAAGGATGCCAACTTTGAAGCAATCAATTATTTTCATCTGTTTTTTTAAGTTGCAGTCAGAGTGGCTTTATTTTGTTGTGGCATTCCTCAGTGTGATAATTTCTTTATTGCACTTGCATATTCCATTTAGGTATGCATACCCTTGGTGGAGAGAGAAAGAAATAGTGTCCAAGGAGAGAAGATCACAAGGTTTATGCCCATTGACACCTGAGGAGACAGCATTGATTTTGCTGGCATTGGGTTTTGACAAGGACACACAAATATATATTGCAGCTGGTGAGATATACGGCAGTGAACGGAGACTTGCGGTCCTAAGAGCTGCATATCCGAGGATTGTGAGTTATTAACCATTCTTTCCGTTGTTTTAGTCAAATGTCAGCAAATCTGGCCAAGTGCTTTGCAACACTCAGAAATGTGTATAAGAATACAGTACATGTCGAATCCCATCTGATTGATTGTCCCACTATGCCAACTGATGGGTTTGAATCTGGAGTTACAAAGCAGTTGTATCTTTTGTATTATTATTAAAGCAATGAACTAGAGGGCCTCATTAAGGGGCCCCATCAAATAGTCTGCGCTGACTATTGGAATATGCATGTTAATAACTAATTCCATATAGTTGAATCTAGTTTGTTATCATTTTGATTGCATGTTTGCATATTTCTTCTTTATCTCAATGTCAAAGGTTATTTCAGGTGAGAAAGGAAATGCTATTAGATCCAGGGGAGCTGCAGCAATTCCAGAACCATTCATCTCAAATGGCTGCTCTCGATTTCATGGTCTCAATAGCCAGTGACACTTTCATTCCCACCTATTATGGAAACATGGCAAAAGTTGTGGAAGGTCACCGCAGGTACAAACACCCATTCTCACAAGGGGTGTTTATCTTATATCATTTTACCAAGGAAATAAATCATATCAGTTAAAGCATCCTGCAAAAGTCCTGATTAGTGTTTGTGCAGGTATCGTGGGTTTAAAAAGACAATCCTTCTAGACCGTAAAAGACTTGTAGAGTTGCTGGATTTGCATCAGAATGGGACACTCTCATGGAATGAATTTGCAGTTGCTGTTGGATCGGCACATGAGAAGAGGATGGGACAGCCAACTCGACGTAGGGTTATTGCAGATAAACCAAAAGAGGAAGATTATTTTTATGCAAACCCTCAAGAGTGCCTTTGTGAGGGAGCAAATTGTGATGATTTATTAGGACCTGGTAACTCAAGTTCAATTCGGTGACTGCAACAAAACCAAGCAGATTGAGATGGTGTTCCACTTAATTTTTCTTAAAGCAGTGTGGTGCACATATCATGTGGCTTTCATGGCTGGACTCCCTAATCGGCTCAACGTATACACACCTACCTTAAAGATTTGTAAGGAACGACAGAACAGAACCTTTGAGTGCCCATTCTGGCTATCAAAGTCACTCGCTCTTCAATTTTTTTTCCCTGTTGATATATTTATTCATTTCTTTTCCAGCCGAAAGTTTGTTCAGGAATGCCACATGATCCCACAGTTAAAAATTTACGACGGTAGTCTTTACTCTGATGCAATGCTTTGTTTGCTGCAGAACTCTGTTTGTGAGCTAACAGAAACAATGACAATTATAGACCCAGGAAAACGGTGAAGAAAGATTGTAAATGAAAGAAATGGATCATTTTCTTTCCTAATGCAAAGTGAAATAATACAGAAAAGCTGATCTTAAACTCTGCACGAAGTGGCCAACTCAATTTCAAAACTTTCTTGGCATGCAAAGCGCCATTATGTTTCCCTTAAAAACAAAAATGGGTTATAATAACTGTTTCTAAGAAAACGTATCTTTGTCTGGTTGCTTTTACTTGGATATGAATACTTGTAACTGATACGCATGCGAACTGCCAAGGGTGTTCTTTCCTCGCTATAGAGAACTCCATGAAGGGCGTCCAGAAAGTAATGGCCTCAGTATCCAGAAATATAATTTCACCTTGCTTCCCAACGAGACCAGGACCCTTGGGCCGCCTCCTCTCTTGGTATTCCAACTCATCCAAATCTGATTCCCTCTGCTTTAAAGCCTCATCGATCCTCAGCACCTTCTTTTCCCCTGTTCTTATTCCAACTGCAATCTCAAGCCTTGTGTTGAGTTCAGCTTCTCATTCTACAGTCCAATCTTGTATTCAGTTACTTCAAGCTTGACTCCACTAATTGAACATGAAACAATCGACATTAGGATTTGGAAAGCAAGTATAGCTGCTACGGAACAGGGGACAGCCGCTGTGTGCCCAGAGAAGTAGATTGCTCTGAAGCGTCTGGGAACGTTCTTTCTTGATCGAAATGTGCATTAGACTAGCTTTATTAGAGCTCAGTTATAATATATGTATATGTGGAGTTTTTTCATAAAAAAAAAAACCAGAAAGATTGAGAGCTGAATCGAAAGAGAAGAAGAGAGGAAAAAGAGAAAGGAAGGAGATGAAAGTTGGAGACAATGGGTTTTTAAGGTAAGGATTGTACTTTGATATACATGATTGTTGTTGTTAATTTTGATTTTGATTTTTATTGGGGTTTCTAAAGTTTGAACTTAATCCATGATTGTTATGGGTAATGGTGAAATTAATTGATTTTGTTACAAATAATGATTTTGAGATTGATGTGTAAGAGGTGTTAAGAAGTTTATAATAACATTTGCTGGAAATCTGGACAAGTTTGATTTGAGGTTTTAGATGGTTCAATTTCAATTTAGTTATTGATTTGATGAAATTACCGTTTAGTCTCTGAATTTTGAAAAAATTAAAATTTGACCCATGAAACATATTTTGAAATTCCAGAGAGAAGTGATTGATAGGTTAAAAGATGATGCAGTCTTGATAGGTTAAAAGGTGATGAAGTCCAATTTGGCCATCGCGTTATTATATTTTTAGTTTAGTCATTGGATAATATAAAGTTATGATTTGACCCCTATATTTCAGGAAAATTACAAATTAGTCCCTAATTATAAAAGACATATTTCAGTTGGATCCCATCATGTATATCAGAATAATTGATGATTTATTATCAATTATTATTCATTAGCTTTTCATACAATCATCTTTTATATATATATATTAGATTGACTGCCTTTATTAATTAGATTGACATACTAATGTATTTTAGGCTCATAGAGGTTTCATCGTCTGTTCCTATGTAATAGGTGGATTTTATGCTTAGCTCAGTTTTTGATCGTTGTAATATATATATTATGAGTAAATAATAACGAATATGCCTATGAGAATAAGACTAATAATAATAATAAATATAAATATAAATAGTATTATATTTGAATTAAATATGAGTAGTTTGATTATTTATTTTTGAATTGTGTGATTTTGGAAATTGGAATATTAATATGATATGAATGGTAGAGTTATCCAAGTCAGAATATCTACATTAACATAACAATGTTATTTTTATGCGCATGGCAGAATCTGATTGCCTTGTATGGCTGGGTTGACACTAGTATATGTAAAAGGCCATCACACAGTATATTCTAATGCTCTCCCTGGAAGGGGTTATTTTGCTTAGATGTATGACGCGAACACGTTTCTTTTCCCTCTTATTTTTATAACTGATTATAGGACTTGTAGCCCTCTAGAAAAGTAACATAACTTCTTTTTATTATTATTATTATTATTAATATAAATATTTAAATCAGTTTATATATATTTTAATTAATTTTATAAATTTTAAAGTTAATTATTATACAAACCTTCGATAACCTTAAAAAAACTTAAACTTGTAATTATTGAAAAAAAAATTCAAGATTTGAAAAGATACATAACTTTATACGTGTTATTGATTTTGATTTGTTTAATTATATTTTTATTATGTGTAAATATAATGAATTAATCACATTATAACTTTATAACTTGGCCTATTATTTATATGTTTGGCATTATTTATTCACTAAAATATGGAAAACTCACCATTTTATCATTTATTATTCGATTTTTTTGAACACCCCTAGTGTATATTAGTTGATCCAGTACAACTTGTTAGAAAGGAGTTACTGTCTATACTCTAAGTTCAATAGTTTCTAGGTTATTCTTTTTGGATTGAGCTACACAATTACAATTGTTTATGAATTATTCTTTTTAAATGACACGTGTATGCAGTCTAATAATAGAAATGGATGGTTGATTTTTATATCATTGATTTTTTTTTATTTTTTTTGTTATGATAGAATTATGTTCAAGTGAGGTTAAGAATAGATGAGTCGATCCAGAAATACCTTAACCTATATACCAATTATGTGCTCAAATTTGGATCATGATGGTAACCAAGGAAAAACTATGAATAAAGCTCAAGTTGCTCCACAACAATATTCTCAAGCATAATGAAACAAACATATACAGGTGTTAGCAAACATTAGTTCTCAGCCATTACAAGCTCCATTGCCTTTAGTGACATAGATAACTGCTGAATGATTTATTCAAACATAACTTGGTAACCTTGTTAAATGCCCATATAAGACGGGACTGTAAATATACTGCTTTTCCATGCTAAAGCCAGTCACATAACATGATTCACAAAATTACAAACATTTAATGTGCTTATATAATCAGTTACCTCTTTAATAATGGTTTGATATCCAAAAAAAAGAAGGAGCATATTTGAAAGCATTAATGATGTAGTTAGACTTATAATAACAAATAATTTTAAATAATTAGTTGTAAATTTATCATAACTAAATTATGATATGTTCTAGATAAATTATACGAATGATCTAATAAATATATTTATAGATTAATAAGATAGATCTAAACTCAAGAGATTGTTTGATCATACCAATTTATAATAATAAGTTAAAAGAGTTATTATTTTTTATTCGATATTTAAATCATGTTTAAATTTTTACAGGAATTTCTGGATGTTAATTTCCTTAACTATTGAATTTTTAAATTTTAAAAATCTCATCTTGAAATTCTAGTTTTTATAATTTTTATGATTTTTTTTGTTATTTTTTTATCTTTTATTCTTATTTTTTTTTAGTGTTTTGTATACCTTTTAAGAAAAAAGGCTATATTATTATTATTATTATTATTCTATAAAAAATAAAACTGTAAATTTGGGTTCACCGACAATTTTTTTTGTTCATAAGATTCTCATGTTCTTTCTTTGCTTTGCTGTCTTTCTTCAATTCCCGCTGCATCAATCTCTGACCACCCTGCGTATGAGCTCCTCCTTAGAACGGCTTACTGGCACTTCAAGATGGCCCCATATAGTGTTTCTGTAAATAGATTCCAACAGGAAAGCATCGGTACCCCCAAGTAAATAGATTCCAACAGGAAAGCATCGGTACCCCCAAGTAAATAGATTCCAACAGGAAAGCATCGGTACCCCCAAGCGTTCCCAGCCTCAGATATGGAAGCAACGCTGGTGGAAGAGCATTTTGCCCGAAACAATGTCGAAGTTGTGGGTCAGATTTCAATCATATGATTAGAAGTTCTTTTTCCTAGTGAAACCTCGGAGTTGTGGGTCCCTGGTGTTTATGAGGAGACTTGTTTAGCTAATTCCTGATGCATGTTTAACTATTTCCAGAGTTCTATAAAACAGGCTTCAACCTCAAGAATCACATACCAGAAATCCAATTACTTTCCATTTGTTGATCTCTTTGTTATTTAGAGCAAAATCGTAACTAGCACTCAACATTACTACCCATAAGTATTATGTACTCTGTACGCTTGAACTTGACGTGGAAGATTGACTTGAAGAAAGAAGAGAGAGAGCCTAGGGGGTCAAAACAAGGTTTTGACCACGGATACTTGAAGACGACCGTGATCTGAGAATCCCAAACGCCCTAAAGAAATCATCCAATGTTACAGGGGAAGGAAGGAATGTACTGTTAGTTATTCTTTTGGTTCCCCTTGAAAAACAAGAAGACATAAAGAAAAAAAAAAGAAATATATGACCAGCTAAAAGTAACAAGAATATTTACACCATGGATTTTCTCTTTACTAATTAATTGTATCTATTTTTTTCTACAAAATAGATTTAAAAAGTAACTAATAGGACGTGAATAGTAATAAAATTTCTCGATTCTATTGTATTTTTTTTTATTCTCTGTCTTTATTAGTGGATATATTTTTAAGCAGTTTGATAAATTCACTTAATTCCTAACTTTTAATTTAAGAAATAAAACATATTTTCTTGATCATCAAGCTAATTCTTTAATATATATAATACATATCATATCATGGTTTAGTAATTTAATCTAGTGATATCATGTGCTGCTTCCTCTCCTCTCACAAGGTTAAAGAATGAGCGAGCGAGAGACTTGGTCAGCCAATGTCTCTTTTAAATTCACTTTCGATAAATTTATCGATCACATTCTCATAATTGCCGAAATATCTAGGCCAATAATTGCTCACCGAGTCCTATTTACTATCACTGTACATTGCTTGACTGAGAGTTAGAGATGAAAGCGTAAGATTTCGGGATTGCTTATCTCATCGATTACAGAAAAAGTCCTTTCTTATAACTTACAAGAGAAGTCCTGATAGCAGGATCCACTTAGCATTTTAATAAATAAAAAATATATCCACATCACAAAACATATATAGCAATATATATCACGCCAGCATGGGAGTATTCTAAATAATCAGGTTTGACAATAATGTCTGATGTGCTCCTCCACTATCCCTAGGCAGCGCCATACTTGACCGGAGAAAGAGCAGCATTCAAGGAACTACTACTTGTTCGTTCACATGTCCGTCCATAGGCAATTTTTAATTGTGCCCATCCCAACGCATAATCTTAAACACCAAAGTTAGCATTCAAACTTCCTTTTGCAAAGTTAGCAAGGAAACATCTTCTTTCCCCCCACCCCCCTTTTTTTTAGTCTCGCCGAGGAAACGTCTTTTGGTGACTTTTCCTTGTTGTTGTACCCAGCTAGCTAACCAGGAAACGCCAGAGACTATCTCCTACCAACTCCTCCTTTTCCAATCAATTAGATAATATAATTTTCCTTTATTGATACAAAGGTTTCTATCTGATACGTATTAGATGACCTTCTGTGCTTGATTATGTGTTCTAATTAAGATGGTAATCTAATACATATATATCAGATATTTACATATTCGTGTTTTCTACTTGCAGTGGAAGGCGTAGGCTATGTCGCAATATTCTTTAACAGTAGATATTTGGTGTCCTTAATATCATTATTTGTTTATTTATTTAGGAGTATCCCATCATATTTTATAATATTGAAGTCAACGTTTTTCTTTTCCATGGTAATTACGTAAAGATGTAACTATATAAATTTAGACCTTTAACCTCATGAAGGAGTCCTCTGTAAAGAACTCATCGAGTACCATTCCATCAAGTTGATGCTGTCATTATTCTTTTGTAATTAATTATGTTATTGTAAGTTAATGTTATGATTCTATAGAATTAAACTGTTCTTAGCTTTTCATGTCAGAAGTTAAGATATATAACATGATCGTAAGTATGGCTTGCTCATTGCTGTGTATTAGTGGATTCTGCCAACTTTTATCTATGGGTAGTTAAAATTAATAAATCTCAGCATATTATTGATTTGATCCGATGGTTCTCTGAATTTGCAAAAGAAAGATATGGGTTTTTCTGTGCTTGAGGAAGCGTTGGAGGACATATATATCAACAGAAAACCTAGATTTGTTTGGATCAGCCGTTAATTTTGAGAATTTCTTAGCGTCTTAGTTTTTATCCCTTCATTACCCCTTTTCAAACAAGGTTGAAGATGATGGTTTAGTTGTGATTAGGCCACTGTGAATGTATATTGAAATGTCATTTCAGTCCTATCTGTTAATATATTTTTCTTTTATAGTTTAAAAGAACTAAATTAGTGACGATAATTTAGTCGGAAATATCACAATTCAAGAACGGGTAAACTTTAAAAGATTATTCTCACATGAAGGTAAATTACTTCACATAAATTGATTTTTATAATTGCCTTATTTTATTTTATTTTTACGAGGAATGAGATATTTAGTTTAGGGGTGTTGGAAGTCCAGTAGGAGTAGTTTTTTAAAATAGTTTTTATTTGAAAATATATTAAAATAATATTTTTTTAATTTTTTAAAACTTATTTTTAATATAAACAAATCAAAACAATAAAATATATAAAAATTAATTTTAAATTAATCTTTTTGGAAAAATACGATTAAACCACAATAAATAAAGGTTTTTTCAATGAAAAAATATCTCAAGTTAAAAAACAATAAAATTTGATTTAGAAGATAAAAAGCATCAGATTTGGTGTGAAAGATTACACCATGGAGATTATTATTAATTCATTTTCTTATTTTCTTTTCCATGTAAACTCTTCAAATTAATATTTATCATATAGAATTTTTTTTTCTGTTGTGCATACTAAACTGAAAACAAACACAAATAAAATACAAACAAGTAAATTTATATGATTTCTCAAAATCAAGTACGTCCATGGAGACAACAGATTGTATATTATTGAAGGAATAATATAAAACACTCGACTCAACCTAGTATAATTCTATAAAACCCAGTGTTTTATTTATACACTCGTGTTTTTTTTAAATCTGCTCTTCACACTCTTAAAATTTTACTTGTCCTCACCACACTTTCACCTCTTTTGTTTTCATCACGCTTATACTATATTTACACTCTTGCTCTCTCATTGTCTTTATTTATAGGAGAATCTTGGCAACTTGGTTGAGAAATGTGGTTGAAAAAAGAAGAGAGTGATTGATGATGGTTAATGGGCTGTTTAGGAACGCAGTTCAACCTGCGTTTCTAAAAAAATTAAAAATTTTTTATTTTTTATTTTTGTTAAAATCTAATATAATTTGTATATTTTAGATTGTTTTAATGTGTTGATATTAAAAATAATTTTTAAAAAATAAAAAAATATCATTAATATATATTTTGATATGAAAAATTATCTAAAAAATAATCATCATTATGTTAATAAATTGATTTTAAATGGTGATAGGAAATGATGGAATGATGGTTAAATGGTGATTGGACGGTAGTTGAAAGTGGTTGGAAAAAAGTTGATAAATTTACGACATCTTCTTAAAGAACCAAAGGGCTGGCTTGCCTCTCGTCATCAAGATGCAATATTAAATTATCCACTGATTGAACATTCTTTCGTATAAACTGCTACTGCTACTGCCAAACATATCTAAAACCTGAAAAATGAAGTTTGGGAAAGTGTTCACAGCGCAAGCGGTGCCTGAATGGCAAGAAGCATACATGGACTACGATTTTCTCAAGAACCTTTTGAAAGAGATACAAAGTTTCCGAATACGAACCAACCCACCTGCAACCAACTCAGGAGGCCTAAAAAGAAAGCTCACACTATATAGAGCTTTTAGTGGCCTGACACGAAGGAATAGTGCTAACTACACCCCTATGAGCCCTTCTTCTCCTGATCTTGAACTACAACCTATTTTGGTGAATTCTGTAAACCTCGCTGGCTCTCAAAGCTATCAGACTACATTTCTTATGCCTACTGTCCAAGGAGGAGAATACGAGCTTGTGTTTTTCAGAAGGCTTGATGACGAGTTCAATAAAGTGGACAAGTTTTACAGGTCTAAAGTGGAGGAGGTATTGAAAGAGGCTCAGATGTTGAATAAGCAAATGGATGCTTTGATTGCTTTCAGGATAAAAGTGGAGAATCCCGCTGGGTGGTCTGATAGAGTGGCAGATATGACTCGTCTTGCTTCAGACGTTGCAGCTTCTACTGCTGCATTGGCAGCTTCTTCTCCATCTGGAGCTAGAGAACGCAGTAAGTTCCTCGAGTACATGCCTACATATATTACCATTGCCTCCAAAAGTATTTTTAAAAGTCCAGTCATCTTTCTTAAATGCTTTGCTAACTTCGTTAAAATCCTCCTCAATGTGCAGGAAGAGGACTTCATTTAATGGATGCGATTGAGGAAGGGCAAAGCTTGCATGAGCTGTCAGATGAATCAGTCCATGATAAAGTGGAGAAGGAAAGCGATAATATTGACCAAAAGGAAGAAGAAGAAGAAGAAGAGAAGCCGAAGAGCATGGTCAGAACCTTTAGGCCAGCTCCATTAGAAATACTAAATCGTGCGAAGATTAACAACACAGTGGCGACACCTTGCTCGACCATCAAAAGCTTTCTTAAAGTTCCCCAACAAACAGAACTTAAATTTACAAGGGAAAATCTTAGAAAAGTTGAAGAACAACTCAAGGGTGCTTTTTTTGAATTTTACCAAAAGCTTCGCCTTCTTAAGAGTTACAGCTTCTTGAATACATTGGCGTTTTCAAAAATTATGAAGAAGTATGATAAGGTATGTAAATCATCCCTCGGGAATTCAGATTCCTCTTATTCTCTACTTGTATTCTAATCTTCAGGAGAGTTTGATATGTTTTTTCCCCAATTCGCTTTGCATAATTCTGTCAGATTACCACAAGGGATGCATTACAAGTTTACATGAAAATGGTGGATAACTCCTTCCTTGGAAGCTCTGATGAAGTGAGCATAGTTTCTGTTTCATAATGCTCAACAAGACACTAATACATTCAATATATATGTTTTTACTCCTATACATTTTTATTTAACTTAAAATGTATATTCCATCATAGGTTACCAAGCTTATGGAAAGGGTTGAGGCAACATTCGTTAAGCATTTCTCGAACTCAAATCGGAGTAAAGGCATGCGCGTCTTAAGGCCAAAAGCCAACAAAGAGAGACATAGAATAACATTTTACATGGGTACGTAAGATACTAGTTAATATTTATGTTGCAACGTGATTCAAGCATCTTGGTGTAAAAAAAGCTGTTTTCTTTAGATTTTAGATCTTTCAGGGTTGCTATTGATTAGTCGATAATTATTCTGAGAAAATTTGCAGGTTTCTTTTCTGGCTGCACAGTAGCCCTGCTAATTGCCCTTGTTTTAATCGTAAAAGCCCGCAAACTCATGAACAACCCAGGAAGGATCACATACATGCAAACAATGTTTCCTCTTTACAGGTAACACTACTTTTCTTTTAGCATAGGGTCTACAATTACTTTCTACTTCTCTTCGCTCATTTCTTTCAACCTGAAGAACCTTATCCCCAACCTTTCACGTGGCTATAATACATTTGTTTGACAACCTATTGTAGTTTGTTTGGCTTAATTGTTCTACACGTGCTCATCTATGCTGCTAATATATACTTCTGGCGGCGGTACCGAGTGAATTACTCCTTCATTTTTGGTTTCAAACGAGAAACCGAACTGGGCTACAGACAAGTTCTTCTTCTCGGTTTTGGTATTGCAGTACTAGCTTTATGCAGTGTGCACTTAAACCTCGACATGGAGATGGACCCTAAAACGAAAGATTACGAAGCGCTTACAGAACTTCTCCCTCTGAATGTGTTGATAGTAAGATTCTTACAAATACTTATTTAAAAAAAAAAAAAAAGTTCTCTCTTGTTTTTCCCTCGACCTCCAATTTTTCGTGCATCAACTGATATTTTGCTTTCCCTGTAGTTCCTCCTCATCATGTTGCTCTGGCCCTTCAACCTTTTTTATCGCTCATCTCGCTTCTTCCTCCTCACGTGTATCTTTCACTGTATTGCTGCTCCTCTCTACAAGGTGGAAATTGGTGGCAGGAAATCACAACATGTGGATATGGAACTTAAATTTTTCGCTTACTAATTTTCTTGTAATTTTTTTTCCTCTGCAGGTAACACTCCCGGATTTCTTCTTGGCAGACCAACTAACTAGCCAGGTTAGTTATCAGCCTAGGCTGTATCTCAACAGTTCAAAAACTTGTATTTCAGAAGTGAAAAAAAAACATCACTGTATTGATGTAGGTGCAATCCCTCAGAAGCCTGGAGTTCTACATTTGCTATTACACTTGGGGGGACTATAAACAAAGACGGAACAATTGCAAAGAAAGTCCTGTTTTCATAACTTTCTCATTCATTGTTGCTGTGATTCCATACTGGTCTCGCCTTCTTCAGGTTTGCAAGTAGCTAGCCTAGCTGTCTGTGTGTCTAACCTGCCGAGCTTTTAAAACTTTCAAACATGATTTCTTTTTGAAATGTAGAAGCGATCACCACCAATTGAAATCACATCAAAAAGTTTTCCTCTTTGTTTCAGTGCCTTCGGCGCTTGTTTGAAGAGAAAGATCCGATGCAAGGATACAACGGATTGAAGTATTTTTTGGCAATAGTAGCTGTTTGTTTGAGGACAGCTTACAGCATTAACAAAGGGAATGGTTGGAGAGCAATAGCATGGGTTTTCTCATCCATTGCAGCAATCTTTGGCACATATTGGGATCTTGTTTTTGACTGGGGGCTTCTTCAGCGCCATTCTAAGAATAGATGGCTGAGAGACAAGCTCCTTGTCCCTCACAGATCAGTATATTTTGGAGCCATGGTTAGTAGCAAAAGGAGGAACCAGAAAAAAAAAAATACCCACAGTTGATAAATCTTAACTTCCCATAAAACTAAATCACTCCTAAAAGGAACATTCATTTGATTTACAGGTCTTGAATATATTGCTGAGATTTGCTTGGCTGCAAACAGTATTGAACTTCAGGGTTACTTCCTTGCACAAAGAAACAATGGTTACCCTTGTGGCCAGCCTCGAGATCATTCGCCGTGGCATGTGGAATTTCTTTAGGTAACAAAAATTTTAGTTGTGAGAAGTTGAAGATCCTTAGTTACCAAGAATCTCTTCAATTTTTTGGTTGAACTGTCAGGTTGGAAAATGAACATGTGAACAACGTTGGAAAATATCGAGCATTCAAGTCTGTGCCTTTACCTTTCAACAACGTGGAAGATGATGACCACGATGACTAAGCTTTGCCACAACATTTAACAAAGCTGGAGGCAATAAAGAAATGAGAGCCATTGCACATGTTTTGACAATGGAAAAGGCAAGATTTTTAGACAAAACAAAAAACTAGTGGCAACAGAGGAATCTAGATTGTAAATTTTTGTATCGCACTATTATATACCTTTCTATTTGACTTCAAAGCAAGTCCAAAACTATAAAGCAACGCCGTCCATGTTTCTCCAAATGATATTTCAGTCTTTTTTTTTTTTTATTTACGTGAAGTGTTTGAGCTAGCTTGCACACCATGTCCATGTTTCTCCAAATGATATTTCAGTCCTTTTTTTTTTTATTTATGTGAAGTGTTTGAGCCAGCTTGCACGCACCATGATTAATCCCCACAGCCCACTAAATACCCTGCAAACCCAATAGGTATGTAAGGCACCACAAGAATGGCAGACGTGCACGTCAGGGCTCGAATCCAGATGCAGTGAAAGGAGATAAGCCCTTTTCACCGCTAGGCCAAGTACTAAACTAATTCAAGATTCTAAGTTATTGAATTATCACAGTTATATTTATCATTTTTATTTAAAATCATCTTGTTTTGATTTTTTTAAAAAAACATTTCCTTGGTGTTGCAGGTGAATATTCGGTTACGGAGCAACCCATTCTTTTTCTTTTTCTTTTCCTATCTTTCCTTCTCGTTATCTTGTTTTTCATGCCTAGAACTTTAAAAAACTAAATTGTGCTGTTAAACTTTACTTTCATTCATATGTAGTTCTATTTTTTAATCAACAGTTTTATTTTTTTCAATTTAATTTTTAGTTTATTGAAAATTGTATTTTGTTATTATTTTTATTTATTGTTTTATAAAATAACGTTTTTTTATAACCCATGTAAAGTTTGCAAAATTTGTCTAAATTGATATGAGTATTTTTTTTGTTTTTTTAATTAATTTTTTTAATTTTATTCTTTAATATTGAATTTATTTAAAATTAAGAATAATTATTTTCTTTATTTTTGTTTCTCTGAAGTTTTCATTGTTATAACTCAAATTGTGAGTTTATTAGTGTGTTTTTTTTAAAAAATATTTTTTATATTTTTTATATTTTTTTATTTTTTAATATTAAATTAAATGATAAATATTTGTTGTCGATGCATGCTATATAAGTATTTGGAAATGTAAGAGAACGTTAAGTTCTTTGAGTAAATTTCTAGACCTTTTCGTATATTTGAAAATGATGCGAGATTCATATAACGGGTTTGACCGTTTGCAAAACAATAAACACACAGCAAATCTATGAGATCAGGTGCAATAACATCTTTCATGGGTAGAATTTGTGCAGATCATTGGAAAACTGCCACTGTAGTGTTCTAGAGGAAGAAGTTTCTGATAGAATTCGATTAGCGCAGCTGCTCTTCAACGTTCTTCAGATCCTCTGTCTTGAAGCTCAGCTCCTATTCTTTAGAATCCTTAAAGACACCTTTTATGGTTGGTAGTGGAGGATTTAAGAGAATTATTAATCTTCTCGCGTTCAAGGATTTTCAGAGGATCTTCTTTGTAGTCAATGTGGATGTCCCTCTCTTGGTGAGGATTACCATAATTTGTGGCATTAATTTCATTTACTCCCGGACAATGAGTAGACTCTTCTTGGTCATAATCATTTCTTCTATCCATCTCAATGGTCGATTCCATATGCTCCCTTCCTGCATATTGGAACAAAATTTTAAGTCTGAACTTCTTAACCGGAGGAACCCATTGTAACTGCGATAAGATCAGAGAGATGCATCACCACTCTGTTCGTAAGTAGATTTCTCTGGCTGAAAATCGTTATTCATCTCAACTCCGCATCCAACATCCATATCCTCCAATCCTGAAAATAATATTGCATACAATACTGAACTATAGTCCTTCACAGACTTGTAACCAAAATATCTTGCAGATTTGAATTTACGGGGTGAGGTGGATCAAAAACTTCATAAACTCAGCCAATAAAAAAATCCTTTGATTATAGCTTCTTTTGCTATTTAACCATCTTAAAACAGCTGAAATCACTCTTGGTCCATTTTCCTCATCTCTCCATGGTTTCTTGCTTCTTATTCAACATATAAAAGGCCCTATTGATGCTTTGCAACTCAATTGACAAATCACACTTTATGTTCTCATACCCGAAGGTGTGTCTCTGCTTGGGCTACAGCTCTTCAAGGGGTTTGTGGTAACAACACCAGTATCACAACTTTTCTTCGCATAAGAGTTTTCAAAACCAGAGCTCTCCACCTTAATCCGCAAGGCAATACAGGCATCCATTTGTTTATTCAGCAAAGATGCTTCATCTCGTCCATCTGATCCTTGTAAAAAGTGTGAAACTTGTTAAGTTGTTCATCAAGTTTCTTGAAGAACTTAACCTCTAGTTCGCCTCCTTCTTCAGACTCCCTCTGGAAATGAGTCGTGTAAAACTTTCTACAACCATCTTGGGGCAACGCATTAACATCTATCTCTTGGTCCTCAATATCTCCTTTACTGGAGAGATTGGTAGATCAAGGGTTTAGTCCACTGAAGTCTGAAGGGTCTGTGCAAAGTTGCTTTGTGGTATATGGATCTCAAAGGTGTTGAGGGTTGCCTGCTTTGCTTGTAGCAAGATCTCTGCCCGTATTCTTTTTAAGACCATTATAATCCATGTAAGCACCAGTCCACCTTTTGTTGCTTGAAATGCTTTCCGAACTCCATCTTTCCGTCGTCTCTTCCAGATTCACCTTCACTATATATGCCTTTGATACTTATTATTGCTATCTGTATCCAAGAGATTAATAATGCATGTTTAGTTCAGCAAAACAAAAGAATAGACTCTGGGATTATCTTTTAGCATTAATTAGGAAGGCTAAAAATAAAGCAAACACTTATATTAATTACTCAAAGGTAGCCAAAATGACTTCATGAAGACAATTTTAGTATAATTGATTATAATTACCTTCGTTTTTCTTTGAATAAACAAGACGATAAAGCCAAAAAGAATTTTCATAGACTCGGCAACCCACATTGCCATTGAAGATTTCTTACTTGTGTCCGTCTCTCTCCCCTTCTTCTTGCAGAGGTGGTGTCATCTTATAATGTGCCCTATGAAAGATGCACTCTGCTACCCTCCCTCCAGTTAGTTACGCTAAAAAAGATAATAAAGAATCCGATGCTCCTACTACCAATGCACTCGTCTAGTTTCGAGCAATCAGACCCTTGATTTTGACGTTTGATTTGAAGCCTCTCGCCTGTGACGGAATTACAATGTATTGTTTCGGTGCGATGTTGTCTGATTCCAGCTAGTGGCGCCACACGAGCATTTCGTGGATCGCTTGGGAGGTGAAACGTCTCTTGGGGCTGGAGGGAGAAAGAAGAGGATGCGGGGGTGCAGTCAGCATTTTATGAAACCGAGAAATTTTTCTTGTACACATTTCTTGTGCTGCGTGTGCTAACCTAGTCACCTGTTCGTCGGCCCACAGAGCTAGCTAATTAACTTGGGTAAATAATTCCTAGACTTTCAAGTCATATGAGCATCAATTAGGAAACCCGAAACCCTACCTATCACAGAACTCATTAAATTTTGATATTTTTAACCCTTCAATCAATGGCTGCCAGTGGGGTTTCCTACTTGGCAAATTTCTCTTCCTTGAACCAATATTCAAAATTGTAATTCATGCCGAATCTTGTTGACTCCTTTCTTATTATTACTAAACCAAAAAATTTTAATATTTTTAAAAAAAGATGATTATATTTTTAAAAAATAAGAGAAATTTTAATAATCAAATTAAATTTTGATTAATTGGATAATAAAATAAAAAAATAAGGACAATAAGAATAAAAAAAATAAATTAAAAAATTATTCTAAACAAAGCTAAGTTAACATGTAAAATTTATAATTTGAATATAAAATATGTTCAAATTTCATGTTTAGTATGTATTCTAAATAATGAAATTGAGATAACTCAATATAAAATAATAATAAATAAAGATAAAACTAAAAAAATTAAAAAAAAATATAGATTAAGATATTTAAAAGTGTGACTCTAGTCATTTACCGAGTCATGTTTAATGAATTTTTTATTAAAATTAATTTTTAATAGAAATTAATACACACATAAAATTTATTTAATAAAAAAAAGAAAAACAATATCATGTAAGTTGCATACATAAAAAAAATATCATAAAAAATAAATATTTTATTAATATTTTATTTTAATCATTTTCTTTTAATAACTTTTTTAATCCTTTCTTATATTTTTTAATTTGATTTTTTATTTTTATTTTTATTTTTATTATGTAACATTAAATATATTAAGAATTAAATTTCATAATTTTTCTTAATGCAGTTATTCTAATTTTATGACCCTGATTACTAGTATAAAATATTAACCTAAATTGAAATGAATTCTTTTTTTATATATTTTTTTTTTCAATTTCAACTTTTAACATTAATTTTTTAAAAAATTGAGTTTTTTTTTAATTTCAACTTTTAACATTAATTGTTTTTAAAATTGAGTTGTTTTTATTTTTTATTTTATTTTTACGAGGATTACATGACCTCATGAACTAGGTTATGAGTTTATCACACCAACTCAAATTAAATTAAAGTTTTTTTTTGTTATGTTTCATTTTCAATTGGTTTTTTTGTTATTTTTTAATTTAGTTTTATAATTGTTTAAAAAATATTATTTTTTTACCTCTCATCATTATTATTTTTCTTATTAGATTATGTATATTGTTGTGTTTTTATAATATAATCAAATCAAAACTATTTTATTGGACTAGTAGGATATATAACTCAACTTATAAGATTATTATTTTATTTTTTTGCTTTAAAATTCGTTATCAGTGTTTGAACATTATTTTTTCAAGTTAAAAAAAAAAAAATTGACTCACCACACTACAAAACGCGCCTATATAGTTTTTATCAGTTTTTTATATTCACGGCAGGAATTCAGGAGACGCCCATATTTTTATTTTTTTAAAAAAAAAAAGAAAAGAATTCAGGAGACGCCCATATTTTTATTTGTTTTTTAAAAAAAGAATCACTCAAAGCCCAAATTATCTTCGAAGCCCAAACCAAAGTCACAGCCCTAACTCTCAATTCCTAACCGACGAGGTTCCCCTTCGTTATTTCTCCATCGTTAGCAACACCACCACCTAGAGAAGTGAAAAGTCAGTGAAGAGAAACACAGAGACAGAGAGAGAGCAGCCATGTCGTTCATGAAAGGAGATTTGCTAACAAAAACCAGAAAGCTCGTCAAAGGCTTAGCCAAATCCGAACCTGCCTGGCTCAAAGCCATGGAACAGTCAGTCTCTCCCTATTTTTTTCTTTAATTATAACAAAAGAAAATCATGATCAATTTCTTTCTGTAATGCTTATTAATTGTGTAATAATCCAGTGCACCACCAGCGGCATTTCCTAGATCAAGTGGAAAAGTTGAGAAGATCAGTCTTCCAGAGGATCCTTATATAAAGAAATTCTTCTCCAAACATCCTGATTCCAAACACGAAGATGCCATCCTGTATTCTTCTTTCTTTTATTCATTTACTGCATGCATAAGTTTTTGCATCTGACTTTGGGATTCCGTTCTCCCCTATTGATTTGCGTGCCAATTGTGAGTTCAATTTTTAGGTCCTGGAGAATACTGATTTTATGATTTAAGAATTCATTAGCTTTAGCTTAATTTTATTTACGTTCTGATAGTTTTTTTTTGTTTCTTTTTTGAAATTTTCAAGTTGGTCTGGTTACTTGTGCCCTGATTAAGAAATGAGGCATCCAAGAATAAATAGCTTTTCTTATGTTTCTCCTTGAACCCGTGCTTTCTATTTTGGTTGTTGAGATTGTTTTTGAAAGGAAAAAACTCCGTTGGTAAAGTTCATTTATATAGTGTTATGTATGGCTATTGATACTTATGCTTTTGCATTTCAATTTGAGATTTTGGTTCTTGTTAAGGTCGACAAAGCAAAAAAATACAAGGCAAAAATGGATAAAGGTTGATCATATATAAAGAGCAGAGGAATGGATAAATGTAAAAGAGTTTGCTTCAATTGTGTTTTTTCTTTGTATAGGATTTCATCTTTTGATCCCCCTCCTGCTCGTATTTTTGGTTGGCGGGTACTTGAGCTGAAGGAGCAGGGAGTTGGTGAAGAAGAAGCCATGGCTGTAGCTGATGTATGGTTTCTGGATTCATGGATTTTGCTTTACCTATGAACATGATATGATCTCTTTCCTTTTGTCCTCTTATCCTTATGTTGTTTTAACTGTCTGTTTCTTTTTCTTTTTCCCGGGGGGCTCTAGATGGAATATCGAATGGAGACAAAGGCAAAAAAGAAGGCTTATGCTCGATTGAAACAAATTGCTAGACTTCAAGGGACAACACCTCCTCCCAACCCATATCCCAGTGTAATTAAGGAGATACAAGCAGAGGAGGATGTGTATCTTCGGGAGCGTTATACCAATCCCAAGATAATTGCAATAGCGGAGAAAATGAAAGCGGATGAGGCCGCTAAGGAACGAGAAAGAGACAGATTCAGAATTGACTGGTAATTTTAGAGTGGCATGCATCTTTTCCATTGCACAAGATGTAACAACTGCTCCACTGGAGATTCGTATGTTTAACTTCATTTTATAGCAGATCTAGCATTTGAGATTTTTTTGGTATATTTACATGCCGTCAGATTTTGTTCGGTATTAAGTCCCGAGCCCAGACGGGGATTATTTGAATTGGAGATCAGTGTAAGATTCTACTTTGCATACCATCATGCTTTATCATTAAGTTTTTGCTATGAAATCTCTTTAAGAGCGAAATAAAATTTATTACTTTGTATCGTGTCCCTGCGTGTTGAGAATTGAGACCAACGGATTCCAGATAAGGAATGTCCTTTTAGCATAAGAGTGAAAAGGGCCACGCGGGGGCCGATTTCCTTGCTCTTTTAGCCTCCGCCAAATATGTGTCTTCGTCACCCCTGCAGAAACCATTTAAATACTCTTGCAGTCCTTATTATGGTGAGTGAGGTTGCAAAATTTTTTATCGTGAGCAAGATGGGCTGCTCTAGAATTGCAATGTCATGGAAATGGAGAGCCACAAGCTTTTCAGGCAAAGAGCAAATTGAAGATATGGGGTAGGCAATTTAGATGGCAGTGTTCCTCTGGGTTGATTTAAAAAACGTTGGTTTGCCCATTGATTTTTCCAAGAAAAAGAATAGCAATATCAGCTATCAGGATTCCCAAGGCAAGGGGGAGAGATTTTCCTGTACTTTAACTAGCTTTCAACCTAGGCACAGAGAGACACCATTTGCCAAAAGAGCATCATGCTCTCTTTGTTTGACACACAATGATATACCGCTGACCGCTATTCAGGGAGGTATGGGGCTCAGCTAGACATCTCTCATTGCAAACATGAGCAATGTTACTTATGTGAAGTACATTTGATAGTGTCTCCTCTTATCCTGGCGAAAATTACATGGGACATGGCAAAGCTCTTCTGCCGTATAACTGCGCAGCTGCCCCCGCCCCTGTCCAGCCAATAATAACAATAATAATAATTATGGGCTCAAGATACACAGGCAAAGAGGTTGATGTCTTATTACATCACAAGACATTATCCTAAATGATACTTTCAGGTTATACCTGTCCACTGCTTGCCTTCGCCAGGGCTCAAGGCTGGTGAGCGGACAAAGAATAACCTATCTTCTTCATCTTCATAAATTCATTTCGACACTGAAAAAACAAACGAGCCATTATGTCCGCGGAAACAAAAGGTGTCTAAACACATATTTGATATTTCTCTAACAAGGGGTTCAGGAATCCTCCATCAGAAAGGCAGCTCCATCAATTTTTTCTCCCTTCACACAAAATTATGTGATACCCATGTCTGCACCAATGTAGAACTAGTCATCATAGAGAAGCTAGCAAATTTGCGTATAATCATAGAGTAACTGAAACGCAGTGATGAATCTTAAACCAGGAGAATATGGCGAAGATAAAATCTACGAAAACATAGCATCAAGAAAGCGAAATTACAATGTTACATCACAGGTATAAATTATAAAATAAAACGACGGTCATAAAAATAACATATGCGGCTGACGGCAGAGGGAAATATTGGGATAGAATCAGGATTACAGCGAGGGAGTATCATTCTGGTCAATCGAATATGACACAGAAACTTTTATTTCCTCAATCTTTCGTGGACAATTGAACAATAATGTGAATGTTTTACTCTCCTAACATACTGTTTGTTTAGATGGAATTATTTGTTTTGAGTAAAATGATTTATGTGTGTTCGATGCAACAACCTTTTATCCACATGTCTTTCCATATTTACTCATGTTCTCAACTAGCTTTGAATGTGAATCCCCTCTAATTAAATCAAAAAAAATGGAAGTGATCAACATGGAAGGACATGCATGAATATTTTGGGCATTGCAGTTTATTCTCAAAATTCTGTCATGCATGAATATTTTGGGCATCGCAATTTATTCTCAAAATTCTGTCATGCTTAATGGTGAAAGATAGTTTGCATATAAAGGCATGGAGACTCTGCCGCATAGCAAGCTGTGGTCAAAATGATTCTAGCAGTAGAGATAATTGGATAGTTAGAAAATGGTGATACATACGCTGACTTGAATGGTTCACTTGTAGCTCCAATTTCAGTGCTAAATGCCACATCTTGAAAGGGACCAACCATCTTTCCTCAAGGGGACCATCCATCTTTCCTCAAGGGAACCATCCAAGGTCTCCGCCTTTCTTCCCAGATCGGTACTCCGAGTACTCTGAAGCCGGCTGAGAAATCAAAAGGGATAAAGTTTAACACAAAGTTCAATCACATGGAAACAACAGAGCATACAGGCAATATCACCAAACTACCAAAGTAACACCCATAACTTCTTTAGAATATTTTGAATAACCAAAGTTCGAACCAAATCTATCCAGTTTGCGGTTTGCAATTTATCATATCATAAGAAAATTGGTCCAGATGTAGACAGTCTCCTCATTATAGCAAGAAAAGAAAGTGTTAAAATGTCCTCAACAAGGGAAAAAATTGCTCTAATTTCTGTCTAAATTCAATAAAGATTCAGAAACCAAAGTTTTGAGAGAAAAGGCAATAGGAGGTAAGTTTACCTTCGCAAACTCAGCTGGAGGAACCTTGTCACCATTGCTTAGCCAACCATCCTGCAGCTTCTGGTATGCCTCATTGACCTGGCCTTGTTTCTCACATAATATATGTCTTAATGAAATAAAAATTAACGGCAATTTAAGAGTCTCAGAAGCTATTTTATTATATTTTATTAAAAAAAAAAAAAAGAATCTCCGTAACATATGGTATTTGAATGCCAAAGTCTTATGTGTTCCTTCGGGCAAAGCCAAGGACACGTTGACAAGATAAAACATGAAGCGACAGTTTGATGCCTAGGGTATAAGCACGCCATCCTGAGCACAAATTTCTAATCCAGGGAATCCAAAATTTCTCTTCTACAACAAAGTTTCTAGGTAACATTCTTCAAGCAATAACATTAAAAGAAAAAAAATACAACTTTCAACAAGATTGTAAAAGATCATTCACAATGAAAAGAAAATAGAAAGAAATTAGTGGAATATGAAACCAAAACCTTTGACATAAGTGCAAGTGCCGAGCCCATATGAAGCCTTTCCAGATTTTCCTTTCCCCTTAGAAGCATTTTCATCACTTCCACCCCCTGCTTGCTTTCCCTTCGCTCCAGCGTCTTTTGGCTTTGAGTCCTTTCCCATTCAGCTTACAATCCCTAAACCAATACCCAATCATGAGAGAAAACTCATTACCAAAAATCAACAAATTAAAGGACAGCGCCGGAAAAGAAAAGGTTAAATAGCAGAAAACTAAAACCACAATATCTAAGAGATGTGCAAATTGACATCCCCGTAAACACACACAAAAAAAAAAAAAAACCAAGAGCAAATTATCAACAGCCAGCATCAAAATTCGCTGATCAAAACACAACATATAGCAATCGTAAATCTGAAATTGCAAATCGTAAAATTGGAAAATAGAAGCTAAGTCTTTCAAACTTTTAATTATAGTTTATCAATACTCTATTAAAGAACATGAACCGAACTGATTACTCCACGAATTCTACGCCTGGCCTGAGTTCTAACCTCGTAATGGGGGAGGTGGTCAGTTCAGTACTACGGGCACGTTATTCTTATGCATTTTAAAAGTATTTTCAAAAATATTTAAAAAGTTTTATTTATTTATTTATTTTAAATTAATTTTTTTTAACAATAAAAAAATTATTTTAAAAATATGAAATTAATTAGTTTTTTTAAATTAATTTTTTTAAATATAAAAAATTATTTTAATATATTTATAAATAAAAAATAAAACAATTACCATCACATTTTTAAATACCCAAAACAATCACAGATAACAGAAAGTTTGTCCGTAATTTATGCGCTGCTAATCATTCGGCCCATGACCATTATAATAATAATTATAAAAAAAAAAACCCTAACTTCGTCTATGTAGTAAAAGGGCCCCATGAGAATATTCACGGTGTAACGCTAATCTTTGTTGTTCCCTCTGGTAATAACGTATATGGTGCCGCTAAAACATCATTCTCTGATGCAGCTTTCACTGTCAATTTCTAATGTAAGGCGAGGATCAAAATGAAAGTAAAAATATGTATGTGGTTTTTTTAAAATATTTTTTATTTTAAAAAATAATTTTAATGTTTTTAAAATTTATTTTAACTCTAACAGGTGAAGATGATAAAAAAAATATAGAAAATTTATGTCTAGGCCTCACTTTCAAAGAAAAAGGAAGCTGAGAAAGAGGCCGGTATCTCTTCTATATTTTACAAGTATTTAAAAAAAAAAATTTGTAAAATTAATATATTTTTATTTTAAAAAAATTATTTTAATGTACTAATTTTTAAAATAATATTAATAATATTTTTTTTAAATAAAAAAATATTTTAAAAAATAACTACAACCATATTTCTAAACATACTATTTTCTCCTAATGGTTCAGTAACTTGCATATTAATCCAGAGACAATAAATTCTATAACCATTATTGCTTCTTTTTTTTCTCTCTCTCTTCTCCTAAGTTAGCCTTTCAGCTTGGAAGTTATTAGAGATAAATATGAGACTTGCCTTTTATCTATCCATTTTAAAATAGTTTACTTTCTTTTCCATAATCCCTTAAGCTAGTTTTTTTTATTTTTCAGGTATTCGCTTGAATTAATAAGTGCGACACACTTATTCAACTATTGAGTTATACATTCATTGGCATTTACGCGTCAATAATATATTTAAATCTGATTAATTGTATTATACTTTAATTATTTAAAATAAAATAAAAATCTGAATTAATTATGATTCGTAAATTATTAAGGAGCTAATTCTCCAATTATGTATATGGCTTCTTTATTTAACAAAGTTCGAGCTCGTAAAACTTGATGTATTTCAGAATAATAGTTTTATTGAATCCTTTATTTTTTAACTGAGATTTTGTAAATTTACATCATTAAAAACAATCTCCCACTGCAACATCAAAAGGTTGATATTCGAGTATATCACATGTGTTATGGATATTCATACTAATTAGTTTCTTAAGTGATATCGCAATAAATAATTTCTCGTGAACCTAATTCGTTTTCTCATAGAACATGACATTGTTTTTTATTAGACTTGACAGATGAACTTGGTTGAGATAAAATAGGTTCAATTTAGAAAATGAATCTTTTGGAGCTCGTTTTCTTGCTGGAATCTATTCGGGGAACTTCAATACGAGGAAGAGATTTTTGCTATATTTCTTACCTATCTAAATAAAATAAATATAAAAAATCTTTAAAATAGACCGAAAAGATTCATCTACAATAGGCTCAATAAAAACATCTCCTCACCAAAGCTTAGTATCCTAAACTTAAAGTACAATAAGGCCAATAAAAATAACCCAACTCCTTAAAGAACATGAAATCAGGCAAAAAATTTAAGTTCATGCAAAGTATACGCAGTATTAGGTGTGTTGTCACATCCACTATAGGCATGACATGTCTAGCATCCCTGTTGGCTCTGGCTTTCATGCATTAATCTAATGTACTCGAGTTAGAAAGCATATCTTGAGACTAAGGTGCTTGAATCTCAATAATGCGTCTAAATCTATTTTTTATTTTTAATAGGTTCCAGCTCAATACTTGTTAGAGATTTTTTTTATATATTTCTTAATATTTGATATTAATTTAACATGTATTATTTTGAATAAAATATAACTCAAAATATTATAAAGATAAAATTATACTTCAAATCTTTCTATTAAAAAAAAAAAACAAGATTCATTGATTATAAATACACCATGAAACATTTAGAATAAAAATTTACAATTTCCTTATTTATGACTGTATAGTTATTTTAAAAGTATATTTGTTTGAAATATTATTACATTTTATATTTTTATAAAGTTATTAATTTTATTATCAGACAGTTTTCATGTCTTTTAAAATTTTTTTTTTACATATAATAATTATCAGTTATTTAACTTATAGACATCACCTAGTACCAGTTATTAACTCTTTGGTTTTTTATATCAAATCACTAAATACCTTAATTATAAAGAATATATTGAATTATTTAAATTAAAAAATTAGTTAATTATTTAATATATCAATCTTATTTTAAAATATCTATTTAAAAATTATCTATTTTAAAAAAAAAAAATTGCTCATGATTACAAGTTGTAAATTAGATGAGCTGCATCAAAACAATGGAAAGAGTTTTTTGAGTTGAAGGCACGCTTCTTGTCACTCCATCTGCAACATTTTATGAGTAATAACGAGTTAATATATGAATTATTAAAAATTCAAGATCTCAATTTAACAATTTAAAATTTGATGCAGTTTCACTTAATACTATTTTGTGTGATAAATTTCATTGATTAATATGTTATATATATAGTACTTGCAATGGAATTTAATTACTTATGTTTTAGTTAAAATTAAAAGAATGTTTAGAAGTATGGTAGTGATTGTTTTTTAAATTATTTTTTATTTTAAAATACATTAAAATAATTTAAAAACATATTAATTTTTAAAAAATAATTTTTGGATAACTCAAAATATTATAAAGATAAAACTATACTTCAAACCTTTCTATTAAAAAAAACAAGATTCATTGATTATAAATACACCATAAAACATTTAGAATAAAAATTTACAATTTCCTCATTTATGACTGCATAGTTATTTTAAAAGTATATTTGTTTGAAATATTATTACATTTTATATTTTTATAAAGTTATTAATTTTATTATCAGAGAGTTTTTATGTCCTTTAATTTTTTTTTTTTACATATAACAATTATCAGTTATTTGACTTATAGACATCACCTAGCACCGGTTATTAACTCTTTGGTTTTTTATATCAAATTACTAAATACCTTAATTATAAAGAATGTATTGAATTACTTAAATTAAAAAATTAGTTAATTATTCAATATATCAATCTTATTTTAAAATATTTTAAATTTTAAAAATTATCTATTTTAAAAAAAAATATTTGCTATGATTACAAGTTGTAAATTAGATGAGCTGCATCAAAACAATGGAAAGAGTTTTTTGAGTTGAAGGCACGCTTCTTGTCACTCCATCTGCAACATTTTATGAGTAATAACGAGTTAATATATGAATTATTAAAAATTCAAGATCTCAATTTAACAATTTAAAATTTGATGCAGTTTCACTTAATACTATTTTGTGTGATAAATTTCATTGATTAATATGTTATATATATAGTACTTGCAATGGAATTTAATTACTTATGTTTTAGTTAAAATTAAAAGAATGTTTAGAAGTATGGTAGTGATTGTTTTTTAAATTATTTTTTATTTTAAAATACATTAAAATAATTTAAAAACATATTAATTTTTAAAAAATAATTTTTGGAAAAATAGCTTTCAACCACAATATTAAACTTTGCCTAAACCAATTACATATGGCTAATCGACAATTTATGATGGAGGAGAGGGAAGGTCATCCGTGTCAGTTCCATCTCTGACCTTATCCTTTTTTTTCAAAGAGTTAAAAATAAAAATTGAACAACCTTCTCTAGCTCATTACCAACAAAAGTTAATCATGAGAGCAACATGTTTTTTTACCCGATGATTATGAGTAACACATCGCAAGCTTCTCAAATTCCTTTCTTGACAAAAAGTTTTTTAATTTTAAATTAAAAAATTCATAAATATATTTAATTAAATAAATAAAAAAATTATTTATACCAATAAATATAAAAATAAAATATTAATATATTTATTCAACTCGCTTAGATATAGGTTGAATAAATTTTTTTAATGCAAAATAATTAATGTATAGATGTTATAAATATGTTTTTTTGATATTAAGTAATTAAAAAATAAATGTATAGATGTTATAAATATGTTTTTTGATATTAAGTAATTAAAAAATATAATTATAAATTAAAAAAATAATATTTATATATAATAAAATGTAGTGAAGCTGTTATCCACAGGAAAATGATAAAAGCATTTAACGTATCTATGCACAAACATTGAATGGAGCCAGCTAGAATAGATGAGATAGCGTAACGGGAAAATGTTATTGCTCTTAAGATACTATATCGATAGTAATAATAATAATTAATGAGCAACAAGTGGCTTCTATTTCATCATGTACATATTCTTCTAGAGATCTTTTAATTAGTTAATAATTCGATGGTTGCGACGAACGGCTCATGCATGGCTGTGTCTGGGCAGCTCCGCTCCCTTTAGCTGGTATCATTTGTGCTTTTTACTGCCCAATTTTCTTGGTTGTTTGTTTCTCCCACCCTCATCTTGTGCTCTCTTCTCCATGTGGATTCCTGTTTGGTGTTTTGATATTTTTTTTTTAAGGGTATAGATAGATCCTTGAATATTTGTATGACAAGATAAACCAGGATGGAGATGAAGGAGGTAAATTTGGGTCATGAATTGGTTACTTCCTCTACAATATCCACAAATTCTCAGACAATCGCATGATAACTTGGGTCATGAATGGCTTACTTTTCGCACACTAATTTTTGGACAACTATATATGTGTACGTGTGTTTCTTGTCGTTAGAAAAATAAGAAAAAAAAAATCCCTTGAGATGAGCTAGTACTCTTGATATATATATATATATCAAGAGTACTAGCTCAGCCTGAATGACTGAGATGAGCCAGCACAAGGGATTTTTTTTATATTTTGGCTGAAAGAGCCAGACATCGTGTCCATAGACGATAGGTCCATTTGTTGATGCATTTTTTTTTTATAGCAGGGGCCATGTACATGTTCAATGAATATTTCTGCCAAGGAAGAGGACATGCAGGCAGCATTAGGTAAAAGGTCTAAAGACAACTAAATGCATTTATTTGGACGGGAGAAAAAATTGAAGAAAAAGAAAAAACGTTTAATACGCCTTGGCTCTGCAAATAAGGTAACTCGTTTCCTTCAATTAATTATGGTTATATGATCAGGAAAATTATTCGATGTCGTTGTTAAAACACAAAATCATGAACTTTTGCGCTTGTTGGGATGTTTTAAAGACACTCAAGACCGTGTCACGTAGGCTTAATTCAATGACAGAGAACAGCCACAAGCGATGCGGCTCAAGGACACTTGCGTGTGTGGTGTCCTGTCCCAACTGCTAGCTGGACAAGGTTGGTTGCACAATCTGGATAGTCATTAGATTTATAGATGCATCACTGAATTCTGAAATGGAAATTATTTAGAACACATCTTTATATTTCTTTATATCACATTCAATTACGGCTAGGATATGGGCATCTCAAAATGCGTATATCTAACTGATATTGTGAGTGATAAATTAATAGCTCTCTAATAGCTACTGCTTCGGGTTTTTTTTTTCTTTTAATGAAAGAACTGCTTCGGTTTGTAAGAGTAGAAAGGCCAAAAACTGGCACTTACACCTGCCGGTCTGCGAGGAAGGAGCAGTACGTATAGGTGTTGTGTAGTTTGTCTCGTAACAATATAACATGGTAATTTTTTGATAATGAAGCAAGATGTGGTCAGTACTATTTGCACCTATATATATATATATATATATATGGTAATCGGTTAGTCAACCACAAAATCTAACATGCAATATTTTTTCACAAAATCTGAAAACTAGCTACAACTTAAAAGGGGATTAAGATCCTAGCTAGGTCAGCTCGGGTAACTTGTGAACACAAGATAGTTTGATCGAGCAGCTAGCATTCAAATTGACCGACGGAAAATCTAAAGAACCTTTATTTATAAAGATCTAATGTTACACATGATGCAATGAAATGGAACATTAGTATTGTGGTCAAAACACAGGTGACGTCCCAGTTGGAGAAGCATCCACCAGATTGAGTAAGCTATTCCAATAATTCCCGTTCTCTTCAAGATTCCCGCCACAGCTATCGTTAATATTCTCTCCAGCAAATGACGCATTGTGGTCCTGAGAAGTACAGACCAAAATTTCCGAAAGTCCTTCAATGATCCCCATAGGTGCGTTTTCATTCATTGCGGAATCAAACCACGCATTATGGTTACTAGCATCCGGGCTTATGTCATGCAATGCCACTGAACTGTCCAAATTTTGTTTCACCTGTGCTGCTTCATTTAGTTTTTCAAAGCATTCGTACTGATTTCCGCTATTAAATTCAATGGCCGTTGTCCCTCCGTTGCATGGAGCATTATTTGTGGCAAAAGATAGTGTAGTGGCTGAATTTTTTTGAACTCCAACGAGTGGGATAGCTAGTTCATTTTCTGAGAAATTCAACGTTGATGTTGGAGATTCGAGAGAGCCACTGCTGCGGGCCGACAACATGCTGAAAACCACCCCTTGCCATGCTTTGAGTACATCAAGACACTGTGGTCTAGCTGGTAGAGCTGCACCACTTTTGTCGGAGACTTGAGCTGAAGCAGTGGACCCGAGTCGGTTTGGGGGAGGGTGAGGTATAATCACCTTCGACTCACGGACCAATCTGGCTTCGGCTTCAAGCCGAGCACTCTCCCACTGAGCCATGTGGCTTAAATGGGCAGCACCCTTAGAATGGCCACTTCCTGAGCCGAAAGAATCAGCTTTTGGCTTATGGGTCACAGGATCAATGCCCATTTTGTCTAATCTTTTCTTAAGATGTGTGTTCCAGTAATTCTTGATCTCATTATCAGTTCTTTTCGGCAAGTGAGTAGCTATGACTGACCACCTATATAAAACAAGAAGGTCATCTTACATAGAAAAACATCATGTCATTGTCTAAACCAATGTGGCCATCAATTAATTGTTAGAAGTACTAGATTTAATACCTATTTGGCAGTTTGTATTATAGCAACAATACCAGTAACTAAGAGCTTATCTTTAAGTCGCTCTTTTGGACCACTTAATATGCTTTTTATGATATATATATATATGAGTGGACACAAAACTTGAAGACCAAAGATCATCAAAGGAATAATAACACAACGTTGGAGAGCATGAGATTACGTGGGAGGATCATAATGCAGCCAATTTCAAGATCCGATGTATCACCAGGAGGGACTACTATCTAACCTGTTTCCAAGAAGAGCATGCAGCTGAATGATTGTTTGTTCTTCCTGCAAACTGAACTTTCCTCTCTTGATATCTGGCCGGAGGTAGTTAGTCCACCTGAGTCTACAGCTCTTCCCGCATCTTTGAAGCCCTGTATATATGTAGACCAAGAAACAAAAGGAAGAGATAACAACGAAAATATCGTTTAATACCGAGTCAAGACACAATTAGGAAAAAAAAGAAAGGGTTTGTTGATGTAATCACCAGCTTTGGCAGGCAAGGCTCGCCAGCTTCCATGGCCATGCTCTTCAACATAAGCCAAGAGCTTCTGGTCTTCTTCAGGCGTCCATGGCCCTTTCTTCAATCCCACCTTATCACAGCACTGAGTCCTTACCATCTCTCTGACCTATCAAACTTTGGACAGTTGAGAGAGAGACGTCAGATCAATGATTTATAATATGGAAGGTAAGGAAAATGCGAGGGGGGGCCGAGTAAAGTAGAAAAACGCATGCACAATATATAGGCGCACTGGCAATGCAATAAATTAATATCGATATGGATCGTGCAAATCCACCATGAACTTACTAGCAACGTAGTAAAGATCAATTTAAGTACTGAAAACGTGAAATGTGTTGAGAGGAAAGACGTGTTCCGTGTAATGATCATCAGAGAGCAGTTATTTCCTTGCCCTTTCAGCCGGTGATGTAATCCGTTTGCAGTAACTCTATTACGGTTCGTCATTAATTTTCTAATGCAATACATTGGGCAGTTGATAGTATTAAAACTCCTAAGTCTATTCTTAATTATCAAACAATGAATGATATGTTTTTATAAGATGAAATAATAAATACTACTGATTTAACTGGATATGAAAAACTCAATCAGAACCTGATCACATGAAAAGGGAAACGAAAACCGAAACGAAATAAAACGATCTCAACTACTCGAGATTCCATGTTTGCACATTACACAACACACACACATATATGATAGAATTCGCATTTTTAAAGTAGCTCGATGCCACACGCATGCGAACTCATATATAAGCATACATCAATTGAGATTATATCTTTTCTTGAACAATTTTAAGAACTCATTTCTTATATCGGCTTGATACATTGAAAAAAAGAGAAAAACTCGTTCTTGGAAGTAATCAGATCTTTAAAAAACTATTTATTTGTACATTTGCTTTTTTTTTAGTACATTAAAAATACTGCACATATAAAAAAAAAACATATTAAAATTTTATAAAAATAAACATGACTGTTGATAGATGGCCAATTACGAATTTCATAAGTATATATTAAATAATTGTTTAAGAATAAAAAAAATAACTACTACATCATTTTGTGTGAAAACTTCGCATGATTTTTTTGTATATATAACATATATCACCGATGCTTAGGGCACACGGTGAATGATTAAACTCTCTGGGAGGAGTTAATTGTGTAGCCGTGCTTAAGGGAGTGGGAGACCTTATTAAACTCAAATTTAACATAACTATGTGGCCGAGCTAATAATTAGCCTCTTTCTATTGATAAAAAATTATCAAATTCTATAATTATAAATTTAAGACGATAAAAAACCACTAATAATTAACATTTAATCTACATGTATGCTCATACCTATCTATGTGTTATATATACCCTAAAATAAATTATCGGTATTAACGTAAATACAAAGAGAGATTACTAGTAAAATGTCATAAGATCCATAGCATAATCCAAGTTTTCATCTTGGAATAAACCGATAAGTCACAAGTTCCTGGGTAATCCAGAGTAAATATTTATTTCATATATTTGTTGTTGCTTGTGTTTATCAAAAAAATAAAAATAATGCTATATACTTTAAATTGAGATGTGTAATGCATTTTTTTCTCAAGACACTGAACCGAATAGTATTAAAAATGAATTCAAGAATTTATTTTAGTTTATAATAATTTGATTACATATCATTGACACTCCTATTATATTTTAGTTGCATTTTTTTTAATTAAGACAGTATTATTTTATTAATATTTTTATTCTTCACTAGTTTTGATTCGTCCATCTAGAAGGTTAATGAAAAAAA
>NW_011499848.1:4254128-4295259 GCF_000495115.2 Populus euphratica
TATATTTGATTGTTAAGAAATAAAATTATTTTTTAGAAAGAAATTGAAAGCTTATTTTATTGTTATTTCACTATTCTTCATTAAATTATTATTTAATTATATGTTTTAGATTTAAACTTTATTTATATCAAAAATAATCTTTTAAAATCTTATGATGATATTAAATTGTGATGCAACAAGAGATTTTAGATAGGTTTTTTTGGTTTTTGTTATAGTAAATTAATTTTTTATTTTATTTATTATTTATTGTCATATCACTGCAACACCTTTTAATGATGGTGCTTCTTTTTTTGAACATTAAGGGTTTTAGTTCTCGTCTCTACAGGACTTGACTCCTTTCATAATAGCAAGATAGTTTGGATTCCCAGCGTCATATTAATTTGCAATAAATGCAGTGTATAGTACAATTGTACAAAATCAGCCCGCACAAGTTACCGTCGTGATGTTTTCTTACATCGCCAAAAATCTGCAAATAATTATCACTATCAATAGTTTTTCTTTTTGGTGGAACATTATAATAGTTGGTTGTATGTGTTATTATGTGTACCTCTACGTCCTGCTGAGTGCCTGACATCTGAATAAATACTGTATTTACGGCATGGGAAAGACGGGTCCTAGGCATATTAATATGACCAAACATTCTATTAAAAAGAGTTGATAATGTTGCCCATCATATTAATTCAAAACAAGGAGGAGTATTGATATCATTAGAGTTAGAACCCACCTAAAATTTTGTCTGGCTCATGATTTTTGACGTAGGGCTGTAAACATGGGTTGTTTCGTTCCTGTCAACACTGCAGGAAAGATCATTGTTGATAGCAGAGGCTATCAATGGTAACTACAGCATGTTTTCTTCTTATAATTTTTATTCCCAAGACACTAACTAGAGGATTAAACTTTTTGGACGATTACCGGTAGGGATGGGATGATAATTTTATCCAAGTTAAAAATCAGGTTTAGATATGGTATATAGATATTGTTCTGCTGAATCTGAAACCTTATCCCAACCCTATCCGATGTAAATCATTAATCCTACAAACTAAAAAGTTACAATATTGTCCAACTATATATATATTGAAAAATTAGGGTTGCCGTTTCTCCCTTATCTCCAATGGTAATGAACACCGCGAATTAGATTTATTAATATTTATATTAATAAATTATTAAGGAGCTAATTCTCCAATTATGTATAAGGCTTCTTTATTTTACAAAGTTCGAGCCGGTAAAACTTGATGTATTTCAGAATAATAGTTTTATTGAATCCTTTGTTTTTTAACTGAAATTTTGTAAATTTACATCGTTAAAAACAATCTCCAGCCCACAGCAACATCAAAAGGTTGACATTCGAGTATATCACATGTGTTATGGATATTCGTACTAATTAGTTTCTTAAGTGATATCGCAACAAATAATTCCTCGTGAACCTAATTTGTTTTCCCATAGAACATGACATTGTTTTTTATTAGACTTGACATATGAACTTAGTTGAGATAAAATAGGTTCAATTTAGAAAATGAATCTTTTGGAGCTCGTTTTCTTGCTGGAATCTATTCGGGGAACTTCAATATGAGGAAGAGATTTTTGCTATATTTCTTACCTATCTAAATAAAATAAATATAAAAAATCTTTAAAATAGACCGAAAAGATTCATCTACAATAGGCTCAATAAAAACATCTCCTCACCAAAGCTTAGTATCCTAAACTTAAAGTACAATAAGGCCAATAAAAATAACCCAACTCCTTAAAGAACATGGAATCGGGCAAAAAATTTAAGTTCATGTAAAGTATACGCAGTATTAGATGTGCTGTCACATCCACTATAGGCATGACATGTCTAGCATCCCTGTTGGCTCTGGCTTTCATGCATTAATCTAATGTACTCGAGTTAGAAAGCATATCTTGAGACTAAGGTGCTTGAATCTCAATAATGCGTCTAAATTTATTTTTTATTTTTAATAGGTTGAAGATTTTTTTATATATTTCTCAATATTTTATATTAATTTAACATATATTATTTTGAATAAAATATAACTCAAAATATTATAAAGATAAAACTACATTTCAAACCTTTCTATTTAAAAAAAAAACCAAGATTCATTGATCATAAATATATCATGAAACATTTAGAATAAAAATTTACAATTTTCTCATTTATGACTACATAGTTATTCATGACTATATACTTATTTTAAAAGTATATTTGTTTGAAATATTATTATATTTTATTTTTTTATAAATTTATTAATTTTACTATCAGAGAGTTTTCATATCCTTCAAAAAAGATTTTTTACATATAATAATTATCAGTCATTTGACTTATCAGACATCATCTAGTACCAATTATTAGCTCTTTGGTTTTTTTATATCAAACCACTAGATACCTTAATTATAAAGAATGTATCGAATTACTTAAATTAAAAAATTAGTTAATTATTTAATATATCAATCTTATTTTAAAATATTTTAAATTTTAAAAATTATTAATTTTTTAAAAAAATATTTGCTCATGATTACAAGTTGTAAATTAGATGAGCTGCATCAAAACAATGGAAAGAGTTTTTTGAGTTGAAGGCACGCTTCTTGTCACTCCATTACCGTCTTGTTTAAATATTTATATTTATAAATTATTCATTAAGTTTTGAATATTTAATTGGTATCCATTACCGTCTTGTTTGGTGACTTCTTTCAAGCTTGTTTTTGTCCTATTATTTTGTGTGGCTTTGTTGGTTGTAGTATGCATGTGACTTATATGTGTGTTTTATTACGTGGTTGAAGATTTTAGTTTATTTTTAAAAGGAAAATATATTAAATTTTCTGTTTTTATATTTGTTCGAGTGATTGATCTTGATAAATTTTATTTTCTTGTATAAATTTTATTTTCTTGTATAAAATAAAATAGAAGCTTTGGGAAGTATATTAAATTCTCTTTGTTGTGGTGATTTTTTTTTTTAATATATTCGTTATGGAAATTTTGGTTTATTTTTTAAAGAATGATATATCAAGTTCTTTGTTGCTGACTTACTTTACTAGTTCAGGTATGGATCTTGGTGTATTTTATTTCCTTGAGATGCTTCGGATGTACGAGGCTTATCCTATTTTTTTGCTACAATCTTGTGTACAAGTGAATTTTATCGATGCAAATTTTATTGATTTTTAATTATTTTTTTATATTAATGTGAATTTAATCGGGTTAGGTTTGATTGGGCATGAATGCCTAATAAATACCTGTTGAATACTTGAAACATGATCGGGTCGGTTTCGTTTATGCGTGCCCAATTATCCGAATTAGATTTATTAATATTTATATTAAATTTATTATTCACCAAGTAAAAAATTTAAATATTTATAAATTATTCATTGAGTTTTGAATATTTAATTGGTATCCATTATCGTCTTGTTTGGTGACTTTTTTCAAGCTTGTTTTTTTCCTATTATTTTTTGTGGCTTTGTTGGTTGTAGTATGCATGTGACTTATATGTGTGTTTTATTACGTGGTTGAAGATTTTAGTTTATTTTTAAAAGGAAAATATATTAAATTTTCTGTTTTTATATTTATTCAAGTGATTGATCTTGATGAATTTTATTTTCTTGTATAAAATAAAATAGAAGCTTTGGAAAGTATATTAAATTATCTTGGTTGTGGTGATTTTTTTTTAATATATTCGTAATGGAGATTTTGGTTTATTTTTTAAAGGATGATATATCAAGTTCTTTGTTGCTGACTTACTTTACTAGTTCAGGTATGGATCTTGGTGTATTTTATTTCCTTGAGATGCTTCGGATGTACGAGGCTTATCCTATTTTTTTTGCTACAATCTTGTGTACAAGTGAATTTGATCAATGCAAATTTTATTGATTTTTAATTGTTTTTTTTTGTATTAATGTGAATTTAATCGGGTCCGTGTTGAATACTTGAAACATGATCGGGTTGGTTTAGTTTATGCGTACCAATTATATAGGTTTGGGTAATTTTTTTAATCAAATTAAGGTGTAAATATTTAAAAATTCAACTCATAGATACTCATTACAATCCCTAATTACCAACAATCCAATTTCAAATCCCAATAATTTGTTAAAAATATATCACTTGAATCAGTAGCAATTAGAAAGAAGAAAAAGAAATATTGATCCAATTCTTGCTCTTTTAATGTTTGTTCTCATTTTTTTTCTTTTATCTTTTTTTTTTGGTACAGAGAAGGTGTTTGGTGGTTCTAAAGAATATCTTAAATGTTATAAAACGATAATAGTAATTTTTTAAAATATTTTTTATATAGAAATATATTAAAATAATATTTTTTTATTTTTTAAAAATTTATTTTTAATAATTTAAAAATATATAAAAATTAATTTAAAATAAAAAAAATTATTTTTTTCTAAATATTTTTAAAACATGAAAATAAACGGATTTCAAGAAGCACGAGAAGAAACTCCCTGGAGCTCTAAACCCACATGGCCAGTTGCAGCAAAAACCAACAAACAAAATGTAAGATGCGTATAATTTGAGGGTGAAATCGAGTGACGTGAAATGATAATGATGAATTCATGAAAACTCCATGATTGAATTGAGTTTTTCACTGTTGCGACTGGTAGAGTGAGGGATCAATGGGCGAGTACTGCCTTCTACATAGTTTTTTTTTTTTTTCATGCAAATTAAGTCTTTTGTTGAAATAAAAGAATTTTTAAATTTTAAGTTAGGAAATATAAATAATGAGTTTTTAGACATTCTAGTTATGATTATTTTAAAGTTATTTCAGTGATGAGTCAATAATTAAACTCTTGGACAGTTTCAAATATTAAATCTCTTGCTTTTGACAATGATGAAATTAATTAGAAGCTCTATGTATCCTTCACTCAGTTATTACTTTGATAGTATTTTTTTTTTCAACATCATTTATATTACGTTAAAGTCACTCTATGCCTTTAAACGCATAATTTGATATCACTACCAATCAATTTCTCGAGTTTTTCACATGAACATTAATTAGATCATTCTTAATTTTCATTACACTTTGCATTTTGTTTAGCAGTAAACATGACGTGCACATAGTACTCACAATTTTCTACGTAACCACATTTAAACTTTTCTCTAGGAAAATATCATACATTGCCTACATTTTTCAATCCGAATGTTGTTTCCTTCACTTGATCATTTTTTTTTAGATTAATGCGGGTGTCCGGGTCAGCTTGCGTGCACCACGACTAATCTCATAGGCCTTGAAGTTAACGACCATGTAAGCCTCTAGTGGTCATCATATGAGTAACCAAGAACTCGAATCTGAGACCATAGAAGAAGCAAACCCCTTAATCCCAAGTTTTTACCACTTGATTACTACCTAAATAGTTACTTGATCATTTATTTTTATTTTGTATTCGATGGTACATTAATTTTTTTTGACTTAAAAATAACATATTCTCACCACCACTCTCTCCAAGCCCAAGCATGTTTGTTATGTTTTTTGGGTCTCGATCTAGAATCAACCACCCACCCACACCTCAATTTATCCTCAATTTCAGAAATCAGAACAACATCGTGTACCATCCAGTAGCGCACATTGTAGCATGTAAATATTTTTCAACTATTATCACTAACTTTTTAAACACAGTAACTTTTCAACCATTATACTATATTATCATATAGTAATGAGCAGTTATTTGTTTTTTGTTAATTGCTGTCAAGACTCTTCGTTTCTTTTATAAATAGAGAAAAAGATGAGAAAGTAAGATCAATGAAAAAGAGAAAGATAATGAAATTGTGAGAGTGAAAAAATACATATTTAAGAGAAATACTAAGTGTAAAAGTAAAATATTAAGTTTTGAAATTATATCGAGGTAAGTTGAGTGTTTATATTATTTTTTAAATAATATATAATCTGCTATTTCTGTTATCATACCTAATTTTAAAGAACCATGTAAATCTATTTATTTCTGTTTTTATTTGTATTTTTCTGATCCAGTATGCAGAGCACACATCAAATTCTCTATACAGGGCAAGATATCTTTTTTGTCGCTAATGTTTACTTACCGCTAACATGCTACCTCAAGAAACATTTATCAACCACTCACTTCTTCACCATCGACACAACGAGATACCATAATTTTTTAGGTATTTTTGTTGTTTCATTAAACCATTGTCAGAGGGTAAGTTGAGATGTTTATAAATGCCTTGTGTTGTCAAGAAAACAGAGGATGTAAGGATTAAAGAACAGCTAGTTCTTCCAAAATTCTTGTTCCTCTTTCTTCTCTGTTCTCCCTCTAAACACTTCTCTCTTGCTACTCGCATTTTTCCCATGATGAGAGAAAACAACTCATTAATTGAGCAGAAATTTTATTATGAAAACATTGCTTGCACATATCCACAAGCCCAGCACGTGATTAATCATGTTTTCATTTACGACAACTGTAATGTTAATAATTCGTTCCTAGTTTTCTCTATGAATAATTAATGTTATGTTTGTTAAATATTATTTACTAGAAAACATGATTGGTCAGAAAAGAACAAAATGCATGAAGGGAGCAAAGAATAATAGAAATTTTATTAAAGAAAAGAAAGTAGAAAAAAATCCAAATGGATCCTAATCTATATATTTTAGAAAATATAAAAGAAGCACGTGTGTGATATACGTGTCATACAAGGGTGGAAAAAAGATAAGAAATTATTAACTCGTGTGAAATTGAAAATTCTTATAAAATACACGTGTGAGATCATTGATTAGGCCTCATTTGATTATTAAAGTGTGCCACCTCATTTACTAGATTTTTCTGAAATGAAATGTTGCAAAACAAGGTTAAGACATGTGTAATCCATAAGCGCAAAACACGAGGATATTCCAGGTTCAAGTTATCTTCAAACCGCATACAATGTTTTTATAGTTATATCCAGGATTGGGAGTGTGTTTTTAGATTTTTTTTTCATAAATTTTTTTTCTTTAAAAAAATTAAATTTATATATTTTTTAGTGTTTTTAAATAATTTTAATATATTGATATTAAAAATAAAAAATACTTTGATATATATTTTTAAATTTACTCTCACAAAATACTTAAAAAAAAATCCGAGTCGCAATCAGAAAAACAATCTTAATTTCAACTCTTTTTTATCTGTCAACTGCCCCGCACACCCCGGCGGGGCTCTTTCATTCGGATTGTTTTCTCCTCGTGAGGTATCTTTAATTCTTCAAAATCAATGTCTGAACTCCAAAGCTTGACAACATTCAACAAAATGGGGAGAAGTAAAACATGGTAAAATTATAGCAGTACACACAAGCACAAGAACCAGCATTTTCTTTCATCAATTGATGTATGTTTTGCTTAGATAATATTTATTTTATGTATCTGTATTTCATAAACATGAAGAGTTTTACTTACTTTTCTGCAATACGTAAAAGAAATGAAGTACCCATGCATGCCACTGTAACAGTCACTAGAAGAATCTCTCCACAGTAGAAGTGCTGAAACGCAAACAAAAGTTGACCTCCCAGCAGTTGCAGAATTTTCAAGATCTTGCTCATGATGATCGTGATCCGTGACAGATACTAGCTAGCAGGATTGAATGATGATGGAACGACAGGTGAATTATCATATTCCTTTGCCCCATTTAATTTATGTGTGCAGGAGGGAGCGTTTGATACTATATTTGAAAAGTTTTTTAAAAAAAATTAATTTTTTTTTAAATTAATATATTTTTAAATTATTTTGATATGCTAATTTTAAAATTAATTTTTAAAAAATAAAAAAATATTATTAACATATTTTTTTAATAAAAAATATTTTAAAAAATAACGGCAACCATATCCTCAAACATATTATATATTTATTCATTATTTCTAAATCAAGTACATTAAAAAAACATAATTTCTCTAACATTTTCCTTTATCATATTACAAGTTTATTTCAAAAGATATTGTTTTCCATCTTTTTCAAGATAAAAGTATTTTTAAGAAATAAAAACATGCATAACAGGGGAATTAGCAATAAATAACAGTAGAGTGGTAAATAGTCTCAAATTTAATAATGAACAACTAAGTAGTAAGACATAAGGAGTATTTAATAGCAATTGAAACACATAAAAGCTTCCCTTTCAATTGTTAAATATAAAATAAAAGCCTTATTTTCTTGGATTAAAAATTGTAATAGAGGGTAGGCTATATATTCCACAACTCTGTGTAAGAGCTTTGCGCCACCATCACCATGCATGAAAAGTGTTTATATAAAAAAATATTTTATTGGAAATTAATAGTTCTGAGTAATGATCACGCCCGCGCATGGTTGTCCATCACTATTCACTCGATCGGTTGGCGTTGTGATTCGAGTGAAGTTAGCAAGCAAACATTTGGCACTGATTCAAGTGCAATCAATTAGAAAGACCTGCACAGTTTTTCTACTTATGGTTACCACTGTTCCACGCTAGACTGCCGCTCCTCCCCCCTGTTGGAACTGGGAATTAATGATTATTGCCACCATCAGGCAAAACTACAGTGAAAATGTTCTTTGTTTTTTCTTGCAATCACCATTACGACACATATCCCCAGGTCTTGATAATAATGAGTTTGTGTTTTTTTAGTATTATTAGTACTTTATATTTTTATTAATTTTAAAATTTATAAAATTAACTACGTGTAAATTAAATTGATCAAATATCTATATGGATATTCAGAGCCTATGTTACTACTCATAAATCATTTTATATTTTTCTTTTTGATTTTCTTTTTTTAATTATAAAAAAATCATAATTTATAACAATACGTTGTTTTTGTGATGATTAAATTACAAAATATATCTTTTATTTTATTTAAATTTAAAAATATTATAAAAATATATATATTACATATTAACTCAAAAAAAATCCCTCTATTTTTAGTAAAATTATCAATTATTCATTTGATTTAAAAATCCAATATTGAATCCTTCTATTTTCATATTTACTTTTAACTGTTGATCTTTTCATTTGTATTTTTGTTGGTTTCCCCCCTAAAATCTTATTTATTAATTTCTAATCAAATCAATAGTAAACTTTGATTAAGAGACCACTTATGATTTTCAAAATTAGAAAGATTAAATAAGGGAGTCCTTATTTAATACAAGAGTAATTAAATTATAATTTACGCTTAGAACTTCTTAGAACTTGCAGTGGAAGTTCCCTATTCTGCTTAGCCGCAATCAAAATCGACCAATAGTTACTCGTACATGCACATAAATTCTTACAATCTCCCGCTTCATAATTAATAAATTGTGTTTTATAAATTTTTTTGATGGATATCTTAATTTCTCTAATGTATCTATCCTGAAAATGATAAGAGACATTTGATTCAAATTTAATTCAAAATGTTCAGGCTTGAAACTTAAAAAAACAAAACAAAAAAAACAGACTACGAGCTTTAATTCAAGATGCGTTTCTGTGGTTTTGTTTAATATTAAAAATAGAGATTTTAGTTTCTATATAAAAAATGAAGAAATTTTAGTAGGATAAAGTATGTTTAACTCAGATATAGGACACTAGATCTGTGAAATTTCAAGCAATCGAAATGTAATTTGAGCTTCCCATATTTGACGTGTTACTTAGAAACGAGTCTCATCCAATGTTTAGTGAATCACTAAAGAGTGGGAAAATTTAAATTATGGGCCGAGTACTCGACCTAATATAATCGCAATTTAAATTCCTTGATTTTATTTTTATTTTTTAAAATTTTAATGATTTTGACTCAAGATTTCGAACCAGTTGTGATTGCCGTGGGAAAAACAATATATCCTGGAAGTCTTGGTTTTCTTCACTTACGAGTAGAATATGACTATGGAGGCCCAAAGGAAGGTTGGACCAGAGCCCAAATAAGAGTTATGATTCAGGGCCTGTAATCCTAGACCATTAGAAAAAGGTATTCTATCCAAATACCTACCAATTGGGCTGACAATCCTTATCCCAAAACACCAACACGCCAATTGGGCTGACAATCCTTATCCCAAACCAACTAGAGATTGAAACTCCTCGACAATCTCACCGTCCATTCATTCAATCAGAGTTTATAGCGCATCAATCTGCTTAAAGGACATTTTGGCCATCGTCTCATCATTTTTTTTTAAAATTTATTTTTTTTAAGATTATTTTGATGCATCAGAGTAAAAAATAAATTTTAAAAAATAAGATATTATTTTAATATATTTATTTAAAAACAAAAAACATCTTGAAAAGTGCTATAATATGATGTTGAAAGTGTTCACCGTTAAGTTATGCTTATAAATTGAAAGGTCCTTAATCAGGTTTCAGAGGAGAGGATGAAAGAGAGCAGTTTTCTCCCCTTCACTATCATAAGCAGGTAAGCTATCTATATTAATATCAACACTCAAATTCTTAAATCAAATTTAATTAATTACGTCCTTTTAAAATGTTGACATGTATTGAAATTTTAAGAGTGCAGGACTGGTGGTGTTCCACGTATGAAAATTTGAAGCCATGCGAAGTCTGGATTTCAATTATCTAGAAACTCAACGGAGGCTGTTGATATTTAATTAGCTATAAAATATTATTATTACACACACTCTCTCTCTACTTTCTTGCATATCTAGAATTCTAGAGGTTGAATTTAATTGATAAGAATATAAATTTATTTTTTAAAAATTATTAATTCAATTTTCACAAATCTTAAAATTACTGAAAATTTATATATTCATTAATTTTAAAATTTATAAAATTAATCAAGATATATATAAATTAATCTAAAACACTCATGTTACTAAAATAAATAAATAAAAGAATGTATATCTATCAACCGTAACGATCCAAATGAATGTCGCCTGGAGAAAATCATTTCCTTCATCCGACGGGTATGGGTGCGGTTAGTTAATTTTCATATTTAACATGGTGTCGACAGTTCGATGCATGCAGCGCTGCTAGCTGCTATTTCCTTTCTATCTAGAGTAGTCTAAGCTCCTAGATATAGCATGCTAATTATAGCTACTGAAGCTCAAGGAATCACTAACGGCAATCACCGCCAACGACTTTTGTGCTGAGCCGAGTAATTCAAACTGTGCGGGTCTATGACTCCGTCCGAAGCCAAAGTTACTGGTTGGACATGTTAATTTATGTGGGATGGGTAAGTCAATCTAACATCATGTCGTTTTATTTTCTGGAGACAAGCCTTGTCTTTCCCTTTTTCTATCCTGACTGAGTCGATTTTAAGTTGATGTTCTTTCAAAACTCGAGACCAAAAGCCAGATCAGGCAAGTCCTAGATTGCCTCGTATAGCGGATAGCTTAATTTCCACCTCCTAACCAAATATGGGGTGCCACTACTCCTAAAAAATAAGGTATTCCACCTCCTAACCAAATATGGGGTGCCATATTTTTCTACTCCTAAAAAATAAGTTTGTTTTAGCAAGGAATAATGATTTTTACAATCAAGTGTTTAATCTTTACTTTCATTTAAATAAGTATTTAATCTTCTAATTTTGTATAATAAAGTATATATCTAAGTAAATGTATATTAATCAAGTGTTGATAAATCCATTAAGTTATAATATAAAATTAACATCTAAGATAATATTTAGGGACGATGTCAGTAAGTAAATAAGAATGAAAATTAAAAATCCTCTTCAAAAAGATCAAAACCTAGCTGAAAATTAGAAAATCATAATTATTAACTATATATAAGTTAGAAAGACATAATTTTTCAATTTACTTTGACAGAGAAAAAAAAAAACAAAGTTTGAAAGGCTAAAGAAGTTTCTACTTTCTATATCCAAAGCTCCGACGTTTATCTATATAAATGAAAAGGAATAGATTATATTTTTAGGAAATGAAATTAAGAAATTTTTATCAACACTGATTTCTTAAAAAATTACTAAAACAAATTTCTCATTTTACACGTCTAAAAAAAATTTCACTTTGCCCTTGATATTTACATTTTCTCCCATACAATCTCTTTTCACTTTTTGGATACAAAGTTTTTGTAGACCATCAAAATAAAAATTAATTTTTAAAAATTAAAAAAATGATATTAGTTTTTTTTAAAAAAAAACCCACAATTAAGAATTAAAAAAATCTAAAAAGCCTAGTAAAGTAAAAATAATAAAATAAACAGCCCAATGAGTTGGATGGTTGTGGTCTTAGTCCTTTGCAAGTTGCAATTTTAAGGGTCACGCAACGTTGTGAAACAAAAATGTTGTTTTTTTTTTTGTGGTGCAAAAATATTTTTTTAAAAATTAATTATTTATATTGTTTTAATAGATTAATATTAAAAATAAATTTTTAAAAATAAAAAATATTTAAAAAAATAAATACAATCACTGTAGTAGTATTACCAAACATTACCAAACGTTTCGTAATTGCATGAAATTTACAACAACATTTGCATTTTTCTCGTACGACCCTGCACGATCAACCGCAGTGATAAAAGCCGGCCGTAAACCGTCCTTAATATTTTCGTCCTCGTACTGGGATCCATGAATGTTTTCAACCACACATGAAGAGGATGTAATTAATGATGAAAAGGAGGGGTCGTTATATTTAATTAAAGATAGGAAGATATATATATTAAAGCACCAATTATTCATGGAAAATATGTCACAGCTAGCCGTGGAGAGTGTTTTTATTTTTTATTTTTCCCACACTAGTAGGGTTGAAAATAGGTGGTGGATTGTGTTATTTTTAATTCTAGTTGAAAATACTTGTTTCCATAATTTTTAATACAGTAAAGAAATACTGTAAAAGACATCTTAACTATGTTCCCGAAATACAATCCATTGCCATGTGAAATTTCTTCCCATTTCTCCGAATTGGGGCAGATTGCTTGTCTTTTTACTTTTGGTTTTCACAAGCTTGAACATTACGAGGAAATGTGAAACTTCCTGGGCGAGAAACAACCCATGAACTCAAGATGACTTCTATTTTTAGACTAATTACATGGTTAAAACTATTTAGCTAACCAAATAGCTTTTATTATTTACATTGAACCCGCATATAGCTGCGTTTCAAACCGAAGCTAAAATAACCTACTTTTTATTTATAAAAACCTGTTTTCATTTGTTTTATTTTGCATATAAAAATCAATCTCAAAGTAATTTTAACCAAGAACCTATTTTTTAATATCTATTTTTTTTAAATCACAACTAAAATTATTTTTTTTCACTTATTAAAAAAAAAACACAATCCTGACAACTAACACAGTAACAAACACTTAAAAACACAAATTCCTTCGCAAGCCACTGTGAGAGGCCCAGTGCAGGAAGCCCTAGTCATGCGTTTGTTTAGCTTACAACAGTCATTTCCCCGTCAAGTCCAGAAAAAATAAAAATCATTAGCAAAATCTGTCACTCTCTCCCTCTATGAATAAGTTACTTCATGAAGCAGACAATATAAATTTTTTTTTTAAAAAAAAAAGTGGCTAGTAGCCATGGACGTTTGAATGTGATTGGAGCCCAGTTCAAATTAATAATTGCATCCAAGGGGGGAAATTGGCTCGTCCTCGAAAAAAAGACTAAAGGAGTATAATTGGCCGAAGTGGCTTGCAGAGTGAAAGCAATGAGAAGAATTATAGGAAGACAGCCTGGAGCTTGTTGAAACTTCTTGCAAGTGTTGGTCAAAATGGGCTTGCAGAGTCCTCCTCATAAATCAATATCAGAAGGAAGAAAGCCCTGCAGCATGTCGAAATTTCTCGTAAGTAACCCAGAAAACAAATTGCCATGGACCAAGTCTAGACCAGGTTGGAAAGAATCCCTTCCATAGTGCTTTCAATCCCTCCATTCTTACTGTCTTCACCAGACAATCGTAAGAGCTCTGGTATACAGCCTTGCCATCCTTGCTTGCTGCCTGATTCATCATTCTTGTCTTCACAACATCAGCTGGGCAACTCAAAGCAGTTGCAGAAAGTCCTGACATGATGGATGCTAATGTGTGGGCATAGATATTATCAGCAGATATATGATTCTGGATGATAAATCTTTTTGCATGGTCATAACATGCTAGTTCTCCCATGTTCACCAGAAAGGCTCTTTGGATGTTCGGGAAAACTCCTTTCCACAGTCCGCCAAAGCCTTCTGCCTTTATAATCTTGCTGAAAGCATCAAGAGGCCCCGAGTACCTAGGTTGGAGACCTTGGTTCACAATACGACCATCTGCTTGCATCCGCACCTTAACCAGATCAGCAGGGCTAGCCACCACCTGTAAAACTAATGGTAAAATAAATAAAAAACTGACGGGAAACTGTCCACCAGTATGCAGAAGTTTACACATTAAATTAGTATAACTTACGGAATTAAACAGCTGGATGCTAGATTAATTGAGATAATCCTAGTCTATATGCATCTCTCCACAATGCTAATGATTTAAAATTCTGAGTCAATGCTGGGAAATGTTGAATCTTTGAGAAGGGTTAAACTGTACACAAACAATTATATTTTTACAGAGACAAACTGAAAGGTAATATGGTTGCCTTTCCTCAACTAATTTTGTCAACTGATAACCAACCAAGGAACCCGTGGAACAGCGAAACCAATTTTTCCAAACATAAGAGGGAGATTGTCTTAATCTCGACAGTAAGGATGGAGATTCTTCTGTTTGGACTGTAATACTAGAAATCATTGGAGCAGCACAAGTACCGTTGTGAATACCAAACAAATGTAAAAAAATCAAACTTATTGGTACAACTAGCTATAATAAATAAATAACTGATTGTCAAGGATATCCATTAACTATAACATTTGCTAGCTTCATAAGCTCTCAGTTTTTGTTTGATCTGCTAATTAATTGCAAAATTCTAATGCTCAAAACTAATTGAAAATTGTAGCTTTTGGTTTATACTTTTGATCACTTTCTTTCATGGTCTGAAATTATATACACCCCTCTAATCAATTCAGCATATTCAAGTACACCCCATCTTTTAATCTTCTTCTTTATGAATTACTACACTCACATTTATATCTCAATTACTGAAAAATCTAAACTTTTAAGGGAACTCCTTTAAAAAAAACAAAGGGAAAGGAAAGGAAAGAAATGAAACTTGACAGAGAAGTGAGGTTTTCGTCCTTACCTGAGCAATTACCCCAGAAAGTCCACCAAGGAGAGCTTTGGTGGAGAGAGAAACAAGATCACCACCACCGCCAGCAACTTCATTGTTAACCACCACAAGATATCTCAAATTTTCATAGCCCACAATTCGAATTGGAGTGTAGAATAGGTGTCTTAAAATGGCAGGAGAAAGGCCCTGGTAGAACCCGAGAGGACCCTGTTGGCGAATGATCTCGGAGGCCACCACGAAGGCGTTGGTGGGTTTTGTAGTGGAGGAATGGAGCTGGAGCCGGGTCTTTGTCAAGTCTATCGGGAAAGTGACTGTCTCAGCCACAATGGCTGACAGTGAGGTGAGGAGGATTTTTGTGTGGGTTTTTGGTTGCTGGTGGCCATGGCTTTCGTTCATGGGAGACGGAGAGCACAACAATGGCTGGATTTTGCCGAGAAGGAGAAGGTGTCCAATGTTTGGGCAGATGTAGCGAAACCCGTCACCTAGGACTTTTTTTTTTTTTTTGGGGGGGGGGGGGGGGGATGCTTCCCCTAATTTTGCAAAACAAATTAAATAATATTTTTAATATTAAAAACTATTTAATTAATTCCTTTATCTATTTCATGTATTTTTCCAATTTATTTTGCTTTTTGTTTTAAAAATAAGATAAATAAATAATATGAAAAGATAGATGAAAAAAGAAAACATTTCTTAAAAACTCTTAAAACTAAAGGAAGTGTTTAATTTATTTTTACAATACTAAAAGGAATGATTTATAAATTACTCTCTCACTCTCTCTATTTTTTAAGTTGTTTACTTTACATTTTATTTTTTTTGTTACCAGATATTTTAAATTTTGAGTACACAGAAATTGGACCTGATGTTTTTTGTTTAATATCCTGGTCAGGACCAGAAACCATAGGGGAATGGTGCTGGGGCCAATAACGAGGACGAGGCGCGCACAGCTAGACGCCTATTTCATTCAAATGAAGACACGCAAGGCAACGCACAACTATCTACAAGACAACACATCACTTGTAGATGGGGAAGCCACGATAACCAGGTTAATGAAAATGCAAAGAACAGTTAACTTTAGGATAGCTTTATTAGATTTTAAGTTTTTTTTTTATTCAATAGTTATGAGTTTGATTTATTTAGTTTCAATAAAAATTTATATAATTATTAATTTTAGAATTTATAAAATTAATTAAGATATATATAATTTGACCTGAATATCAACATTAATTAAAAAAATAAAAAAATCTTATCATAATAGCATATTAATCAATCGATGAAAAACTTTCAAAAATTGCATAATGAGAAATTTCCTAATAGTATCTTACATTAACATTAGCAATGAACATTTATTATAATCTGTAATTAAGTAATTAATGAAGATCAGAGGTTTACCAATAGCATCTTACATTAACATTAGCGATGTCCATTTATGCACTAAACCTATCATGCTGCTCACAGGGAGGTTTGGATAAAACCTTACTTGCTCTAGTTCTTGTAGCATCAGAAGAGGAGCAGGATTCAAATTTTAGATGCAAAGAGGAAAGTAAGGCAACTAAAAGTGCATTGATATGGTGCCAGTACTTGTTTTCTAGACAAAAATACATAAAATCATTCAAAATCAAAATCAAACTTCACCCATGCATGCTCCCCATGCAAATGAAACCCAAGACTTATCATCCTGCTACACTAATAAATTGGTCATTGATCTATGTGCACAACAAGGTGAGGGTGAGGGAGGGAGAATCAACAATGGCCTCCTTTTACTAAATCTATTTGTTTATAAATTAAAACTTTAACTTTGTGAAATTTCGAAAACTCTTTCTTGCACAAGGCACCATGGCCAAGTGTTTTTCTAACTCTTTCCAGTCACTGTACCATAGTTTTCTGAAGGCAATACATGCCCAGTGAAACATGCTAGTTTTAATGCACAATCAGAAACATGAGAGCAGCCACAACCACGACATTCTGGATTCTTTAGGTGAGAACGCAGACAGACAGCCGTCATATTCTGTTTGTTACATCAGAATCTCGTAATCATTATTTATGTTAAGGCAAAACTATGAAGAAAAAACATAAATAATAGCAGTTGTCTTCGCTGCCTTATTTTTAGGAATCGGTAGGGAGAAGTGAGGTTAAGAATGCAAAAAACCTACCTATCAGGATAGTCAACAATAATCTCAAATAGTTTAGAAATCCTCAAATCTTGCGCAATGTATCACAAGCAAAATACTCTAGCCGCAACTGCCATCTAACAAGTCCTTCAGAGGGAGCATTAATTCCAGGATAACATGCAGAAGGGTAAGTCGCTAGAGGTGATCGGAGACGTGGTGAAAGGATATTATAGCTAGCAGTATCACCATGATAGGCAAGTAGTGCATGCAAGACAGCCTGTAATTATTGCTGAAGGAAGATATACAGGCAGATAAAAATAGAAAGTGTAACATAATAACAAAAAACGATGTAAGCAATGCATGAAATGGCAGAGCATTATTTATGTTTGCAGATTCCAGGTGATTGGACACAGGGCACCTTAAATGACATCAAACAGAGTAGGATTTGCTATAGCTTCTCTTTGCAGCGCAAAACATTTTAAATTAGCTTATCTTTATAGTGCAATAAATGTTTGTGCATCTAGTCCATGACAGTCCCTCTGCATTGCCCAAAATTGACTATAATGCGGTTTCAGAGAGCAGTTATATTACAGCCACTCAATTAACGTGACAATTGCAGTTCCCAATTTAATGTACCTCATGGATGAAATTACCAGACGATAAACAAATCAAGAGCTGAACATCCTTGATGCAGAAATTTTATGGGGAAGAAGAAATGGAAATGCTCATAAACACTGGAAATGACCATGATCCACTCTTTAGCCTGCCATCCAAATAGGAAATATGCTGATACAAATAAAGGTGACACGGAATTCAGAAGATAAAGGATGCAAACTAACTTAAATTAAGTTGCTCTTCTTTGTGTGTGCACACGCAAGATTAAAAATTCTAAAAATTGTCAGATATAATATGGTAAAGGAAAAAAGAATCACAGTGGAATTCAATGACTTTTTGGCCAAGCATTGATTGCATAGAAAATCAAATGCTTGCTCACCTTCAGAAGCAAAAGAATGGCAGAAGCATATGTACTTTCAGTCGTAGATGTAAATCCAAGACTTCCAAGGTAACGTGCAACCATTCCAATACTCTTCACCAATTTGTTATTCTCTGCAAATTTCCCTCGAAGATAGCATTCATCAATATCCATCGCACTATTCCCATGTAACATTTTCCCCTTCCCATCTAAATCCATGTCATCTTTATCTAGAGAATCATCGTCATTGCCATTAAACATTCCATCCATTATTGTACTCAGCTCCTCCAGCCTTCCCTTAAAATACCAGTGTGGTATTTCTAAGAACATTATAAATCACGGAAACAACGCTACGAGTTAACCATACCATCAAAACAATTTTAGTTGAGCATAAATAGCTAATAACAAGAAGCAAACTGATTCCGAGGCACGCATACCAGGAAAATGGAGAGGAAGATTAGAAATGAGAACCGAAGAAACCATCAATTGATACTGAGAAAAAAGATATTCTCTTTCGTTATCCGAGTCAGGTTTTCCTTCCAGTAATAAAGCATGAACTAAAAGTAACAATCATTTTTCCTGCTACTGTTGTTCTAATGACAATGACATAAATTCAATTGAAATATCTTCATACCCCTAAGACCATGTTATTTGAGTTTTTTAAGCAAGGACAAAACAGTATTTTTACTGCTCTAATCCACAGAAAACCGTGTCTTGGTGCTTAATTCCTCTTGGTTTTTTTTTTTTTTTCGTTTTTTTGTAATGGTATTGGAAAAGCTGTGAGATCTGATGAGAGAGTACTGAAGACTTTCACGCAAGCGTTTAAAGATAATGGCTGAAGACTTTTATGCAAGCGTTTAAAGATAATGGCGTTCGGTGGCTATGGAGAAGGCACTAAAGTTGGGAAGGAGTGCTTGGAAAGGTGGTCAAGAAACAAGCCTTGAGGTCCCTCCTTGACTCTTGACACCATGAACCAAAGTTAATGAGCCGGTAGCAATGAAAGGAATTTTTTTTTTTAGCATTGCAAGCTTGTTTTGATCAATATGTTATAGCTAATGTTTTTGTGGGATGTGTCTGAAATTTTGTTTGCACCATTTATAAGAAAAAACCCTTGCAATATCGGGTAAAAACTCGAAAATAGCAGCACTTCCTGAGTCCTCTAATCAAGTGCCGATCGACATGATAACATCCATATTAAATTTATTGTTCCTTGGGAGAAGCATGGGCAGATTGCAAAACTATAGTTTTTACCGCAATCTGATAGCAAGCACTTGAGCTGCTGAGCACCAAAACCATCTGGCGAAACTTCTAGTTATGGCCGCACGGACCCATAGAAGCAATTTGAGGCTTGCAGCAGAAATTTTTCTTTTTTCCTTTTAGTCCTTACATGAGGATCTAGTCAACTTGCCACACTTGGAACAAGGGATTTGAGCATGATCCCAAATCAGGTGTATGAAAATGCTTAATTATCAATACCTGACATTTTTTTTTCCACTAACAAGAAATAATATATAACCTATTTTCCCCGATTATAAAAGTCGAGATTTATACCTGTTGACAGTAAGAAATGGTGACGTAAAACAACATAAATTCATGACTAATACAGTGTCGCATCCTCTTATGGAGCAATGAAAAGGTGAATTGTGACAGCGAAGTGACTGGAGTACTCCCGGAACAACCTGAAAACCTAAAATATCAAACGCCAGTCATTCTCACCAGCTTATTGTAGAGAATGCGGTCATCCCTCCCAGTGTTGCTCTCCAACAAAGCACTTTGCACAAGTTCCTGATGCCAAAACAAACCATTACAAACTACAAAAAGAACATCTGTGCAGCTCTTGATGGGGGGAGGCGGGGTGCTAAGAAGATACAGAAGCACAATTCTCACCTTGACATCTCTGTGGGAAAGAAATTTCCCCAAGTTGTGGATAATCAACCTCATGTCTTCAACCTGAACAGGCAACACTTAATCCTCAACATGCCCAAAAACAACAACAATGAGCAAAATAAGGAATTTTAGTCTTACCCTGATGTAGCCAGTTCGATTCCGGTCAAAAAACCTGAAAGCCTGTCCCATACAAGAAATATTAATAGCAGGTAGATGAAAGAACAATATTGATATTCTTAAATTGCAGAAAAAGAGAAGGGAATCAAGTTTCTGAGAACATACCTCCAATAATTCCTTATCAATCACGGCCTCCTTCCCAGACAGCTCTGTCTTCACCTTGTCAACTTTTTTATCAGACAAATCTGAACCAGACTTGTGTTTTGACTCTACATCTTCGATGTCAGTTTTATCTTCAGCCACTTCCTCAGCCTTGTTTTTTTCGTCGCCAGCCAGAGGTTCATCATGCTCAGCATCCCCACTGGTCTTCCCCTCATCTTTATGCTGTTTACCATTTTACCCAATAAAACAACTAAAACAAGATGCTGTACAGTATATAATTGAATCTCATCGAATTACAGGAAACCAATACTATCATAAATCATCAAACTTGAACTGGACATGCAATCCAGGTTAGACTTCCCCAACTCGAACTGGACATGCAATCCAGCTTAGACTTCCCCAACTCGATATCTGACTATTTTGCACGAGAGAACTTGACTGAGATTATAATATCTATAATAAAAATTGTAAGGAAAGAATCTTGCCTCATTAGATGAATCATGTCCAACATCATCCGTTTCTTCATATTCTTCAGGACCCTCCATTTCTTCACATTCTTCAGGGTCTTCTTCTGGGTCTTCCTCAGATTCACTTTCTTCTTCCTGCTTTGTCTCATTAACAGGATCTACAGAAGTATCCTCCTCCATGACAGTCTTTTCATCATTTGGCTGATCTGCACTAGACATTTCACTGCTTGCAGATTTAGCTTTCACAGGTAACTCGCTAGTCTTCAGGCGCTTTCTTGATGATTCCTTGTCCACATCCATGTCCTTGTCCTTGTCATTCTCCTTCTCCTTCTCCTTCTCATCTATTTCCTCCCGCTGCCTCTTGTATTGATTTCTTTTGGTTACGAATTTTATTCGTAGCTTCTGCATGTAATATAACATAGAAAGATGCCTTAATAAATGAATCAAGTAATGTTCATGTTGATTGATTACACATTATGAACCAACCTGGAGAAATGTCAAAAGACGAGAGCCCATTTGATACTGAAGCATTTCGTATAGAGATTCAGCAAATAGTGAAAGCTGAAAAAGTAGGAGAACAAAAACAGGATGAGGAAAGCAGTTACATTTCTCTAAACACTACAAAGAGCTTCATTGAGTTTAGGCATACACAAAGGAAAAATATAACACAGTATTATAAAGGCAAACCTCAAATGTTGATTCTTCAACATCCTTATCAGTGTAATCCAAAAGTGAGTCCAGTGAAAGTGATAAAAAACGCAGCTGTAGCAAAAAATGCAACATTAGGAAATAATACAAGTGTAGGCAAGGTGTTCCAAATTGCCACTCAAATTTTATTTTTTTGACAACACAATGACAGTTAATGAGTTGCTTTTGGCAGAATATTTTCAATGTAGGAGTTAGTAACACAACCATGAGTGAGGCAATAAGCAAAACCTACTTTAGATTCCTTGTTGCCTTTTGTTTTCAAAATAAACCCAGGGTGTCTAGGGGGTTCTTCAGGCTTTCTCTTTTCCTTGACTTCTTTTCCATCTTTGTCCTTTTTCTCTTCCTTCGATTTTTCATCATCCTTCAACTTTCCTCCCTTGCTATTAGCACTATCCTTCAGGGCAACCTTTAGCCTGTCAGCCTTAACTTCAGTTTTAGTCCCTGAGCTGCTTTTCTGGTCAATTTCCTTTTCATCCTCCTTGACAGCCTTGATTTTGTTCAAAATTGGCACACTAGCTTGCTTCTCCACTATTGGGGATTTTGACTTGGTGCTATGAATTACTTTCTTCTCTGAATCTTTTGCCTCACGCTCCTGGTTTCCTGTTTCTGCTGTTTTTTCCCCAGTGTTTTCTGTTTCTTTACCTGCCTGAACAACCTTTTCCTCATCCTTTATGTCATCTTTCTTAAGGTCACCAGTCCCGCCACTGGCTCCTGCACCAGTGAGCTTTCTTTTAAGTACTTTCTTAATTATTTTCTTTTTTATGGTTGTTTTGATACCAGTACCTTGTGTAACTATAGGAGTGCTGGTATCTGAAGTATTCTTTGGTTTATCTTCAGTGCAGTCCTTCCCAGCTTTCATCTCAGACTGCGAGTCATTTTCTTTATTTTGAGTAGATTTTCCCACCGGTACCTTTCTTATGACTTTTTTTCTTACAAAAGTTTTAACGCCAGAAGTATCAGCAGGAGATTCACTCTGCTCAAGTGAGATCTCAGATCTTCCAGAGTTTCCCTCAACAACCTCATCTGCTGGTTCATTCTTTTTGCTGATAGAATTCTCAGAATCAGCAGTCTTATTGGTGACCTTCTGTTTCACAATTCTCCGTATGATCTTCTTTCCAGACTTCGCTGTCTGCAAACCAGCAGCTCCCCCCTGGTCCTTCTTGTCGATATTCTTGCCTTCGTCAGCTGTTTCAGGTTCATCTTTTTTCTCAGCTTTCTTATCATTTTCACCACTCCTGCATTCAGTTGTTTTACCTTTTATGTAATTTCCATCTTTATCCTTGTTGATGACAGAAGAGGCAGACTCTTTGATATTTTCCTTTTGAGCTGACTTCTTAGAATCTCTCGCAGAATCTGTTCCTTTATCTGGATGATGATATCAATTTTAATGATATAGCAAAAGAGATGGTGTCATGAAGTGCAAGAAATTGCAGTCTATTTACCTTTTTCCCCTTCCTTTCTAGCCCTCTGAGAAAAAGAGACACGTCAAATTAGCTCAAACATAACAATGCTCCAGTAATTTTGCCAAATATTTCAGGGAAATGAAAGCCATTTGCAGCAAGCCCAGTAAGTAAGCTTATTTAACCAATCACCAGAAAGAAGAAAAGAAAACATAAGTTATATAGCAAGAAATTGCAGACATAAACAAACCTCTTTCTTTAAAGAAAGCTGATGTTCTCTATCAGCAACAGCCTTCTTGTGTGCAAGCCATTGCTCTCGCCATGCATCTAATGAAGGAAGACATTCAGATAAATCTGGAACAAACAGAACAGTGACCTCTCTGTGGCTAAAGAACCCATCAATGCCAAATCTATCATAATGTATCTGCAAATGCCAACAGGAGTTCAAAAATTAGCTATCTGACTTCGAGAAACATGCAAGAAAAAAGGACATAAAGATCTCATAACCCATAGAAATGAAAACTGTCCACGAGGAAAATCTAATTTTCACAGCAATATCTCACAAACACGTTACAAGAATAAAATAAATATATAAATGGGAAAGTATCCATTCCGCATTAAATTGACAATTACACTTGGTGTTCAATCAATACAAGTACAAATAGAAATAAATGGCTTTTAAAAGTACATATGCAATTTGCATGCACACAAGATATAACAATACCAACCTAAAATCACACAAACATTTTGTGGGCACAGGCACATTGTTTGCTTAAGTGGAAACGTAAATTAGGCTGCTAACTCATTCTTAGTCTTGTACGATTTTATTAGCGGCCACTCTTATTATTTATTTTTTTCTTCACTGTGTAAAGGATATCTTTATAATTTTCTGTTTTCTTGCATAGGCCTTAGTAAGGATCCATTTTATCTGGTGGTGGGTTTTTAAATGATTAGGCCTCTGCTTGGTGGTCCTTTATATTATCCCAAGATTACTAATTAATTAGATTCCAAATTTGTAATCCTACATCCTAATAGATTAAAGACGGTCTGATTGCTTGTAAGATTGATGCAACAGCCACAAACGTTTAAAGTTTACATTATGGGAATTTTATATTTTGTTTAATTTGTGTGATTTGAAATATACACCATTGCTCCTCTACTCTCTCTCTCTCTCCTATCGGCGTTTAAAGTTTACATTATGGGAATTTTATATTTTGTTTAATTTGTGTGATTTGAAATATACACCATTGCTCCTCTACTCTCTCTCTCTCCTATCTTTAACTTTAAACTACTTGTGCAACGCATCAGCTACTCTTAACTGAACAGTGGACAACCCCCAAACTAAACTTTAATAATCCAATTTCAACCAATAAAAACCCCACTTCACACGAGTATTTCTCAACTCATTCAAATATCATTCAGACTACAGCAACTTATTTTCTTAAAGGCTTGATCATGAAATCTCGCAAACAAAAACTGAAAAGATTGTGGTTCACATTATAATCAAGAAGAGCAAAATATTACCTCAAGAAAACGGTTCCAATTATGGCAGTTGTGCAAATCAAGCTGAGTTAGATCCTTTGCATGTCTACAAAGTAAAAATCGCTTCAGTACAGCAAAAGGAACAGATGTTCTACTATACCAATTCAATACAGAGTAGCCAACACAAACCTAAGGGCTGTTTGAATTAAAACAGAATCATCAACTGATGGATCACCGCCATCAGCAGAATCCCATGGTCCACCAACAGCCATAAAAGAACGGTCCCTTTTGAGGACAGCAAACCTAAGAATATTGCAAATATGGGGTACACGATCATCACATCTTTTCTCAGATGAGAGCTCCTCCAGAGCATTCTTGCTAAGTCCACTCAACAAAATTATCTGAACATGGAAGACAATCATTCGTTACCAAGCAGATAAATGTCATCAAGTTCACCTTACAAATCAAGAATGATAACAAAGGTGTTAAGATTAAAAGACAAGGTAAAAAGGTGAAAAAACTAACAGAATGCAACAATGATCATGAGATTAAAAACCCAAAAAGTACATGTACAGAAAATATTAAAATCATGACTAGGTAGATGTTCAGATGGATTGGGTGTATTTGGATGAGACAGCATTAAACATTCCAGCTGATATAGTTCATCTAATCAAGTAGATAGTTCATCTAATCAAGTAATCATGTGGATAGTTCATCTAATCAAGTAGATTGAGATGGAGTGGTGTATTCAGGTGTCTTGTGATGATCTTCCACGAGAGATTTTGAGGGAGTGTCTCTGACTGATTTTTTGACAGATTGGATAGCTATTTCTGTTCTAGTTCCAAGTATGTCTTATTCTGCATGCTGTTTTCCGTTCTGCTTTTCCTTAATATTAATTCATTTTATGGGAAAGAATATAGCCTGTATCAATTATAACAATTTCAATAAGTAATGCTATATAGAAGTAGAGATCCAAAAATAATTAAAGAAACAGCTTTGGGATGATTATATACAGTGTGCATAGAAAGAGGTATTTTGCTCAAGGATCAAGCAGTCACGAGATTACAGATTATAAGGGAAGTAACAAGCTGTGAAGCACTTCAAACAATTTGGCAATACAGCCCTCAGAGCACAGGGGTCAAAATATACACTTCCATGATTGGAATGCCATAATTAAATTTTCTTCTAGACAATGCAACGTTAATCAAAAGCATTCAACTGTCTGAATGGGTTGTGATTTTAGCAGAACTAATTAACATTCAATTCTTCCATAAATGAAATTTTAATTTTTTTTCTCAGCCAGAAGAAACATTGATGCAAAGAAAATACAGAAATAAACAATTTATACAGGATCAAACTTGCTCACGTAAAGAAATTTAAATATCCAATAAGCAGCCTCCATAATCAGCTGTTACTGATATGACCAGTAAAGCGCACAATTACAATCAAGAGCATAATAATCTGTTTCCAGCAGCATCATTTTGAAATTTCATTTCCATGTAATTATCATCAGTTAAGTACTACTTGGAGAAAATACCTACCTTTGCATTCCAAACAGTGCTTCCAATCTCTGGTTTTCCAAATTTTTGAGACAAGAACGTCGTGGACAGATCCTTTTTTTCTGCTTCACTGCTATCCTCAACAAAATCATGCTCAAAACTGTTCTCGACAAAAAATTCAGCAATGTGAGTTCATTCCAATCTTTCCACTTGCTCTGCTCATAAAGTATGATACCAGTCATCACTCATCCCTATGGTTTGTGAAAGAGAACTTTCAAATCCAACAAAAATATGTAAATGGTTTCACAATCATGATAAATTATACTATCATTATGGCAGCAAGTATAATTGAAAAAACTAAACAAACAAGACTAAAACTATTGTGGATATCCCAGAATAGAATAAATAGAAAACATGAAATCTATTGTCTTGAGGGTAAGGTACCTGACAGGGGTATGGATAGAAAGTTTCAGGTTTCCCTTTGGCCAATTCACAATGACCTAAAATAAAAAGGATATCAAGGTAAGACAAAAGGATAACTATAAGAAATTGAAAACTGAAACAAAATTAGATATCAAAACCTTAGAAAATTCTGGAGAAGCAAAAAGTTTGGGATATCTCTTATCAATTGATAGAAAATCCCTCTCTATATCCACCAAACTGAATGTGCCAACCTGCAAGTAGACAGCATAAAGTCCAAATATAAAGGAAATACATAAATACTTCAGATTGCACAGACCATGGTAACAAAATAGAATAAACCACCATAACATATAAGTCAATAGCTGTAAGATTCCTCTCTTCCTGACAGAATAAATTCAACAATTTCAACAGCAGATCTGCAATACCAGACAACTGCCCACCCTAAGCAAGTTATCACATGAGAAATATCTATATTCAACTAATGAATTTCAGAGAAAGCCTAGAAACTCTTAATAGAAATTAGCAACGGTGCTCTGAATGATGTAAGTGTTTAGCCCAATGTAACAAATGAAGAGAAGCGGGTTCAAACTCTTAGAAGATGCCCCAATAAGGGTAGGAGCCACAAGAGGCAAAGAAGAATTTAGACAAAAATGGAGGCAAACAAGGAATCCTGGGAACCAAACAGTCAGGCTATGAGCCAAAAGTCCACAGTAGAGCAGTCTGGAAAGAGAATGACCAAATGGTAGAAAAAAGAGAAGGAAATGTAAGGTTGAGGAAGTCACCGGAAGTGAACAGTTCAGCATAGAACAGAAGACCTACCTTACCAAGCGATATAAAAGCCCAAATAGAGGCAAAAATAGGAAGAATCAAGACAGGATGTTATTAAACATACCAAGGGGAAAGAATAGTTTCTTGAAGAGGAGATTTTTTTTTTTATCAGCATTGAAAGATAATCTCTTGTCCTGTTTTCTTTACCTTGCAGACATAATCTCTTCTTTTTTCTTTAACAGGTGAATGACGCCTTCAGCATAACAGAACAGTAAGTTAGTTACAAAGGTTGCAAGATGTACAAGCAGCTACATATTCAGAACAAGTGTAGGACGCAAATGAAACATCAAGATCCACCTATGTGATGCTTCATGGCTTGGAGAATCACGTCGTAAAGATCTCCCCTCTTTCAGCAAAGAGGAACCACGTCGATCCATTGAAGCTCTTGGTGGAGTTCGCTCCCGCCTAATTTCAAGTCCACGTTTCCGCTCTCGCTCCCTCTCCCTCTCCCTCTCCCTCTCCCTCTCCCTCTCCCTCTCCCTCTCCCTCTCCCTCTCCCTCTCCCTCTCCCTCTCCCTCTCCCTCTCCCTCTCCCTCTCCCTCTCCCTCTCCCTCTCCTTTTCACGCCGTTCCAAAATGCGCTCCCTTTCCCGCTTTCTTTCTCGTTCCCGTTCGCGTTCACGTTCACGTTCCCGTTCCCGTTCTCGTTCCTTTTCTCTATCCTTCTCCCTCTCACGCAGAAGTTCTCGACGGCGCTCCTCCTCTCTTAGCTCAAATTCTCGAAGATAGCTAGCTCTGTCATCCATGCGCTCATTAATCCTTGGATGAGAACCAAGATAATCAGATTCAAGAGATGTTCCATGGAGCCCTTTTCCAGTGCCATAGTCCCTTCCAGGAGGCAAACTCACTCCATATCCGGGATTTGATGAGCTTTGAGGATACAATAGATCTTCAACACTTCTCCTAGGAGCGGCTCCCAATATCGAGGGAGCATGTTGCCCATTGTACGTAGAAGAACTAAGTAATGAGGAATTGCGAGGATCGGCATCTATTCTTCCTCCAAAAGACATGAGATCCTGGGTGGTATGACGACTAGCAGCACCTCTTGCTGCAAGATAGTCAATTTGTCTGCCAGAAATGTTTTGCTACTCAGTGTAATACCAGGTACATACCAACTAACTTAGCAGAGCACAGACAATCACCATGATTAAGAAGTCTAGTGTGGTAAAGGCAAGGATGAACTTGCCTGTTGATTGAGAGCAAAAATGGATATGACTATTAAATGACAATCACTACATGCTACATGCATATCAAGCTCCAATTTGATCACATTACATATCCATGAAAAATACCTGGCACCTCCATCAAGAGAGGCGGATTGCAATGACTGGGGTTTCAATGACTGTTCTTGTCTAAGAATTGAAGCTTGATCAATACGTTCATAAATCTCAGGCTGTTAAATTAGACCACAGAAAAAGTAGAAAATTTGTTATCTAAATAGCAATAAAATATACTGAGACATGCTTTGTTCCAGAAATTTAAAAGAAAACAAATAATCAAGAAAACAGAAGGAAATTAATGAGAAAAATTCAATTTCAATAATAAGATAAAAAATCAAAACCTGATGTTGATGACCAAAACCAACAGAATCAACATATCGTGTAGCTGCATCACCTTGCATATCCCTCCCCATATATGTACCCTGTCGTTCACCATATGGTCGTCTGTCAATTGTTGGATAATCAGGTATTTTTTCTGCAAACAATTGATCGCTTTTGTGTCCATATCCATGACTTGATGATGAGATGTAGTCAGCTGATGAAAATTTAGGAGAATCAGGCAGAGTTGATGGATAGGTGCCACGACTATCCAAAGACAACCCTCCACTCCCTTTGGCACTCAATGTGGGAGCCTACATGAACAAATTCCAAAAGAATTCTTAGATGCTTAGGACAGCAGATAGTCAAAGAAAACATTTGACAACTCAGTGGAATTACAACACAGCAGACAAAACTTGCAACTAAACTATTTAGGAGCACAAATGAAAAGGAAGCTAAATATTTAGATGAAGTTAGTTTTAGATCCAAGGACCGCAAACATAAGAGTATCAAAATATTTCCTACATTAACTTGTGGCGTCATCTCAGATCCTAAGAATACTGTAGCAACAAGTGAATAGCACACATTATGTTATGATTTTATCTTAATACACAAATTAACAATAAATTCAATCCATGGTACCTATTAATTATTACAAAACATGCAAAGAAGGCTCATGAAAAAACTTAACACAAAACATCAAGGACATGTCGAGTTATAGAAGAATCTTCAAAAATGATTTCAAAGGCCACTACAGATTTCCTTCAATTATATAAAATGATTCATAAATAAGCATGAATAGTTTGGAAATAACCATCAATATGATTAAAGAAAAACATACCTGTTGAGCACCACTCATGGCAGTTGAGCCATAGGCAGCCCCATATTGGCTCCCATAATGTGCTGTGGCCGAAGCATGCCCTCTGTATCCACCAACATCAGCTTCCTGAGGACCACCCATAATCAATGAATGCCTAGAAGCCAGTGAATGTTGAGAGCCCCCGTCATGCCCCCCAGCAGAGCTCCCAGAATATGCCGTTCCCAGCTAACCAAATTGAAAAATAAAAATGAGAGCTTGAATCCACAACCAGTTCACAAGATTACCATTTCTTCAATTCACAGGCGTATCCCGAATCAAGAAAAAGTATTACACATTAAAAGTAATTGATCGAATTACAAGAAAAGCTGCAATTTTTATGCGGTAAAAAAAAACAACACGACCAAATTACAAAACTCCTAAAATATGCAGTTCCCAGTAATAATAATTAAAAAAAACTGAAATTTTCATATTAAAAATGAGACCTTTACTCCAGAACTACTCTCACAGGAAAACAATTATACCAAAACACATGGGTATCTATTGAACTAATAAAAAATACCATAAACTAAAAGAAATATCCCAAAAACAGCAATTTTCACGGTCATTCACATGTCATCGACATTGAAATACGTTACAAAGAAAGAAAAAAATGACCTAATTACAAGAAAAGCAGCAAATGTTTTAATTTACAGTGAACAACACGAAAAAGAAAAGGAAAAAAAAAAAAAGAGGCTTACATTTTGTGTGTAGCCAGATTGGGCACCATAAGATTGCTGGCCATAAGCATTACTGCCTCTCGAAGAATACATATTTATTTAGACCACTAATTAAAACATAACAAAATCTGCGATCAAAAGGCAGACAAACCTATTATAAAGCAAACAATGAAAGAGACGACCAGTGGTTAAAGAAGAAGATGGCGACAACCAACCCGAGATTATCAATGTTATACAGAGTACCGCTGCTAGTGGATTGTTTTTTGCTGTTCTTAAAAACCCTAAAATAAGAGACGATAGGACTGAATTTCAGGTACTGGCACCAAATTTGCTGTATTTTATAATGCATAAGCAAACTGGCTCCAGGAGTTCAAGGAGGTGGGCCTGGAATTTTAATTCCTCCAGTCCTGTCCTGATTAAAAAAAAAAAAAAGTTTTTGCATTTGTCTTCTTACATAAGGCCTGGGCCTTGCTTGATTGGTTTCGGCGGCGTTAGAATTCAGTGTTTAATTTGTCCTCCTGGGTCACCAAGTTTCTTTTTTCTTTTATTTCTTCAAGGGTGTTCTTTTGGCAAGGGAATACATAGAAAGTAGAAACTCATAAGTATTAATTCCATGACTTCTCTCTTTCATATTATAAAAATTATTTAGTGTTTGTTTGTTTATAAAAAAAATTGTTTTTTTAGAAATAAATTTTAGAGAAAGTAATTTTTTGGAAAGTGAATTGTTTTTCGATATTTAATAGTATTATAGAAAATAAATAAAAAAATATTTTTCAGTATTTGGTTATGTTATGGAAAATGAACTGAAAAATAATTTATTAATATTTTATTTTTCTAAAAATTATTAAAATTATAAGAAATAAATCTTACAAATTAAAAAGTTGAATGAGAATTGAAAAAAATATAATTTCATAAATTATCGCAAATAAAATAAATAATAATCAAAATAATAAAGATCATATCTAAAAAATAAAAAATAATTAACATTTCATAAAGTATTTTAGATAAAACAAGTAACAAACAAAAGAATGAGGACCACATTTGATAGATAAAAATTTTAAATAAAAAAATAATAGGAGAAAAACAAATAACAATTATAAAAATGATAACCAAAATTAATATAAAAATTAATTTTAAAAAAATAAAATTGAAAAACAGATATTCAAAACAAAATATATATAGCAATCAAAAGTTTAAGAATCAAATTTGATATAATCAGTAAATAATGATATTTCTAAATTTTTCACAACTTTCGGAAAGTGTTTTCCGCCCAAATTTTTCAGAAAAATACTTTCCTGAAAACCAAGCTAAATTTTTCTTCAATTGAAAGTGTTTTTCATTGACCAACTTTTCTAAAAATAAAAAAATATAAGAAAGTTTGAAAAGTGATTTCCTGAAAACCATTTTTTAAAAAACAAACACAGCTGAAAAGAAAAATATTTTATTGAAAACCAAGCTAAATTTTTCTCTGACTGGTAAATATATTTTATTAATCAAAAAATATTTTTTGTTGACTAAATAATATTTTTTAATAATAATAAATAAATATAGAAAAACTTAAAAAATAATTTCATAAAAATTACATTTAGGAAACAAACAAGGCTAGAGATTAAAATAAGGTTAGATATTGAGGAGTCAGGAATATTACAACCCAGGCCTCTCCAATATTTTTCGGGCCCATTTCAGCCCGTCAGGTAGCCTCTCCCATGAACAGTTCTACTTCTTCTTGTTACGATTTTTATCTCTTTCACGATAGGAGAACCAAGTGCACAATCGCCTTGTCAGCATTCGTCAGCATTGCACCCAGTGTCCTTATCCGGTTATCTTGAATGATTTAACGTGGGAATTTGGAGAGAAAAAATCGGTGGTGAAAAATTCGTGATTTTACTATTCATTTAATTCACAAAGTAAATCTCCTGTCAAAATTACAATTCACAAGGACTCGAATTATTATTCATTTATTGGGGTTATGTGCTCTATTTATCATGATAAAATTATCTTTTCTAAATTACATGGGGTTAAATTTGTGATTTTATTTTTTCACTGTAAAATTATTAATTTAATACTAAAATAAAATAATATAATGTCCATTATCCAGGGACATTTTTGTATTTTTATTTTTTAGAATGATATATTTACTTTAATGTCTTTAAAACGAAATTAAGAAAACACTCTGGATCAATGCTTCTGTGTTATTTTATATTGGAATTTGGCAATATAAAAACGTGGGAATTTGGCAACAAAAAGTGGTGGAGAGAAATTCGGACCAAACATTAAATTAAATTTTAAAAAAATCTCTCAGAAAAGTTTTTATTCGGCGAGAGTTACATTACTACTTATTATAATAGTATAATTATAAGATTATCCTTGAAAAAAAATTTTGGGTTGTGCATTGAGGTAAGGTAAGGTGTGATTTTCGTCATTGTTTTTTTTTTAATTTATATAAAGTTAAATTTATGATTTTTCTTTTTTATATTTAAATTATTAATTTAACCCCGATGAAATAATTTAATGTACACTGCTCAATGATATTTTTATATTTTTAATTATTTATAATAATATAATTATTTTTATGTTTTTATAGACAAAATTAACAAAGTTCTCGCTTAAATTTTTTTTTATCATTTCATATTGATTTTTTTTATGCATGTAAATGGTACATAAAGGAATTGCTATAAATTATATTCTTTAAATATATTTAAAAAAAAAAATAACTGATGGTACATATATAGCACATGTCAGCCTGTAAACATTTCTTGATGAGAGTTCCACCAATCACCAAAACTCGCTTTTCAAAATAGTTTTTAAAAGATCTTGGTAACCCGATGTAATGGGACAATGCATGTCCTTGATACACATTGGGTTTAGAATTTGTGGTAGTTTTTTTTTTTTTTCTCTCCACACCCTTGAATTTCATAAATTTAGACTAGCCCTTGCAGTTTAGTTTCCCTTTGCATTTGGTCCCTAGCCTTTTGATTATTATTTTTTATTTTGAATGAGTAATAAAATTACAAATATTTTTAATTTCATCCTTTTATTATTTTTTAATCTTTCATGCTTATTCCTCATTTTTATACCACTGTTTTGTATTTTTACTAATCAATGAAATTATACTATTTTTTAATTATATTTTTTTTTTATTTTTCAAATGTAATTTTTATTATCATGATTGCTATTTGTTTTGTTTTATAAAATTTACTAGAATATTTTTTTTAACAATTTTATCCTTGATGGGTTTTTTCCTTCTTTCATATTTGATCTTAATTTTTTTTTTTGCTATCTTTTTTATTTGAAAAGTTTTTTTTAACTTGACAAGTAATCAGACTTGTTGATTAAACCCGATTCAATGATTTTATAGGTTGTAAGCTCTAGAGATTAGACCGAGCTAAAAATATTTGATCGGGTTGACTTAAAAAAAAACTATTTTTGTTACTTTTGATATTCTTTTAGAAATTTTCTTTATTTTTTTTTTAATAATTTACCTTGTTATATGATTGGTCTCAAGTTTATCACTGAAGTTACAGGTTTCGTGGGTTAATGTGAGTTGTCTTTTATTTTTAGGTCAGTTGATTTTTGTTTTTGGATTTTTTTTAAATTAAATAATTTTAATTTTATTTCTTAATATTTAATTTATCTAGGATATTTTTAAAAATTAAATTATTTTAATTTATCTCCTTAACATTTTATGTGTTGAAAATTATACTTCGTATTTTTTTATTTCCTTTCTTTTGGGCCATCCTAGTCATATTGTTTTTACAATTTTATTTTCCACGTGTTTTTTTTCTATCAAGTTTTATCCTTACTTTTTTTTATACTATTATCTTTTTTTATTCTTCTAAATCAATATTTATTCTATATAATTTTATATTTCAAGATTAAATTGATTGGGATTAAGTTCAATTCGAATATATCACAATTTTTCGTGGCTACGGGATCTGTGGATTTATTCAGGTTGACTTATATTTTTTCTATTATTTTTTATTTTATTGTTCAACATTAATTTAAGATTCATGGTATTATTTGATTTATTTTTCAATGTATTTACCCTGTTATCATATTTAGGTTGAAGATTTTGCATATTGGACTCGGATAAAGTTTTTTATTTTTTTATTTTTTTTAATTTTCATCATTCAATATTTTTATTTGCTAGACGTTGAGTTTTATTTTTTCCCTTCTCATTTTTTCTTTCCATGAAGCGACCATGTTCTCATTTAATTTATTAAGAATTGATGTTCAAGCTTTTCTTTATATATTTTTTTCCAGTGATATTTTCTCAATCCTACATCTATGACTATAAAGTTTGCGAGTCAACTCATTTTAATATAGTTATTTTATAGTTTTTTAATTTATCATTTATTAATGGGTTGTTTTATAATCCGAGTTGGTTGATATCAGGTTCTATTAACTTTTTTTGTTATTATTTTATTATTTGTTTATTTTTTATTATATATTTTTAAATAATATTTTTTAAATTACTAATCAAACCAGCAACTCAAGTTTTGAATTGAACCAATACCTGGGATGTGGCAAATTGTCAACTATAAATCTAGTTTCAGGGTTCATTTATGGGTGTGATGAAGGTAGCGTTATTAAATTTTTTTAGAAATATATTAATATATATATATATATATATATATTTTTAAAAAATTTATTTTTGATTTTAACACATAAAAAACACTAAAAAAATAATTAATTTCGAATAAAAAATTAAATTTTATACAAAAAATTTTAACTAAACTGCAAAACACGCTGTTATACCAAGTAGCGAACTGGGACTGAGAAAAGAGAGATTAAGAAAATTTTAAGAATCGTGCGCCCACTTTTCTAAAACTTTTTTTCCCGTCATGCATGAGCTGCCGCTTCTCGTACTCTTGCCTAAACCTCAGACCTCCCAAGTTTTGTTTCCAAAGCCAGCAATTTCATGATCATAATCTCGAAAAAGGACCCACTTTTCAATTGGGTCAATCCTCACCTTAAATTCACGCCCCAAGGCTACTCTATTCCCATCTCTATAACGTGTACGTGGATTCTTACTCACCGTCAGAGTGCGCGCGCGCGCGCGTACGTGGATTCTTACTCACCGTCAGAGTGTTTGTGTATAACTGGGTCATAAAAAAAGAAGCCACCTAGTGGTCTCGCATGCTATGCCCTATCCCCAAAGGAAGGGGGCTGCATCTGACGGCCGAGATCCGTAGAATATCCTGTTTCATTTCCTGCCATATTCTAAAAAATTAATCAGTGAAGGGTGTGGTCTGATCTTAATCCGGACGACCTAAAATCAACAGCACGTATTCGCTTAAAAATTGATAAGAAAGAGGGCATGCAGTAACCAAGGAAACTGATATAAAACCAATTAGGATCCAGTACGTGAGGTGGCTAGATAACAACCACAAAGTGGGAAATCGTGGCCTCCAATTTTCTCCGATGCTCATCCAAAGTCTACCGCCTCTACTTTTGGCAGGGGTAAGTGTCATTTTATGAATTGGTGTTGATAGCTACCTCAGACTCCGACAAACGTTTTCTGGCTTTTCCCGACCCATGTTTAACCAGGGAGGGAGTCAATATCCTAGTCTATCGAGAGTTGTGCACTGGAGCCCGGATTCAATATCCGGGACCTCCCACCCTCGTGTTCATGTCATATTTTTGAAATTGTATTCTTTAAAATTATTTTTTATATTTTTAATTATTTTAATATAATAATTTCAAAAATATTTTTTTTTAAAATAAAAAAGTAATTTTAATATAAAAAATATTTTAAAAAATAATCACAACTACACTTTAAAAAATATCCTAATTAACAACACTCTTATCATCATATTGACACATAACATTTTAGATTCAGAAAGTAAAATTTAATATATTATTTTATTAATTATTTTTTATTTTAAAACATATTAAAAATATTTTTTTAAAAAATTAATTATTAACTAGCATATTAAAATAATATTAAAATATAAAAAATTAACAGGTTATATGAATATATAAATTCAAATTAAGCTTTACTTAAAGGAAGGATTTGAACATCAAATTATTTGATCGTCGTTAATTTGAGCCTACCACATATATATATATATATTAAAGAAAATTCCCACTTGAAAATATTTAATACGTATATAAATAGAATAGGACCAAGAATAGAGCCATAAGCGTTGGACTTTTCAATGAAAACAAGAGTAAGGTTTTGGAAAGTGCGAGTGCATAGAATCAAGCATAAAGTCGAATGTAGTTCTGGAAAGAGTGTTCTCATTCTGTATACACGATGCGAGTATAGCCTCGTTATCATCCGAGGTTTTCAAGTCAACAAAACAACCAATCAAAACCACACGTTAATCTAAAAAAAAAAAACCACGAAGCCACAACAGGACAAAAAACCCTCAAAAATAAAAGGGCCAGGCATCTCCTAGCCAACATTTCAAACACCCTCATTTCTCTCAAGCCCTCTTCTGGTCTCCCTCCCCTAGCAAAGCCTGCAAGGTCACTTTAATCTTAGCAAACTGCCCCGAGATTTTTTTTATTACCTCTTGTCTTGTTTGAGCGCTAGAAATGCAAGGAAAAACCAACTCTGAGCAGCTTCCTCCTGGTTTTAGGTTCCACCCTACCGATGAGGAATTGATCATGTACTACCTTCGTAACCAAGCCACATCCAGGCCATGCCCTGCATCAATTATCCCAGAAGTTGATATTTACAAATTTGATCCTTGGCAATTACCTGGTTGGTTTTAAGTTAAAGGATCTTGTTTTCTGGGCACATGGAAATTGAAAAGTGCCCTTATATATAATTCGCATTCACGCTTGATTGTTTCTAGACAGGGCTCGTAATATTGATTGTTTAACTTATGTGTAGAGAAAGCGGATTTTGGAGAAAATGAGTGGTACTTCTTCACCCCTCTCGACCGCAAGTACCCAAATGGAGTGAGGCCTAACAGAGCAACTGTGTCAGGGTATTGGAAGGCCACGGGCACAGACAAGGCCATCCACAGTGGCTCTAAATATGTTGGTGTCAAGAAAGCTCTTGTTTTTTACAAGGGCAGGCCACCTAAGGGTACTAAGACCGATTGGATTATGCAGGAGTATCGCTTAAATGATTCGAATAAGCCAGCCAGCAAGCAGAATGGATCCATGAGAGTAAGTTCCTTCTCCCCCCCCATGGTGCACATATATCATCGGGTATTCTAATCATCAATTACCATGTAATTTCCAAGAGTCTGTGTATCTTCTGGTGATTTGACCCCTTTTTTTTTTTGTGCATGCGTGTTTCAGCTAGTCCTGTGCAGAATTTACAGGAAGAGGCATGCCATAAGACATTTGGAGGAGAAAACAGAAAATCCAGTACATGCCCGTTTGGACGTCACCCCAGATAATGATGCTAGAGAGCAACAGATGATGAAAATCTCAAGAACATGTTCTCTTTCTCATCTGTTGGAAATGGAGTACCTGGGTTCAATTTCCCAACTCTTGAGTGGAGACACGTATAATTCAGATTTTGATTCCCAGAACCTCATGAGCGATGCTTTGACTGACCATGTTATAAAAATTCAGCTTGGAGAGATGTCTCCCGAACACACTGATAATGGCAATTTTCAAGGGAACCAGCGGGGCGGCACTTCTTTAATTAACCAGCCCCTAATTGGGAACCCGGTGATGTACGGATTCCAGTGATTTGGATGGTTTTGGCCATTGAATGAACAAAATCTGGGCTCATCATCGTATTGAAGACATCTCAGTGGTTAACATCCAATTAGAAATGTACATGTTGTTTGTCGGAGCACATATGTATCCTGCGTGATATTTTTATTTATTTTTTATTTGCAGCTTTATTAATGTGGTACCAACCAGGCATCTATTAATATATAGTTTTATTTACACACGTGTACATATTGGACAATCTTATTAATTCTTTTATATTTAAATTGTTTTAATTTATTAATATTAAAAATAATTTTTATATAAAAAACACTTTAAACCGCTATTTTTTTTTATAAAAAAAAAACCCTATCAAATTACATCCTCAATTCAAGGCAGCCAGCCTCAAAATATCCAAAATTATTCCCTAACAAAATCCAGGATGGCCAACAAACAATACAGAAATTTAATCATTACAATATTGAGCAGTTTTGCAGTCGGCCATGCACTGTATTAACTTTTCTGCCATCGGAATAGTAAAAGTCACTTGCCCAAAAAAAAATATCGAGATATTTTATAGACTGGGCAAAAACAGTAAGGAAAGCGATTTGACTTATGCAACTAACCAGGTGTTTTGGTGGTTGCATAGGTTAATTTGTCGTTTGCTTGATAGGAACTCTAAAGGAATGAGATTCCAACCATTCCATCACCACAGCTAGCTCGTTAGGAAGGTTGAATTCCATTATTTAAGTTCTATCCATGACCCGCTTCTCTGACCTGGTCAATTTCGGATCATCGATAAACTCTACCGGGTCGAAAATTTTATTATGATATTCTACATATATTGAGAGAAATTGCGTCTACATATGCAATGATAACATTATTTAGCACCACTTTGAGGGGTCCAAGGCTAATACAGACTGTACAGTTGAGAGTTGCACACAAAACCTTGAACCTCAAGGAGTGAAGCCAGCCATCAAGCTATGGCCTGATTGCTTGCTATTCTACGGTTAATAAGGTTGAGAGCAAAAAAGAGGGGAGGCATTATTTTATCTTTAGGCATCCTAAAGCATACAAAGACTACCGACAAAGAAAGCTAATTCAGTAGTTCATAAGCTTCACCACTTGTTTACCAACTTCCCAGTTACCTTTACCATACTCAATTATAAGAAAAAATTCAAGTTAGGCCTTCCCTGCCAACACGTTCAATGTTTTTATCCTTTAAGTTTTATAATCAATGGAGGAAGAAAAGAGTCTTTCATTAGTTTCTTATAAAACCAATGGCTACAACATGGGAATGGTATTGATGCTAGCTAGCATGGTTTTGCCATGGATGTTTATCCATAGATGGAACCAAAGGCACAAAAAAGTCCCGACAACTTGGGCAATTGTAGGAGCAGCAATGAAGAGTTTATGAAGTATGATCGAATGCATTGTCTGAGTTAAAAACTGCGGTTGTACCGTTGTCATTCACAACATTTACTTACATTGCAGATCCTGCTAATGTAGAAAATGTCCTCAAGACCAACTTCGTCAATTATCCTAAGGTAAACACTTCCAACACAATATATTTACTTACTCATTGATTCTGAGTTCAATCATGCGTCTACAGTGAAATTGAATTTGCACTCTACCAAGTTTTTGAGTCTTAAGGTTCTTTTCTGAGTTACTATATTTGATGAAGATGGAGTTTGGTATTTCAATGAAGGGAGGGCAGAGGAAGACTGCTAGTTTTGAGTTTGCATCCAGAAATTTGAGGGACTTCAGTACTATAGTCTTCAGGGAGTACATCCTGAAACTCTCTTGTAATCTTAGTCAGAGCATCTTTCCACCATCAAGAAGTAGACATTCAGGTAACTTGGAAAGTTTTTAATTTTCAATATCATTTATTGTCATGTTTTTAGAGCACATTCTGAACACCACGAATATAAAATCTTTTCTACATGCAACCATAACTATCCGTTGATTTTTTTCACTGTTCTCCTAGAAATCGTTCCTAAATGCAATGTGATAATGCTGTTCAGTCCATTTTTTATTTTTCGAATAGAGCTTCTGTGGATTCTCTCTGGTTGTTTATAAAGCTTACAATTTCTCTTTCATAGGAATTGTTAATGAAGATGACTCCGGAGTAGAACTTGGAACACTGGCTCCTAACCTGCAAGCCAATCGCTTTGCTCAGGCATTTGATACTGCTAACATCATCGTGACGCTTCGGTTCATGGATACATTGTGAAAGATTAATAAATTTCTTAATGTGGGTTCAGAGGCTCTACTTGGTAAGAGCATCAGGATCGTTTGATGATTTCACCTACTCCATGATTCGCAGAAGGAAAGCAGAAATTGAAGAAGCCAGAGGCATTGGTAAAAGTACCAAGGTAACTTCGTCTTTGTGAAAGATTTAACCTCCATAATGATAAAAGAAATTTGTATTCACTAACCAAATTCATGGTCGATGACAGATAAAACATGACGTATTATCAAGGTTCACCGAGCTAGGTGAAGAACCAGAAAGCTATTTGACAGACAAAAGCCTCACAGATGTTGTCCTGGACTTTGTGATAGCAGGGCGAGATACAACATCAAAAACCCTCTCATGGGCTATATACACGGTAATGACACCTAACCACGTAGCCGAGAAGGTTTACTCTGAGCTCAAAATCTTTGTAGGGATAGGGGAAAGGAAAAGAATTTTAAGTTGCTTCAGATAACTCAAAAGACCCTGAATCATTCAGTCAAGGGAAATGCAATATGCAGGACTTCTGGCTCAAGATTCCTAGGGAAGATTATACTATTTGCATGCAGTGATCACAGAGAAACTTCGTTTGTATCCAGCAGTTCCTCGGGTACGCCTAACACATCGGATGCAATGTTGTCAATGAAAACCGTATAAGAACTTTGGAAAATAGAAAATAAAGATGATTTAATTTGATATAGCTAGAGAAAATGGGAATCTTTAGCCATGGAGATCTTGGTTATGATATACGTGCTTGTGCATTTTGAATCCAATATGATCTCGAAGCTCTATCAACATATAATAAGAATGGGATGTGAAAAATAATCATGCATTCAACTCATAAAGTTTTTGGTACATTGTGCGTGATCAAGGATATTGTATAGAAGCTGTAAGGCATTATTTAGTTTAATAACGGGATCTAAACTGATCGATGATGTTTATTGAACAGCCTCCAGTTTAACTAAGCAACTTCAGCTTCTTCTCTTTCCACTCTTTTATTTCAGCATCAGTCTTTGCTTGAACACTGGCATGAAACCCTGGGTATGGTTCATAGCCAAAAGAGGTTTGAAGAGCCTGATGCAAAGCAGCATAACCACAATAGTTTTGAGATCAAATCATCAAAAAAAAAAAAAAAAAAACAAAA
>NW_011499848.1:4295310-4299514 GCF_000495115.2 Populus euphratica
GAGATCAAATCAACAAAAAAAAAAAAAAAAAACCAAGAAGAAGAAGATGAAACTAGAAATTACACCTCCAGCAACACAAAGAAGGGAGCCATTACAAAGGCTTGAACAAGGTTATCCAAAAGAGCAGGGGCTCGTTTCTGCAGGAAAGTATCTGAACCTGAGGCACATTTTAATGTAACTAAACTTTAATAACTCCTGATCATAGGATCAATTACCTCAAAGACCCCATGCCCAATGAACTGTCCAGTCCAACAAATTATTTGAGCCACCAAGACAACCTGGAGAACAATTTGTTGCCTTCAAAATTAAATGAAACAAAACTGAACTACTATCTCATGGTTTGCATTGTTGAAAGAAAAATGCATGATGCATGAATGTTCAGAGTTAGACTTAAATGTACACGCATTAGATGTTATGAGCAACAGAAAGTGCAAATGAAACTTAAAGTCAAGGAAATTGTCACACAAACTAACGTACTAATGTCCAACAAAATGATCAAACCACAGCGAAGAAGCACACTTGGAAACACTCATATACTGCATTATCCTGTAAAACTGCTTGCAGCCGTAAAAAATCAATAACTACGTTGAGCCAACTCGCAAGACTTCATGATACTCCATTCTTGAAGTTGGATCTGCCATCTACCTCTAAAACACCATTTTCTCAAAATTGGATCGAATCCAGTAACAAGTCAAGCCATGGGAACTCTGAACAAAGATGCACTACATTCATCATGTCCATCTTCTTTATCGGAGATCAGCCTCAATAAACTACACCAATTCAATTCTCTTTCTGATTTTAACATCCATCATGGCATTGTAAGAAAAATAGATAGATTCAGGTCGTACACCAGTCAAATATACAACCAATATCCAGATTCCACACAACTTCCTAATATCCTGTAGCATATGAAGTCAGATAGAGACAAATAGAACCGCTCAAATCCAAAGTCTGACATTTCTCAAGCCTGGCTATATTGCTTTGGAAAAGTATGCATCTAGAAGTGAAATATGAGATATTTCCTACAGGAAACATGTGGTTTACAATCAGAACTGACCTACTTAATAAAGTTTTCTGTTATACATAATGTCGAAGGATGGCAACAGATCGGGGTGTATGAAGAGCCATATTAATTATAGCCACGTTGACAGACAAATTGGAACAATGAAAGGAAAGAGTTCTCGAATTTCTGATTCTGTGCTTGTCTTGACCATACCAATTCACAACATTTGTGAAATATAACTTTTAAAGAACCAGATTTAAAAAAATAAATAAAGAATTAAGCCATCAACTATTCTAAAACACATATTTCTGCTTCTAAAATAAATGCAAGCAATAGCTTTCAGAGAAAGCTCTAAAGAACTCTGAAGTAAAGAGATGCCCGATAAAACTAATACCAATTTTATAGTAGCTAATAAATTGAGTAAAATCCAGAATTGCTCTTCAGGTAGCGTATCATCAGGGAAATGAAGTATCTGATGAATAGCTATTATTGAATTTTCAATAGCCAAAACTCAAAAACTGCGGACCAGACAAGAGACCTATTTTTCTCTGTTTTTTCAATTTCCAAGAAAATCATGAGCTATCATCAGCACAGCAACTTAACATTATTGTTCAATACCCAACACACCAAAAACTAAGAATATCACCGGAAATAAAATTACCTTCCAAGCAAGAGAGAATCCAAGCCAGCTAGCCACAAAACAACTACTTAACCAACAGAAAACACAGAGCAAAGCAGCCAAGGAACCAGCTTTTGGGTCCAAACAGATATAAAACAAAGCATATATTAAAACAAGAAAGAACCCGATGTTAAGAAACAGAACCACATCATTACTACCAAAAAGAGATAACTCGACTTGAGGGAGATCAAACAGGGGAGGTGTGAAATAAAGAATCAAACCAGAGGCGAAAAAGATTGGCCAAACAAATATCATGTGAATCAATATGTTTATTGGGTTACTATGGTATGCACCATAGAATGCATAGTGCTTCTCTAGATCAAACAATCCATACTTCCCCATTGAAAAATCAGAAAGGAAAAGATGGGATTTTTTCTACAGGAGGATTTTGTTGAGAAAATTATGGGGTTGCGTGTATGTTTTTCTACAGGACGGAAGAAGGAGTCAAGGAGATAAGGAGCTAAGTTCGAGGACAAAAATTTAGAAAAGGGGATTTCTTGAATTTTATAGACAACACGAGACAGACAAAAGTGAAAGCAGCTCTGAAGACGGGGGTTTGCTGCCGTGAATGGCTGTAACAACCTATGTACAAGCGTCTCCTCTTAGGCTCCCGTTGAAAGAGATTGGTACTCCATTTAATTTTACGAAATTAAAAAAATTATAATTTTTTTTTTAGATATTGCATCTAGCCGCCTCGCAGAGCATCCAAACCCCCCTTTTTTTTTTTTAAAAAAAAAAACCGAATAGTTTTTTTAAAAAAAAAAAAAAAAACCGAATGGGACGGTGAATTTACTGTTATTCTAGATATGAGAATAATGTTTTTACCATTTTACTTTTGTAAGAAAAACATAGGTTGATGGCTGAGGTAAAAATGTCTTTGCATTGGGATCATTTTAACATTTCAAGACGGACAGGGATAAAACAAATATTTTACTTTTTAAATGTACAATAAAATAACATAAATAATCTTAAAAGTGAAAAACTGTTAGGCTGACATATAGGTTATTTTTGTATTTTCGCTCTAAAGTACATAGTTAAATAGCCATTTTATCATTATAGACCAGTTTACTGTTATAATCATATATAAAAAAAAACTTGAGCTTCCAGCGGGGGTGTTTTTGTCCTTTAAGGTTGAAAACCAAGGTTAAAAGATCTCCCTACCCTATGAGTTTAAATTCTCAACCTAGTAAGGATAATTTAGTTTTTTAATAAATAAATAAAATTAAAAAAATTTGCTGAGGCACGCTCATCACTCGTTATTATTTTTGGACGACAACTAATTCTAGTAGCTAAAAAAATCATTTCGAGTTGGCATTTAATTCATCTTGGTATTTTTTTCATAATCCAATGATGTAATTATTGAGAAGATCTAGGGTTTTGAGCTTATGACCATTTTTTCTTCTTCTATTTTCTTTTGTATATTTTTTTAGTGTATTGTGGCTTTCCTCTAGATTTTTCAGATAAAGCCTTGATTTTTTTTTATTTGGCTCTGTTGTTTTTTTTGTTAGAATAATTAATGAAATTAAAATTTTATTTTAATTTAAACCTTCTTAATTTTTTTCTTTATTAAATTTGGTTATATTTTTTTAATTGTTATTTATATAATCTGAGATGGTTTTTAGAATTGAATTTTTTTTTTCAATTACACTCTCTATCAACTTTTTTTATTATTTTTTTTTCTATTTAAAATTTTTAGACTGGTATTTATTTTGCTAGAATTCATCTATCAACATTTGATTCATCTAAATTTGATTTTTTCGGTTAAGACTTTGTCTGGGATTTTAAGAGTTAAAAGTTTTGAAAATTAAACTAGGTTTTATTTGAATATGTTTTTTTATTAATTTTTTAAATTAATATTTTTAAATTTTATTTAATTAAAGATTAGATTCCATAAAAAAAAAACTTTATGAGTGAAAATGTTGGGATTGTTCACAGGCTAGGTTTGAGGATAGTAATGGACTTTTTGGGTTCAAAAAGGGTTCCTGGGATTGTGTTTGATTTACATGGAAATGGGTTTTCTAATAAACGGATTAGAATGTGTTGCTGAAAGAGACACATAGAGTGATGTTGAAGGAAGGGGATTAAAGGAGATCGGTCGCGGGTAAAGGAAATAAATTGAATTCAAGTTTTGATATTTATGTATTTGCTTTGAAAAAGGTTGCTCAGGTACTTGAATGATAAAGAGGTCATCTAAGAGTTTGAAAAAAGAAAAAAAAACTCGAATTGAAATAAATAATTAAATGATTTGTGTAGATTTTGAAAATAATAATAATTACCAGATTTTTATTTTTTTAGAATACATTTTTACTGTGAAATGTGTTTTTTAAATTGTCTGAGAGAAAAAGAAGCTAATCTAACGATATATATTGTATTTCTAGAAAAAAAAATACTTATTTGTAAATGAAAAGGATGAACCAGGAAAAGGAAAAGGATTGGTGGGCCAACAGATGCAGCTGTCGATGACAGGAAGACCCATTGGGCCATTCTAAGAGAGCCCAGTCCAAATATAAACAGGCCTCAAC
>NW_011499848.1:4299950-4313280 GCF_000495115.2 Populus euphratica
TAGACGATATTGTGGCAATATTAGGAGAGAACAAGTCCAGTGTTGTCACATGAGCATTTATCAACAATCTTGAATATCAGCTCTTCTTTTGTTGTCGTCTCTCTATCTCTCTCTACCAGATTGTTGTGTGTGTGTGTGTGTGTCTATATATAGATATATATGATGCAGGAGAATGATAGTGGATTAGAACAACCACAAATCATGTGTCATGAGCACGGACCTGTCCTATTAGAATTTGTACTCCAACATGCCTAGTTATTACATCGAATTCAGTTTTTTCAAAAATGTAATTAACTACTGTACTAAATTAAATTACTCCTGCTCTTCCTCCACTCCTTCATTGCATGAACAACATCATTTAGTTAGCGTTTGGAGCGCGCGTGTGTGTATATATAACATAAATGTTTAATTAAAAAGAAGAGACATAAATATAAAATAAATGTGTCATGATAAAGTGAATTTATATATTTCTAAAATAAAAATATAGAAAAACATTTTTCTTATAGCAGTATTTGAATATTATATTTTAAGATAAAAAATACACAAAAAATAAATACATAAAAGATAAGATAAAATAAGAGATATAACCATAATTATATTTAATAATAATATATCAAATAGATTCATCATCCCTCCATCCTACATGTTGAAATTATTAATAATATAATAACCTTAATTATAAAATTTAGATTGTACTCGTGAGTTAAGTCAAAATATCATCGACTTGGGATATTAATTAATTCAAACTTAAAAGAAAATAAAAAAAAATAACATAATCTGACTTGATAAAAAACCCAAAGTGACATGCAATCTTATCAAGCAGGGTAAAAATTTAAATAAAAAATTTATTGATTTTTTTTATGATTTTTGTATCAAAACAATATCGATTCGCTTATTTAAAAAAACTATCTTGAGGCTTACTACAAGTTGATTTTTAAAATTATAATAATAACTAATTTTATCTTTATATATTTTAGTTGTATAATTTTTTAATTAAAAATTCTTTATAAGAATACTTTTGAAATAAAAATTATCTTGATATACATTTTTTTTTAGTTTTATTTTCAAAATACTTAAATTTACTTTAAAATTATTATAATAACATATTTTTTATATTTTTATTTTCATTTATTCAAGTAAACATATTTTTATTACTACCATTTTTATCTTTTATATTCTAAAACATTAATCAAACGCTATTTATATATTCGTTATCTTTATCTCTCCTGTCAGCGCTATCTTGCTTCTTCCTTCATCACCAAAAAAAAAAAAACACTTGCTTACTGTGGAGTTGTCGTTTCTTTCATTTTTGTTATAATTGCAGGACAAAAATGAAAGGTCATGGCCTCCAATATTGCACAACAGCTTAGGTTTTTCTGGACCTAAGCTGGAATCATAAGCATCATTGCCACCACAAACGTCCCGATATTCTTCCCTGCACAGCCTGTAGTAATAACCAGCACCAAAAGTCCCCATGACCTTCCCCCGAGAATTGTAGCCACATCAGTCTTTAATCCACTAGAAGCAAAGTGGAAGAAGCAGACCCGAAACAAAGTCTTCAATCCTCTCCATCAATGTCTCAGCAAATTCACCTTCAGGGATAGTTAGTCCAAAACCAAATGCACCAAAAATAGAATGGATGGCTATAAGGTCGGTCATGAGTCCTGATACCATAACCCCAGCCAGTGTCAGGCAGATATAAGCTTCATCTAACATGTCATGTTCTGGGGAGCATCTTCGAGCAATCCATTTCACGGCAGGTCGGATCACAATTAACATGAATGCAACAAAGGCAACACCTGAGACGACTACCCAAATTGATATTAAAGATCTTTTGTGTTCACCACCATTACCATTACCAGCTAAAGCTACTGCTAAGGCTAGCAAGATCCACGCTGCAACGTTATTGAACGCTGCTGCAGCCATTGCAGTCTCTCAAACTTGAGTTGTTAGCAGCTTTAAATATTCTGCAAGAATTCGGGCTAGCACAGGAAATGCTGTGGTATAAATACAGTCATTAATCTTTATATGTTGGTGGATATAAATTGGAACTAGGCTCAAGTTATAACCATTTCAGCACTTTTAAGTTGCCAATGCTGGCAGGTCCGACTTTGAACTGTGCTGTTCACATGCATCTATTATACTAGTGAAATAAACAAGTCCAGCTGTTGTATAGTCGGTTAATTAGAACATCCAACCACAATTTTCAAAATTGCTTTAGTTAAAGTACTCTTTACCTCCGATTAAACAAACTATTTCGTAAGATGTTACATAATTTGTTCTGAACATAGAAAATTGAGATCGTTTTGAAAAGATAGCGAACTGTAGAGGCATTCAAGGTAACTAGAAAATGCCTATGCCCCCGATGAATTGTAGCCGTAGGCTCCATTAGACATCGATCACGTGGCTGGACACAACACAATAGTTTCATATCATAGATTAGTTCTGAAAATTATCAGTGACTACATCTTACAATATAGTTTCATATCATAGATTAGTTCTGAATATTATCAGTGACTACATCTTACAATACAGTAATTAAGAACTATAGATACACATGCTCAAATAAAAAAATTATAATGACACGGATACATGCATCCTTCCTGTAATCCATTAGTGCCCCGACAGAGAGCAGCTGATGTGATGATTATCAGCATAATCGTAATTAATGAGGCAAAAGAACCAGAGATTCGCTCACAAAAGTTATTGAATTTTTGACAGATTGCCGACCAATTAGCATTAGCATTCCCCTTGCGTGCCTAGGTTACGACGACTGCTGCCGCTGAAGCCCAGCAGTGAGAAGTTCGAGCATTGCCTTTACACGGTTGATATTAATTAAATTCATTAGAAAGTGATTGATTTCTTTAAATTATAAAAAGTTACTGATCCTCGCTAATTAGAATATAAGTGCCCATACCGTACCAAAGATGGCAAAGACAATCCTCGTGATCTTGGCTTCACTCTCGATGAAGTGGAAGGTAGACAGGTGAATAGAAAGAACAAGATTTCCACATAAAGTAGAATTCACAATTAAAAAAAAAAACCCCTGTTTGATATGGATGTACACATTAATTCATGATTATTATGTTGTATACGTAAAACTTTGGAAACACAGGGCGTGTGTGTGAGGAATATTCAAGATACATATTATTATTGTTGTTGTTATTTTAATATATCTAGAGTGTTCATGGGATAGGGGGAAAATGTAAACGTTTGCCCTAGAATAACCCCCCCTCTACCTTATCGGAAGAGTTAATTTTCTAAGCCGGAAAAAACAGAATTAAGATGTGGTATAATATTGGGATTTGGCTACTCATATCTTATAACCTCATCAACCTTCCGTCTAGCGAAGAAGAAAGGGAAACAATATTCAAAATTAATTATATAGGTTCGTGGAATTAGTCATGATGCGTATAAGCTGACTCGGATATTCACGTTAATCTAAAAAAAAAACAAAAAATTAAAAATGCCCATCAATCCTTAAGTTTGTGTCAGATTGATACAATTCAAAGTTACTGGGTGTAAGATAAATGTCATATTAAAAAATGATAATTAATAATTATATAAATTTTTAAAAATTTTTTTTTTAATTAATATAAATATTCGGTTTAATTTTTATATGCTTCGACTAATCTATATATCTTGAAATTAATAATTATATAAGTTTTTAAAAAATTTAAAATTTTTAAAATTTAAATTTAAAATTTATAAAAAATAAATTTAAAAACTGAACATTAATAATTTATAAAAAATAAATTTAAAAACTGACGAATTAAACAATATTCAAAATTAATTACGCATATTTATCAATATGACTACTGATTTGTTGCTATTCATGCTTCCGAGCTAGCTCAGGTGGCATTACTTTCTTTCCGCAGCCAGCAGTCGGCAGCCATCAAATCCTTTTAGAGGATCTCGAAAGGGTCTCTTTCCTCCTCCATGTATTCTTTGATATAATCCCAATGCTTACAGGATAAGATCATCACAAAAAGGTGCATATTGTTTAGGGTTCTTGAACCATGCTCATCAACCCAAATATTTCTTCGGGACTAAAAAATAGTTCAAACCAGTAAGCTTCAAAAACACAATGATACATGCACACAATCAAAATGTACAAAAAGAAAGAGAGAAAAGGAAAAAGAAAATGCAAGGTTTATCGGGCCTATTGGCCTAAAACAAAGAGCCACGAGCCCACAGATTATAATGCATGGACCAAAGGCCCATGACAGGCCTATTCCCGCATCGGGAACTGACGGAAAAGAGAGAGATATTCGCTGTTCTAACTTCTTTGCGTATTGCGTAGCCTTGAGGCTATTTTGATAGGATAAGACAGCAGAATCCGGGTAGACCCGTATCCGTAGCATACTCTGCCGCCATCCTAGCTTCCTGGTCCGATCATCGATCACTATCAGGTAATAAACATGTTAAACTAACTAAAAAACAACTTCTGCACGCTCCTTTTGCTTCAATTTCATTTGAACATTGCCTATTTCATATTTTTAATAAATTCATTTTTTTTCTACCATACAATTCTCGAGCATTTATTAGTTAATTATCAAGACCAATAGTATTGATGATTTTCTTCTCTTTTTTCTTCTCTTCAATTATTTTTTATTATTAATTGGTGTGCTTTGCCACTACCCAAAGCAACTCTCTAGAGCTAGAATACATAGACGTAACAATATATGTATGGTTATAAGCTATACTTAATTATGGCAATCGTATACAGTTAAAGATTAGACGAAGCTTTTTTTTTTCTTTGGAACTCACAATGTTTTCTCTTATTATTATTATTACTATTATTATTACAAAACACAGAATGTCAAGCAAGAGCATCGAGGACGGAAAGGAGCAAGAGTTCAGTGACGATGCTGCCAAAAATCCAGCCGAAAACGATGGTGACCAAAAAGAATTGGATCAAAATGGTGAAAACCCCATGCTCTCACCCGAGCAGGAGGTAAATCGCAATGCAACTTCTTTACGTCACACTTCTGGTTTGGCTGGCGACAAGAATTTATAATCTCCCAAGGCATAAGGGTTCTAAATCAACAAATGTCATATTATAGTTATACAAACTGATACGCGAAGTATTTCTTGTCGTACTTGATTAATCACCTGATGTTTTGGATTGTCACTTGCCACATCAAATGTCGTGTGAATCTTGGTATAATTTGTTTCTTTGTAACATAACCAAACGGGATAAGAAAAGGCAATCTTGAGAGCGCTGTACAAAATTTTGTGTTTTGGTTACACGTTTGACACAAATCTAAACTCATTGGCTCTCAAACTGCTTGCCCTGGAGAGAAAAAATAAAGATTTCATTGATATGCAGGCTAAGCGAAATGTAACATTTTTCAAAACTTAGCTTCTGACACATTTTGCAGGAGGAGATCATCAAGAAAAAATACGGGGGAATGTCATCAAAGAAGAAGCCGTTGATATCTAAGGTAACTATCATTAATTTCCTATCTGTCTTCGTTAGTTCAATTGAATTATCTAACAAGTAACGAGTTTCATCCTGTTCTAGGATCATGAACGAGCATTTTTTGATTCTGCTGATTGGGCACTGGGAAAGGTAGTCAATTGAATATTTTTTTTCTAGAATTTTGATGGTTGTCATTCTTTAGAACTCTAATGTTGAGTTTGAAATTCCAAGTTTTTTTTTTTCTTTTACCTGTCTGTCAACTTGTTCAACAGCAAGGAGCTCAAAAACCTAAAGGACCGCTTGAAGCTCTCCGCCCAAAACTTCAGGTATCGATGCTTCCTGTTTACACCTTGAAATGGATTCCTCGTCAAAAGATCAGTTGCATGCTATGATCGTTGTCCTATAATCCTATCTCGAATTGAATTTAACCAATGTCCTGCCACCCAATCCTGTTTTTTAAGCCAGCCGGATTGACTAAAATGAAGCGTTTAACAAGTGAACTTCGTCCCAATAACACGGCTCATCACCTGTTAAATCTTGTTTTTTTTTTCCTGTTTCAGCCCACTCCGCAACACCAAATGCGTTCAAGGCGCTCAGTTTATGCTCCTGCAGACGATGATGATGGTATCTTGCAGAACCACGTGCAATCCTTGCCTATATTTGCCCACTTACTGTATCTACTTCTACTAATTTCATTTTATTTGCAGCAGAGGATGGCAGTAATGACGCATCTCCTGAGCATGAGAACTGCCAACCACAAGGTGGAGACGATAAGAACTCAGCTCCTGAAGATCAAACCTGCTACGGTGGAGACGATAAGAACTCTGCTCGTGGTGTTCAAACCTGCAATGCCTAGTTGCAGTTTAATTTATTCATGCTGGCACCCTTTGTCACTTTATATTCCCAGAAAAATAAGATTTCAGAAACCATGATTGTAGGCATACGATGTGCTAATGCAGGAAGTAAAGCATTGGATCGTCGTGCTAATATTAGTCATTCGACAATAATACATCTTACAATGGATCCTTTTGGCTTTTCCTTCCTTCTATATTTGTACCCAAATAGTGTCATTAACCATTGAATAAAATATTGGAAAAATGTTAATGGACGCTTGATTCGGGTCAGAACAGGCACGTACTTTAGTCGCCCTAGCGGATTGTATCATTGAATAACCACTTAATTTTGATGGCCTACAACGTGCATACGTTGCTGGTTAATAAAAACACAACTTTTGATAAGGGAGAACTTATTGATTACTGAAGTTTTTTTTTAAGATTAATATGAGTGTTCGGACCAACTTGCACGCACCACGATTACTTAATTTTGATGGCCTACAACGTGCATGCGTTGCTGGTAAATAAAAACACAAATTTTGATGAAGGGAGAACTTCTTGATTACTTAAATCTTTTTTTAAGATTAATATAAGTGTTCGGGCCAGCTTGCGCGCACTACGACTAATCCCACAAGCCTTGAAATTAACGACCATATAAGTCTCCAGTGACCATCATATGAGCAACCAAGAGGGAGCAAACTCCTTGATCCTAAATCCTTACCACTTGGCTACCATCTAGAACTAAGGACTCGAACCTGAAATCACAGAGAAACAAATTCCTTGATCCCAAGTCTTACTACTTGGCTACCACCTAGATGATTCTTGATTACTGAAATCTTGAACATAGGGGATGTGTGTACACTGGCGTACAACCACAGCCACAAACCGGATACGCTAATGTGACCTGTGTTGGCGTTCAACCACAGCCACAAACCACAGCCAAGGTTGTTGGCGTAGCTGTGACCTGTGTCCAATGTTTGATCAAGGCAAAAAAAATAGGTGCGAAGATTGAATGGCGGGAGAGAATAGACTCATTCGGCTATACAACAATCACGATAGAATCATCTATACAAACATCTAATTAATGATAAAATCCTAGCTGAACAGATACTACACGCCAATTAAAAGGAGAAATTCAGGAGAACGGCAGCAGAAACAATTCCTCACCATTCACTATACAAGCAAAACACAAGTTAATTCTCCACATTACTTTCGAGCTAATTCAATGCACCGCACTATCAAATCAATTACTCAAATTCGGCCCCAAAAGCTCCAATCACATCAACCTCCTATATATACACACATATTTAACCACAATGCAGAGGTGTGAATGTAGACCAAACAAGAATCAGATACCTTCTGCCATGCTGAAACACAATATAACACAAGAAATCAAAAGTTTGAAGAGTGAGCTTTCATTAGACTTAAGAAACCCGGTCTAATGCAAACACAGAAATAAAACTATTCCAAATACAACTGATAAGCATACATGATTTCAGGTATTCCTGTATTCAACAGTGATATTTGTTATATTATGTTCCTATCAAATAACATGGTGATTGCTCAACATTGTAATCACACCAGTGAACATCCAAAAATACAGCAGTTTCACTAGTTTCCTGGGTCTGTTTCCATACATGAGATGAGGTGAAGTACCTGTGCCATAAAAGAATATGGATATAGTGCCCGATTGGGAAAATTACACTTCTGTCTATTTGTCCACCTTCAATTGCTGCACACATCATGCCTTACCATCTTTCAATTATTGAATTATTATACAGGAGCAGCCAGCTTACTGATTACCAATAAGATAGCCAAGTCATGACTTGGACAAACATCCTGTTTACTATAAACTAGGAGCAGAGAAACATACCTGCTGGTGATGTAAATGAAAACTGTTGATGCATCAAACCTGCCACGTTAATTACACAAAGGACTTCAATCCATCCATCCAAGGCTAATGGACAAGAACACTAAGATGAAAGTAGAGAACATGCCTACCCCTCAAGCTGATTTATCTTCACCATGCCAGTAATTGGTGAATCAGCTCAAAGAGGGATGCATACAACTACCTCCCAGCTAAACTAATAGCCCCATTGTGATTTTCCCACGGCTTATGGGACAAGCCTGAACACAGACCATCAAGAGATTTGCCTTCAAAGCAAATTTGAAATATTAGAAAATTTTCATATCGATATTTCCACGCGGTATTCTTCCAAATCACATAAAAAATTGAGATGCAAAATATTAGAGATTAAATCAAAATTTGAATAAATGGAGGACATCCACGAGTTCCCTTCCAACCATAAAGGTAGTGGCAACCCATGGCCACAGAGATAACAATCACAAACTTGAAAATAAAAGTAAATTGAAATAAAAGAATGACTGCACCATGACGAGATGGTAAAGCACCGTCCAGATTACAGAACCTAAAGTTTTCCGGGCCCTTGCCATAATCTGTCAAGCCACACACAGATTGATAACTAATACAAGCATATACTTTCAGAATTCAGTTATAAAAAATTTTCCCTCATAAAACCAGTGACACAAGTTTGTGAGTGCCAATCTCACATCTTTTACAGGGAAATAGATATTATTATTGTTACACATAAGCATGCTGATGGGCTATCCATCTAGAGCACAATATAAGCTTTGATAGTTACTGGTGTCAAGGTCCTCAAATGATTGAATGGTGAATTGCATCAACAGATATCCAAAATAAAGCATCTGAGGGTGGGCCAAGGTGAAGCACAGTTTTGTCAAGGCCTGTTCATCTGATCTTTTGTATCTTAGGCTGAAGGCTTCATCAAAGGGCAAAGGGCGGCATCAGGATTTGCAGATCACTGCTGTTTGGATTGTACAGGGAAGGCAACAGAGGCAAAAAGGTGCATTAGAATTCTAAAAACTAGGATGGCTGGGTTAGATATCAATGTGTAGTTATGTCCTCTTCAATCACAAAGAAAACAGAAAGCAGCACGCGTATTGAATAATAAGGATAAGAAAGAGAGGATGGAAAATTATCTACCTGTTGGCCCTAGAATACAGGATTAATACCCATGATGTTTTCTTTGGGAAACAGGATTCTGACCAGATAACCTGGTAGCAGAAGTTAAGAAGAATCAAGCGAGGGAGAGATTATCAATATTGGTAATGGATGAAGATCTCCAAATACATTTCACTTTAAGAAACAATAGAAAAATTTAACAATAATAAATTGCACCAGCATTAAAATAAAACTTGAGCAAAAAAGTTTCAAACAGAAGAAATCTTACCCGGCACCACCAGAACGACCAGATGAGAAGCCACCATATGCTCCATAACTGCTTTCACCGCCAATCTGAAAGAACAATCACATAAAACTTCATGAGAGGCAATAATAACATAGACACGGTTACTGATCCACAGATGTCCAAAAGAAAGTTCCCTCTACACACACATATGCAAAGATAAAATACCAGTGATCCTACATTACTTCCATAACTATCACTTGGGTGCGCATCACGAGATCCATATCCACTAGAGGAAGAAGTGTAACCACGTCCGCGTGATTGACTGTCTCGGCCTCCGTATTTTGAACCATCTGATGTATCTAGTGACATAGGAATATATGGAAGTGCTGGTGGAAATGCAGTTAGTGCTCCATCCCTTCCAAATAAATTGGCTTTCAACCTCAAAATCACTTGTAAAAGAGCATTGCTAGCGACTTCAAGGCTTCCGGTGATCTAGTCAGCATTAAAAAACATAATCTCCGTGGCGTTACAAAGGTTGGACCAAATATGCCAAAAAAACCAAAATAAATTGAGCAACACATGACACAAATAGCAGGGTCAAAACACTTGCACACTATTAAAATTATAAATATTCACCTGCACCATCTCATCATCTTCACCAGCAACCTTAGGAAGATTGTCATCGGAAATAATCCGGATGTTTGCCCTTGTTAGATTCCTCATTTCTGAAATAATTGCCCCACCTTTTCCCATAAGACATCCAATTTGTGATCTTCCCACAAGCAGGCGGGTGGTGATTACAGAATCACCAGATTCCTTTTCAGTTTTGTCACTGCACCGTGGTTGCAAGCGCAATGCTGCATTCATGGTTGGAGATTGATCTTCAAAGAACTAAAAGGAAAATGGTTAGATCATCAACAATACAGAATTCCATCAAGAGTGCTTCACAAAGAAAACCGTAGAGGGCCTGTAAAATAAGAATAGCATGCTCACCTCCTTTGCTGATATAAATATTATGCAATCATCTCCCTCAGCACCTGAGCTGTCAACTTTAATAGAAGCCCTAGATTCCTGGCGAATTTGTTTGATAATACCACCACCTTTCCCAATCACACCTCCAATGTTTGCAGTGGGACACACTAAACGAAGAGAGAATTCTTTCGCAGAAGATTCATCTCTCTGGTCAGGGTAAAATGATGATGACCAACCACCTTTATAGTTGCCGTATAGACCCAAAACAGGAGCTCCAGCATTTGCAGTCACAAACATGCCACCATGCATGTTGGCTGAAGAAGACAGTATCAAGTGCTGTGACCGAGATGGATTCTCGTGAAGGCGGGTTGCCACTTGGTAAAGTGCCTTTCTCACAGCAGAGGGTTCTCCATGAATCTGTATTTTATCAAAAGTTCACTTCTCTCAGAAAATACATCAGCATCCAACAGCTACTGCTGTGATAGCAAGTCATCTTGAAAAGCATGTTTGAGATGAACTGACAAATTCACTAGCAAACAACACTAGAGATTTGGTTCAGAATTTATGTTTGCTTTTTTAAAATCTGGAAAAGAAAATCGCATGCCCAGGTATTCAACTGTTATTATTGGTAGACACAACATGCTGCATTAGTAATAAGGTCACAAAAAGAAAACATGTTTATAATAGAAATTAAATTCAAACAGCTCCGCCATCGACAGTGAAAGCACACAGGTTCATTCTTTTGTTGTCTTCTTGTTTTAAATAAAGCTCAATAAGAATTTAAGTTCCGGTATAGTACACTAGCAAGAAAAACAAAAACTTAAGAAACCCCTTACCAGGAGGAGTTCATCGATACTCAAAGCTAAAGGAGGTAAATGATCATCCTTCGTAATCCGAATCTGGGCACAAGTCTCACTCCTTATATTCTGAATAACTTGTCCGCCCTTCCCAATAACGCACCCAATTTGATCCGCTGGCACAAGCATTCTCGCCGTAACTTGCTGTACCTCCCCAAAATTATCCTCTCCCTCCTCCTCCTCGGCAGCAGCATTGTTCAAGTCCTCAGCAATAACCCTATCATGAACCATAAAAAGCGCATCTTGAGCAGGACAAACATACTCGCCAGTTTCTCCAAAAAGATTAGTTTCTTCACTCGAACTATAAATAGTAACAATTCGCTCATCATAACCCGGCATTGCCTCACTAATCCTAATATTTGACTTACTATCCGCCCTTAATTGCTTAGCAATCTCTCCACCTTTACCAATAATACTGCCAATCTTTCTCAAGGGGCATAAATAACGATAGACTGTATCTTCATTAGTAATCGTATTCTGGTCAGAAGGGTCATCTCCGGGGTTTCTTCTTTTACCCCCGCCATAATCAGATTGTGAGTGCTGTGATCTTTTGCCGTAGTCATTCCTTTGACCAGCCATTGTTAGTAGTAGCAGCAAAAGGAACAAGAAAAAACAGAGAAAGCAACCCCCTTTAACTGCAGATACATAAAAACCAACTAAAAATTAAAAAAGGACAGTTTTTTATGTGATTAAGATGAACAAGAAAATAAAAAAGATTGTGTCTTTAGTGGTAATAATAGATCTGGGATTTCAGTAACTAGCAGTTTAATAGTAATAATTACGCAACATATTTAAATCAAAGGAGATTTAAAGGAAGGGGAGATTGAGAGAGAGGGAGAGAGACTAACACGGGAAGCGAGGATTGGAGAGCGAAAGAGGGTGTCGAGCTTGTCTGCTTTGATTTGTTCTGCAGTGGAAAAGATAGAGGGGGGTGGGGAGGGAGAAGATGGGGCAAATATGACCCTGTCAAAATATGTAGTGGACAGCAGAGCGTTGGAATCTAGGGTTGTACCGTAACTTTTCCGGATCCCTTCGTGGAAATTACTGAGATAGCCTCCGTCTGTTGGCATGGAATTTTTTTAGCTGAATATGGCAGTCCGGAATAGGAAGGGCAGAAGATGGACAGTAAATGTTGTGATTGCAAAAAAGTAATGAAACAAGATAAGGTAAAGTATTTAATTGTATTTCTGTTTTTACCAGATCAAATGGCAAAAATAAAAAATAAATGAAACTAAGATCTTCTAAAGATAAAAATAAAAAATAAAAAACAGAAAACTGTCGCGAATACTTATTGTCTCGGTATTTTTAGAGCTTGTTTGCTAACACATCGTGAATTTTAATTTAATTTCATGTGTGGAACTTGAATTTAATTTATAACTTATTATAATTTTTATGTTTTAAATAAAATATTAAATTATATAATTAAATTATTTTAAATACATGTAAAAATAAATTTAAATAGCAGTCTTAACTATTTTATCTATAATTAAAAAATTATTGTAAAGACTCTTGTATTTATTTTACCCTTGATTCTTTATTAAATGTTGGTACTTGAATTAACAAGAAACCTTGGAAGCAAAAAAAAACAGTCATTAGCATTGAAAACACACCCCCAAAACAACAAGAAGTTGGAGAGAGAGAGAGAGAGAGAGAGTTTATAGTCAGAATTTAAGAATATCAAGCATTCAACCTTACAAAAGAAATATCTCTTTTAGACGAGTCACATCACTTCTTTTATGCGTACATACGTACGTACAAACATACATGTATGTATGTATGTATATATGTAGACATTGCTACTGTTTTTCTTGAAGCTTAACAAAGATGCAAATGCACCTCTATTGTAGGTAACAGGCCATTTTCTCCAGAAGCACGTAATGAATGAAATTTCCCATCTGGGTTCAGTCCTGGCTTTAGCATTTCCAGGCAACTTGCTTGACAAAGAAGAGACGGGCAGCGAAGAAATAGGTGTTGTTGTACATTTTAAAAATATTATTTTTATTGCTGATCTTT
>NW_011499848.1:4319775-4347008 GCF_000495115.2 Populus euphratica
CATCATATGAGCAACCAAGGACTCGAACCTGAGACCATAGAGGGAGCAAACCTCTTAATCTCACATTCTTACCACTTGGCCACCACCTAGATAGTTAATCCAAATCAAATCTTATAATCACTCTTGCTGGTTTTTTCAAGATCAACAAGGAGACGACTGGTCAACAGCATCACGTCTCACGCACACTCGATCAAGCTAAAAGCTAAACGGCCCGTCTTTCCATCCTGGATGCTCATAAATCACAATCAAGCTACTGCCCAAACCCGGAGAAGTTAAGCTAAAACCCTCTAACTAACCAAATATATGTGGGATGCCTGAGCAAGCATCATTTTTCAAATATCATGAAAAACATAGCCGAGCCAATGAATCAAGTCGCGAATTGTTAGATCAGCTCAAGACAATTATTTCATATTAAAATAATGTAAATTTATATTTTTAAAATTTTTAAAACCAACTCGGTCGGATTTAGACTTGATTTAAATTAATTAATTAGATTATGGATCAATCCAGTCAAGCCAATCAGATTTTATCATGTCTATATATTATATTTTACTATTCAACTTAAAATTAAATCTTTAATTATAAAATTTTCAAGGTAATTACCTACATCATGTTGAATTTAACAACTATTCTAAAAATCATCCGTAAACATGACCCTTCTGGCTGGTGTCGCAGTCCAAAGAATAAAACCAAATGACTGTTTGGTATCGTTTCTGGTTCGCATATCTTGATAAATGAAAAAGGAAAAAAAAAAAAAAGACGTTGGTGATTGGTGCTTGCATGTAGATATGATATTTTTTTCTTGAAAAAATGTACTTTGAATGAGAGCGATAGAAACGTGAACGAATCAACAATGCAGTAACATCAATGGCTACTTGCTCTTGCTCTTGCTATTAAGATGGGAGGATAAGAAAAACGCTTTTGAATTAGACGCAAGTTAGTTTTCAACTAGCGTCACTCTCACCATAAATAGTATCTCGTGGCTGGTGCGAGGAACCTTTGACCTAGTCTTCTTCATGGTTCACGAAATAGAACAGTAACCATTTTGGAGATTTTTCTCCTTCTAACCAAAACTCGTCTCTCTCAATAAATCTATCTGAATTTTTCTATAAGCATACTGTTCGCAGTAAGTATATGGATTTTTATTGTTCAATGTTTTAAGCACCTTGACCGTTAAATATATAACTATATTTTTGTGCAGTGCAAGGGTGTTTTCAAAATAAAACTATAATTAAAAAACCAAATGCCATGCACTGACATGGCGACTATAATTAAGAGAGTAAGAATATATTAAAAATTTGATTAATCATAAAGAAATAAATTAAGCTATTTGTTATGGTAATAGTTTCAGTTAGAAGAGGAAATAATTTCTCCTTTCTTGGTTGTATCTAAAACAATCAACAATATAGGGATCACATGGCTATCCAAAGGATCTGACGTTGTTCTTGCCATGAATTGAAAATTCCATACAACTTCTCGAGAGGAGAGAATCTTCGAGCCCCTCGAACAATCCACTGGAGCAATCACGGATGAACTTAAGATGACAGTTAATTCCATCCCCCAGAGAGAAAGACAAGCTAAAAAGTAATGTATGGCTGATTTTATTCTTTATTTTTCATAGCCTTAAGCGAAAAGGTGTCGTATAAATAAATAAACAAGCAAACAAACAAAAAGCTTCGAGGTTGTAGCATATCTGCGTCACCGATTTGAAATTTGAAGCAAGATTCACCGCGAAGTTTCATGTAGGGACAAAGCACTGCAGTTTAAAATTTTAAAAAATGATCTGTCCACGATCCATTATTACAAAGGGGAACAATGAGAAATCCGGGAGAATCACTGGTCAGTACTGTTGTCGGCAACACCTCTGCTTTCTTCCTGTTCTTTTAAGGTAAGGACCCCCTCCATTTTTTTTAAAAAAAAGCTTGTTTATTTTTTAAAAAATTCGATGTAAAGATTTCCTGAATCAATCGACATTAATTTTTTTAAATGATTTTAAAGGTAAAAAAAGATTTAATAATTCTCCAACGCTAATTCCATGTTCGAATCCATGAAGTCAGCGAAGAGAAGTAATGGCAGCATCTTAAAAATGCTTGCCAAATGAAAACGGGAATAAAATCGAACGGTGCTCATTGAACAATTATTCCACTCGGCCAGACTTTATTCCTTACTTGTTGTCGAATCAACGAGCATTTACAATTATCACGGCAAGTCTCTGCGGAGGAGCACTCCTGGAAAGGAGGGTCTTCACCGAATCCAAGAGGTTGTTGAAGTACACTTTTTCGAGATTAGGTGGGTTTTTCTATTTGTAGATCTTGTTTTCAATAGAATCCAAAGGGTTTGGAGGGAGGGTAGTTTAGCTACCTTAAGGCACGAGAAATCTAAGACCGCAGATCCACCTCCCTCCCTTTTTTAAAGCAGGATTCCCACTGATCACGGGGATTGCATTTTTCATAACACGCGCCATTGAAGTGAGTAGACGTGGAAAATGCCCTCACCAAGTGCTGGACTGCGACATTGGTATTGTGTTTGTATTTATATTAATAGTTGTTTTTTAAAATATGTTTTATTTAAAAATATATTAAAATATTTTTTAATATCAGTATATAAAAAAATCAGAAAATATAAAAAATAATCTGAAGGAAAAAAATAAAAATATTTTTGAATACAAAAACAAATACATTCAATATATAATGACATTTTAAAACAGCATAGTATAATATAGTCGCTTGTCAACACCTTCTTTTTAAAAAAATAACACCGTCTAGTATATGTTGTATCTGGGAATAACGACTTTGTAAGGAGTCAGGTTTGGAATATCTACTCGTATAAGAGTTGTTGGAATGGGATGACACCAAATTGAAAAAAAGACAGGAGAGTGGAGCAAGGAAAAAAAAGAAAGGGATATTGAATCCATGTTAAAACTCTGGTTACTATATTATTGGTATTTTAAAAAAAATTAACAAAATAAATTTAACAACATCAAAGTCATCAATAATAATAAAAGTACATCGCGCTCTTTTGCTAGAAGGTAAATGAGTTGTTCACAGTATGCATGGCCCGATACGGTCATTATTTATAACTTTTTTTTTATATTGTTTAAATTATTTTATTTAAATTTTTTTAATTACATTAATAATATTATAATCAGAGTTTTAGTGTGTCTTCAAAATCTTATTCATTGTTTTTTTTTTTCAACTCTCGACTCTGTTTTTTCAAAATCTTATTCATTGTTTTTTTTTTAAACTCTTCGACTCTGTTTTTTCTTCTCGTTGTAATTATTCACTTAATTATATACAACAAGTCTTATCTTGTCCTGTTATCGTTTGTGATCTCACTTACTGTATTGAATTTACCTTATTAAATTTTTTATAATGACACCAATGATGTAGTAATTAGTGTTTTGGTTTCTCATTACAATCTCTATTTTATTTTTTTCTAGTTTCACCTGTCTTAATTGTTTATTTGCCTTGAATGTAGAGTGTGGTTCACCCCAAATATTATCAATAATCTTTTCTAACATAGCTGAACTTGTATCATCATAACATTTATAATGATATTAGTAATGTTTGTAATCAGAGCTTTAATATCTTTATAAAATCTTTTTATTTTATTTATTTTTATCTCACCACTCTTTCTTAAAATTTATACCATCTCATTTCAATAATTTATTTAGAAACACAACATCTCATAAAGAGCTTTACTTATTGCAAACTCTTTATTCTCAACTGTAACATATACCAAACTTTGTTATTTTGCTATTTTTTTTTAAAAAAAAAACATGTTATTTTGCTGGTCATTTTAGAATAGTATTGTTTTTTTTAAAAAAAAAACCTCTTTATTCTCAACTGTAACATATACCAAGCTTTGTTATTTTACTATTTTTTTTTTTTAAAAAAACATGTTATTTTGCTAGTCTTTTTAGAATAGTATTGTTTTTTTTTAAAAAAAAACAACACAATAATAATACACAAAAAGGACTCGAGTGGTAAATTGCCTTTTCTTTGAAAATATAACAATTTTGTATTTTTTCAAGGTATTTTTAGTGATATTATCATTCTTTAATTTAAAGGAAAACTGATTTTACTATCACTTATTTATAGGACTATATAATTTATTTTAACATCCTTTCTTTTTTATCACAGATAAAAAATTTGAACCCAACACCTGTTGAGAAGAGAGATGCCAGTGCTGATTCAAAAGATTTGTTCTCTATCCCATCTCTTTAAATCAAGATAACAGGATTACCGCTCAAAATCCAATCTCCCAGGGACATTAAGTTGATTTGAAGAACTTGCACTTATAATTATTTGAAAAATAATAATTTGAATTAGCATATAAACTTTTCAAAAAAAATATGTTTGTTCTAAGAAATACTTTGATGGAGTGATTAATATGGTTACAAAACAAAATAGATTTTTAATAGGAAAAATTACTTGGAGTCTTATGTAATTTACAACACTTTACATGCTTAAAGCCTGACGACGAGAAATTCAACAAAATATTCAAGATTATTTACAAATTTGTCATTGTATTATATTTATTGAAATATAAAAAGCCATTACAGCAATAATATTATAACATCGGCATCAAATTTGGTTCGTTGATCCATTCAAATGCTCTGGACGCATATTTGAAACACTCAGCATAAAAGCCCACGAGAAGAATTTATTGAAAAATCTCAGAATCTGACCTAATTCTAACAATATAACAATAATTTTGCCTCCTCAAATTCAACTCATCTAAACCAGCGCATCCAAATCTTCCGGTAAATCCACAAATCACAAATCCACATAAAATTCTCCTCTCAGCATGACCCACGTTGCGAAAAAGCATGGCCAGGACTTACAAATTTAAATAATAAAAAAAAAACCCTTCAAATCTTTTATTATCTCAGACCTCTGGAGAAGCTTAACCCATGACTTTCTCCTGTGTTTGTTTTGTTGGGTATTTTTTATAGTTATAATTTTAAAATAATAGGTTTAAAAAAAGTATAGTTATGTGTGGGGAGTTGAATTTATGAATTTAGATAAGTGTTTGGTAAAACTTATGATTAAAGTGTATGTACAACAAAAAATATATATAAAATGTTTGATTATGGTTGTTTTTTAAAAGTGTTTTTTACTTGGAAATATATAAAATAACATTTTTATTTTTTAAAAAAATTATTTCTGATATGAGCACATCAAAATAATCTAAAAATACTAAAAAATATTAATATAAAGTAAAAAAATTAAAAAAATTTCAAACATAAAAATAAATAAAATTTTACGGAACTCAATTAAAAAAACATAAAAAATACATTTCAAATTTAATATTTTTATGGACTCTGTAATTTGACTGTAGTTTTTACATTGTAAACGTAAAAACTACAACTAAACAAATGGACCCTTTCAGGGTGAATCTGAATATCAAGCTTTGATGTCTTAGCAAAAAAATAATACCATGCTAAATAGTTAAAAACAACTCATATCCCAACACCTTTGCAATCAAGTATTGCATGTTTTGTTTTTTTTTTGTTTTGTTTTTTTTTTGTTTTTTTTAAAAAAAGTATTGCATGTTTTGATTTTGATCAAAGCAAATTAGGTTTAGATTTTTTTTTTTTAAAAAAAGAGGTAAGGCCGGACACCCACGTTAATCTAAAAAACAATATATATATATATTGCATGTTTTAGAAGTGTATGTACAACAAAAAATATATATAAAATGTTTGATTATGGTTGTTTTTTAAAAGTGTAAGTGTATGTACAACAAAAAATATATATAGAATATTGTGGTTGCTTTTTAAAAGTATTTTTTACTTGGAAATATATAAAATAACATTTTTATTTTTTAAAAAAATTATTTCTGATATGAGCACATCAAAATAATCTAAAAATACTAAAAAATATTAATATAAAGTAAAAAAAATAAAATATTTTCAAACATAAAAAAAATAAAATTTTACAGAACTCAATTAAAAAAATATAAAAAATACATTTCAAATTTAATATTTTTATGGACTCTGTAATTTGACTGTAGTTTTTACATTGTAAACGTAAAAACTACAACTAAACAAATGGACCCTTTCAGGGTGAATCTGAATATCAAGCTTTGATGTCTTAGCAAAAAAATAATACCATGCTAAATAGTTAAAAACAACTCATATCCCAACACCTTTGCAATCAAGTATTGCATGTTTTGTTTTTTTTTTGTTTTGTTTTTTTTTTGTTTTTTTTAAAAAAAGTATTGCATGTTTTGATTTTGATCAAAGCAAATTAGGTTTAGATTTATTTATTTTTTAAAAAGAGGTAAGGTGTTTGGAGAGATAAAGAGATTTTTGTTTTACTAACAAGAACATCTTGATCACTTTTTATATATTTTAATTAATTTTATAAATTTTAAAATTAATAACTATGCACAACGCTAATAAATAATAGAACTCGAACTTTAACCGATAGAAAGCAAATTCCGATCAGTAAAGCTACCACTAATGCTTGAGAGAGATTTTGATGGGCTGTTTTTATGTGTTTTTTTATACTATATCAGCTAGCTTGTTCATTTTCATTTTAAAATGTAATTTTTTAAATGATGAAGTAAAATAAAAAAAAATTGATATAATTTTTATTGTCCGTGTCTGATCCTGCAACTAACAGTTATGGGAAACACACCAGCCTTCTAATTCACTGTAGAGATTGCGGCCCACGCGCCAGGACGCTGGCGCAGATAAATAAGCGTCGGGCAAACTTTGGGGCAAAGAAATCGTGAAGCCATAAATTGATCAACAGTGACAAGGCAATTTTTTTTTCTTAAAAAAAAATGACAAGACAACACTCGAAATCGAAATCGACATCGACATCCTCAGTTTCGTTTTTACTCGATAAGAATCTCACCGTGAGTAGTCAACTTGTTGCTATGTAATTGGCAAGATTTTATTTCTGGGTTTAGGAGTCGTAACAAGAATGATTAGCTATATGATGACTACTTTTTTCTTTAACAGCATAGCACATGGGGAGGGACAGAGAAAGAAGGATGGGGACAACTAGGGAGATCTTGGTGCTGGGTTTAGAAATCACAAGATAATTGGAGGTATGATTAAGCACACGACGGGTTAGAACAGGAATAAAAGCACTAAGATTTCCCAACAAATTAATAAAGATGGGACAGTTCTTTAATTTTTCATGCATGGCCTCCCTCATGGCATCCTGTTTCACAGCAAAAGCTCTATATTATATGCCTGCCAGGGAAAAAAGAAATCATTGACGGATAAAATTGCCCATTTAAAATGCCCAGTCGATTTTAATATTTTTCTTTAAAATCTGCAGATCTTGAAGATATATCCCGTACAGTTATCGACGCTGGGAAAGAAAAGGAAAGGCACTGTCTGAAAGCTGAAGCGGACTTAACATGCCTGAGATAATCGTACTTTCCCATCTGCAAGTAAACTTTGACGAAGAACAATTTAATGACTGGCCGGTTTCACTTTGAAGATAACAAACAAAAGGCAAGAAGATAAAGGGTCACCAACACCAACATGGAAATCAAGTTTAAAGTTGTTTACCGATATTTAGGTTTCAAAAGTTATTTTTATTTGGAAATATATTAAAATAATATTTTTTTATTTTTTAAAATATTAATTTGAATAAAAAAATTAAAAAAATTTAATTTTTTCAAAATACAAAAACAAAATACCTTACACTGCATCATGCAAAGCAAGAAAAACCAGGGATGGGGATGTGTTCAGCGAGTCAGAAAGAGCAATGATGTTTTCCCATTTGACTTGTAGTTGCTGAAGGCATCAAAATCCTGGGGATAGAACGCTTGGATCCTTAGCAACAGGGGAAATGTGACGAAATATAAAGCCAAAAAATCTAACGTGGAATCAACATGGGATATGCAGCGGTGGGTAAAGTTTCCCAGAAGATAAGCGGTCTAGATCAAAACTGTGAGGCTGCAGACAAAACATAAAAGCAAACGAGAGAGAATGAATTTGGACATTTTCAAACGACAAGTTGGTTATTGGCAGTTATAGTTCAGTGCTTGTCATATATGGTGGGCGGTAACCCTTGAAAAAAAAAGAAAAGAAAGCGTGGCAGCCAGGGTCAACCTCTCCTTCTGGATTGATTATTTTAATTTCCGATTATAATTATCATTTTAAATGAATGTTTGGCCTCGCAAAAATTATTTTGTACACAAACAGCCAGGGAAACCTAAATTATCCCTGCAATGGAAAGGAGCTAGCTCCTAATTGACAGATTAAACATTGTTACTTCGCTTTTTTTATTGGCGAATCAATATTAATTACTTAACCATTATCTTGGTTATCAGAGTCAGATATTGATTTTTCTGAAAAATAAATAGCAAGTGCTGAAATACAAACCTGATCATATCTTATTTTACTACCACTTGCTCAGACAGATAACAGGTGTAAATACAAGTGGGGCCAGAACAGTAACTCGATACAAAGCCGAAAGCTGTAAATGTAAACATCATATCTTGATATGTCTTCAGGTGAAAACAATTCTGAGCTGTTCTTTGAAAAGAAAAGGAAAAACCATCCTGAAATCTAAGCAGCACGGCTCGTTTCTTCCATGTCAACAAAGCCCAGGAGAAAGGGACACGACTAAAGAGATAAAACGGAACTCGAAGTCCAAAGAAGCTATCATCCAACAACAAAAAAAAAATGATAAAAAAATAAAAAAGATAAAATATTCTGGTAGCAGAAGCCAAATTGGATTTTGTATATTGAGAAAAAGAAAGAGCCAAAAGGATAGCATGTGACGCTGCTACGCCGTTAATCCAAACCCTTGTATCGTTTTCAGCAGGCAAATTGAGATAGCCTCCTCCTACTTTAAAATTGTTGTGACCACGAATGTCCTTTTACCTTCGCATGGCTAGAAACTATAACAGATAACAAGAAGTTATTTCAAAGGTTTTGGTATTGCCCGTTTTCTTAATTTGACCACATTTCAAACATAGCGGCCTTCATAGAAGACTCGCCCCCTACCTTCCCAGGGTCGATCTTTCTCTTCTCTTGATACGTGCATGATTTAACCTCTAGGTGCTAGCCTGCCACGTGCTTCGCTTGAAATCTGGGCTGGTCAGCCCATACCTATTCAGAGCTCTCTTTTTAACTTTGACGCAGGAAGGAATGCTAGTAGCAACTAAGACTCCCCACCTCCCTGTCCACCAGGGCTCGAACACAGTATATCAATCTGGGTTTCGTTCTTTTTACCACCCGAGTTTACCCGGATGAACTAATAATACACTTTGATAGTGATATTATCAACCGATAATTAATACCAGTGTGTTAATTACTTGGAAGATGTTTTGCATGTAACAAAGCTTTTCCCCATAGTAGTAATTCCGGTTCCAATGTGAAATCTCCTTTTAAAACACTGGTATTTTCTCTTTTAGTAAAAAGGTGGGAGAGGACGGTGGAAGGAAATGGACGAGCAAAAAAACTTCCAAAAGTATTATTTCTAACAATGAGGATCATCCTGATAGAAAAAAAAAAAAAAACTCCCAGAATCCATAATGGTGTAAACATTGTCATGTAACAATGAGGATCATCCTGATAGAAAAACAAAAACTTCCAGAATCCATAACGGTGTAAACATTGTCAAGAACATTTCATTTTAGGGTTAGATTGTCTGTTTCAAATTTAGGAGGAGGATAAAACTTCGGTGGAAGGATCAAGAACATCCACTAGCATCCATTTATATGTTATCTGCATGAAGTTTTTTTTAATTATTATTTATGTGTATTATCTAAATTAATTTATATATATCTTGATTATTTTTTATAAATTTTAAAATTAACAACTTAATATTAATAACTAGATAAATTTTTAGTAGCAATCAACATTGGCAACTTCAGAAATATAAAACCACACGGAAAACAAATCTTTTATTCCAAGCAAACCCCTTGGACCGTCTTTTCATCGGCGTCAACGTACTTACACTATAATTGTTAATTACATTTTAATTAATTAGTCCGATTATAATTAGACAAGCTAATACCGAGAATCGCGGTCCTCTGATTTCGTCAATCAGTATCAGAATCCAAGCTTGCAGCGCCTGTTGATTAACTTATAAGCAACAAGACACAGAGCAAACAGTTGATCCAGCTCAGTGGCCCTCCCATGCTGAGATGGCTGGCATCAAATTAAACTCACAGCTGTTGCAGAGTTTTTGTACCATCCGCATGTGAGCTTTGCCACCGAAATCTCTGGTTATTTCATGATATCTCCATTGATGGGAAGGAAACTCTCAGCAGCACGTACAGAGTTTGCTGACTTGTGTGTTCTATACATAGATATATCCACTGGATATGGAACTACATGCTATAAGAAAGATCATGGAACAAGGTCAATTAAAAAACGACGGCAAGGAAGCTAGAAAAAATGATTTATCAATCGCCATACACGTGCTGCAACCAGGCTCTAAAATTCCCTCTATCCGTTTCATGTTTGGTAAAGTTCTCCTGGTTCTTCTCTAACCAGCTTGTGCTTGTTCAGTTGTATTTGAACTATCCTTAACACCTGGGACCCACACCACTCTAAAGCAGAGGCCGGCTTCCATCTCACAGCTGTGAATTAATTAATGAATTGTTCTGAATGAAGAGTAGGAAAAAACAGGACTCGTACGTGCTAGTCAAAACAAGAATTTAATTCGGTCACCAAAATAGATTTAGTATTAAATAAATAAATTGGCTCAGCGGATGAAAATGGTATTTTAATCTTTTTATGTAGTTCTAGTGGTTATTAAAAAATTAAGTATAGGTATTATTGTCTTCAAAGATTTTGTGGACAACAAAAATACTTTTTTACCTCTGATATCAACAAAATTTAAATCTGTGAGTTATGTTTTACTTTGCATAAATTTTAAAATAAATAAAATATTTTTTTATTATTAGACAAGATAAAATAACGTCTTTGTATTTTTTAATAATTTAAAATTTATTGTCTATGAAGTAAAAGGATTAATAGCCAGTGGTGTAAGGATATCATCAGCTCACTCCTAATTAAAATGAAGGGGTTGGGAAATTGGTAAGTCTAAAAAAAGTATGGTTGTTAGAAAAAGAACAGGAGAGGGGATAAAGGGTATTTGCGACAAATGGGAGTTGTTTGCACGTGGCCACGTAAGTTTGTTGCTCAGCAACCGCCTATACCCCACTTGGATTTTAGGGAGCAACAAAACCACAGGGTTTTGCCACAAAACAATGTTTTTTTTTTTTTTTGTTCAAAGCTCACATGTGCTCCTGTTTTTCCACAATTACAAAGCTGCTATTTATTCATGCCCTAGCGGTTTATGGTCCCCCCTGCCACTTTCTTCAAGGGTGTGTTTACGTGACTAATGGGGGGTTTTTGGCGCTGCCGTGGAGCAGTGCCTTTTAAAGACTTTGATTTTAATTTTTTTTTATATATATATATAAATTATTTTATGTGTTAATATTAAAAATAAACTTTAAAATCCCAAGCACCATTGACGGTGGTGGCCCAAAATAGTTCCCCCAAGCACCCCCCGACAGAGCTCTATAAATTCCACCTCATCCCCTCCCAACTTTCTTCACTCAACAGCTTCACATTTCTCTTATCTTGCACTCTCCTTTTCTCTCCTCCCAAGTCTCAATCTTCTCGTAAGAGTTCTGTCTATCTTCTCTCACATTTGCTCTTCTATATGTTGTTTCTTTTGTTAAATGAACCAAACAAAAAAATGCGAGCTCGGTGGGTTTTTAAAATAAAACTAAAATGGTTCACCTCTCTGTGCAGGAAAATGGCTCTAGCTGGGATTTTCTTGGTGGGTTTCCTTGCAATGGTTTCATCTGTTAATGGTTATGGTGGTGGAGGCTGGATTAATGCTCATGCAACATTCTACGGAGGTGGTGATGCTTCTGGCACAATGGGTATGGCCGTTTTGCAGAAAAGAACCTTTTAAAGAAATTAAACTCTTTTAGCCAGGCGCGCCCGTTTGACTAATTTGCATAACAATATGTAATTTCAGGTGGGGCTTGCGGTTATGGGAACTTGTACAGCCAGGGGTATGGTACTAATACTGCAGCTTTGAGCACAGCTCTGTTCAACAACGGGTTAAGCTGTGGATCTTGCTATGAGATCAGGTGTGTGAATGATCCCAAATGGTGCCTGCCTGGCTCCATTGTGATCACCGCCACCAATTTCTGCCCTCCGAACAATGCCCTGCCTAACAATGCAGGGGGCTGGTGTAATCCTCCTCAACACCATTTTGATCTCTCCCAGCCTGTCTTCCAACACATTGCCCAATACAGAGCAGGAATTGTGCCTGTGTCTTACAGAAGGTATGTCTCCCTGTCTTCTTGAGCGTCCCATTCAGACCATTTGAAGGAAAATTTTGGCTAAGATGTGGTGTTTAATGATTTAGTCTCACTTTTCCCTTAATTAAGCTGCCAGTGAGGGTTATCTAGGTCTTTAACCAGTCTTTTCACGTACTTTATATTTTTATTCTCAGTTCAAATTAATTATAAAACACTTAAAAGTTATTAATATGAAACTTTAAAAAAAAAATAGAAAAAATATGTTCCAACAACTGCCCTCCTAAACTTGCAGGCTACTACCTTCACAACTCTAGTTTTACCGCAGTCAACCTGTCACTCTCAACATGTCAAAACATGGCATTCTTGATCTAGTTTTTTATAGAGTAAAAACTGAGGTGTAAATGCCGAAAGGGAATACTTTTTAACAAAAACAAAAAATAAGGTTTATCATTTTTACCACGAACTGTAAAAAAATAAAAAGTCCAATCTCCTCTTACAAGTTTGCCCTTCCCTGCTGCCTGTAATTTTTCCTTTCTTGGGCATGGAACGAATTGTCCTTTTGCCATGTCCTTAGCTAAGACCTCTCATTTCTGGCTCTGGTGGTGAGTGTTAGTAATTGTCTTGGTGGTGGTTCTTTGTAGGGTACCCTGCAGGAGGAGAGGAGGCATAAGGTTCACAATCAATGGCCACTCTTACTTCAATCTTGTCCTGATCACTAACGTTGGTGGTGCCGGTGATGTACATTCTGTGTCCATCAAGGGGTCCAGGACTGGTTGGCAACCAATGTCAAGGAACTGGGGGCAAAATTGGCAGAGCAACAATTATCTCAATGGACAAAGTCTTTCCTTTAAGGTCACCACCAGTGATGGCCGAACTGTGGTCTCCTACAATGTGGCTCCTTCTAGCTGGTCCTTTGGGCAGACCTTCTCCGGCGCCCAGTTTCGTTAGGGACCACACTTGCCTCGGTGGCCCCCGTCCTCTCACCATACTAAAGTTTGCAGCATGTTAGGTCTATATTCAATAGTTAGCTACAGAAGTAGTATTAGTATGATTTTAGTAATACTAATATATACTCGTGTCTCAGCTGGAGGTCAGGTCAGTCTTTGGCCTCTTGGGTCAAGATGAGAAGGGCTTATTTTAAATGGCTCGCTACTCATTTTGAGCTAATTGAGATACTCTAGGGTGTTTTATTCAGGGGACACGCTATCAGTGTCCGGGTTTAGCCATCTTTTCTTCTGTTGTTAAAGGGGCAGAAGATCATGGCAGAGGTGGTCTTTACCCCCCGCCGCTCGTTTTTTTTTGGGCCTCCACAGCCTTGCTGGGTCTTGGAGGCCTTTTTTTTATTTTATCTATATATATTTATATATAATATTGTAATCAATCAGCTTCCGCTGAATTATGTCCTTGTTTCTTGAGTCTGAATTGTTTGAGACTAAGTTGTAAATTTCCGATTGCTACTAGTGATAATGAAAGTAGTCGCTGAGTGCTATGTATTCTATTATCTTTTGCTGTCCCTCATCTTCTCGTCTGCCATGTTACCAATAAATATCATTTTTCATTTGTACAAATAACACGGAGTACTCGTTTGAGAAACGGGGAAAGTTGTGACTGAATTAAGTGGCAGCTAGCTGGGCCACTCGGAGGCCTGTAATGGGTTATTCGCGAGTTCCAAAGTAGGCCATTTATGGCTTTCGACCGATCCGAGCCGAATCCTGTATAGCCCAACTTCGCTTGAGGGCTCTACCCTTGCTTATTCACCCATCCTGTTCTTTGTCTCCTTTTTAATACTTTCATGGAAAACTATTTTTTACTTGTCCTTTTCTGTTCTTTGTCTGTTATTTACTTAAAAAAACATTTTTTTTCAGTGAAAGAACTTCAAAAACGCGCTAATTTCTCTGTTGAGAATGAAAAGGAATTCTATCGTCAAAATTACAGCTGTTTTTCATAAAAAATAAAAATATGATTTATTATAATTGTCTGGATACTTATGTATTTGTAATAATCTAATTATAAAATATTAATTTTTTTATTCAATTTAAAAATTATAATGAAAAATATTAAATTATTAACTAAACAGAAGGAGATTTTGATATTATATTTACAATAGAACTTAGATTTATGACACTGACTAAATATTAAAATTTTTAAAACAATATTGCAGTGTTTTATTTATTTGAAAAAAGGTGAAAAAATATGAAAAACTTTTAAATTGTGTTTTTTATTTTCCGAACAAATTTTAGTTGTTTCTCTCTTTCTCGTGCCTGTTAGGCAAGCTCATCGGTTTTCACCCACCCGTACGTCAACTTTCCTATCTTAATTGAAGACAAATCATCCAAGAGACTCTTCCTTCACTGGTTAGAGTTTTGAATTTTGATGGCTAAGGAAAGAGCGTGCTTAGGCCAGCCATCCAAAGCTAAAGGCTAGCTAGTCTCTTTCCCAGAAGTTGGATGTGTGAGACCAGCTGTAGTAGAGATGGTTAACTCGAGGCTTGACATTAGATGCTCTGGTTAACGGGTGCCACAAACGTTGGAAATTCCCATCCGATATTATATAATCGAAATGCAATGATCTTCGTGTGTGTGGCAGATTTAACCATTCAAATTTAATTTCAACTAACACTGGTGTGATACGACTCTGGGGCAATGTAGATTTCTTTTTTTTTTTTTTTTAAATTAAAAAAAAACAGAGGAAATATTTCGGTTGTCACCGATCTTTCAAAAACACTAGGTGGAGGTTAAGATTACAAGATTTGATTTGTCTTCTCTTCTCGCACTTGATTTAGTTTTTTGTTTGCATATACTAGATAGATGGTGACTTGCATTTAATTGTAGATGAGAATCTTTCAAGTTTTACCCCACCAGGCCCGTGTACTCTGCCTTGTATATTTCTAATTTCCACTTGTTAAATTCATCCTCATTTCTCGTGTTAGAAATGAATGTCCGAATTCACTCCGCAGCAGCCTTTTAACTTTTATTTTCCTTCTTTCTTTCTCTTGGATGAATCCAACAGTACTTGTCATTTGCATGTTGTTTGACAGTGCCTGGTGTCTGGACTCGAGTAAAATGGAGAGAAGACATTTCATATCAATGTCTCCGCTGCTTGTCCCTTGTCTTCAAATCTCTTTCTGGGAGGATTTCCTCAAGATTCACCATGTTCAGTCACATGAATACTGTCAGAGAACATGACAAACAGAGATCAGATATGTTTGTTGTTACATTAGATAAATATATTTTTCTTCTTTCCTTCCCCCCCTCTTTTGGAGAAAAATATCCCGCGTGAATTAACCCCCTAGACTGGAAGGTTTGGTACTGATAAAATGGATCGAGTTGGCGGTCCAAAAGAATCCTGAAGGTGATAAATGAATGGGTGGCCATTGCATTCAGATCCTGAAAGGTAATCAGGTTTTGTTAGTTTCAGCTACCAGACAAAACACACGAAAGAGTTAGGTATATTTCATTCACATTTGAACTCTGAAAGCAAACCGTGAGAAGAGAGAACCAAGGATGGGAATATTTGAGACAAAATAATGGATGTAGCTAAGCACCACTGAAGTTTCCCCGAAAGTTCGTGTTCGTTTATTTCTAGCAATTCTGTGAAATTAGCGATTGCTTGATTTTTGCCTCAATAAAAAGGAGGTCCCTCTTGGATAGTGTTTATTTGGTACTATGATAGTTTGTTTTTGTTAAAGTTTTGAAAATAATTTTAATTTAAAATGTTAAAGTTTTGAAAATAATTTTAATTTTTTTAAAAAAAATTAAAGAAAGATATTTTAAGTAGAATACATATAAAATTACGACGTGTTAAGTAACCAAAATACGAACAACTAGTGCCCGTGGAGGTCCTTGGAAAACATACATGGATTAACAATGGCATCCGCAAACTTTAAAAAACTCGACGTTTTAGCCTTAAAAATCTGAAAATTCTTGTGATTGTCGCTTCAGTTTAAAGCTTATTTAACAGGAAACACATGTTTCGTGCTCTTGTTTTCTTTTGCTCTTTTTTATTTTTGCTTGTCCTGTTTTTTTTTAACGTTGGCCCCACGTTCTATAAGTGGTGCTCTGTCTTGAGTAGGCAACCTGTTTATACTGTAACCAGAACAAATCACAATTGGGTTTGTTTGGTATTGTAGTTGGGGTTGTGTTTCACCCCAACCTAATTTGTACTTATTTGGTTAAGAATTTAATCCTACTAAAAAATTAAGGTCAACCACATGTTTTGCTAAAAGTATAAATTACTGTTTCTCATCACTCTGTCCAGCATTTCTAAGAACAAATCCACTTTTTTAGTATTAATAAAGTCATGGCTTGACAAAAATAACCTCATCTTCTTGCATTAAAATGTCACGATTTCAAACCCAACCCATGCTCATTCTTGCATTAAAATGTCACGATTTCAAAGTTCAAACCCAACCCATGCTTGAGCATATTACAATGCTTACGCAAACTTAATGTTTTGATTCAGTGTTGTTTTTTTTATATATATATATATGTACATATTTCTTCATTCTTGCTATGTATTTGTCTATGTTTTTATATTATTGTCAAAATTTAGTCCATGGTCCAAACGGATCTTGATATTGTTTTCCTATATATTTTTATTTTTTGATGTATTAATAATCATATACCTATATAATTTAACATTATAAAATACATATACTTTTTAGTTATTTTGTTATCAATAACAATCTTAATCAAACATCTTTTAATTATATTTTATTAAACTTATCTCAATCATACAAACTATCACAATATAAAAACACGCAATTAATTATTATAGTAGAACCATTTTTCTTGATCACATCCAGTCAAATCCGGTGCATTTCCGATTAATAATGTTGTTTGAAAATCTTGGATAGATAAAAAATATGAAATTTTTATAAAAATAATTAATATATATCAATTATTTTAAGCTAAAAATTTAGCATAAATCAGCAGAATACAGTTTTATCAAAATATAATTTATTAAATATATTAAAAAGTTTTGCTCTCATAAATCAGCAGAATACAGTTTTATCAAAGTATAATTTATTAAATATATTAAAAGTTTTGCTCTCTCTCGTATAAACTATAATCACAATTAAAAATAAGTAAGTGTCTTATCTTAATAAGAAAAAAAAAAAACACAACTTTTAATATATTGAATAATTTCTTAATTTATCGTTGATTAAAGTTTAGTTGTAAACGTGTCCAAATATCTTTACGAGTGCATCTTCAAGCGTAGCATAAGCTTAATGATACTTCAAGGTAAATTAACCGACATTATCAACTGAGATGAATTAAATTACATTTAGCGAAATTAAATAGAGCTAATAAACTAATCACATCATCCTGTTATACTTAAAAAACTTGAAAATGTTTATGGAGTTTTACTGTTGAATTTTTTTTTCAATCCAGTCATTTTTTTCATATACAATTTAATTTTAATTTAAACTAAATAAAAAATTTTAAGATTAATTCACTGTAACAGATTAATAAAAATAAATACCAAGTAATTATCTCCTGTCTTCAATTTTTTTCTGTTATATTAAAAAAAATATTGATTGGACGCGCTGGGCTTATAAACTAGCCTTCCCTTAATTGAATATTTTAAACAGTACAAGTTGAAAAAAAAACAGAGAAACTCTTGGACACGAATACATGAACTAAAAAGTAGTTTGTCTGAGTCAGGTTTTCTGACACATCACCACTTTTTCTTAGCAATCTACGGTGTGTCGCCATCCACGACGGAACTACTTACGTGGTGCCTAAACGATGCACAAGATAACCTTTTAAAGGCCTGTTTATTTATGCTTTTTCTGAAAAAAAAATTAAAAAGTTTTAATTTTTTAATTTACTAATATTAAAAATAATTTTTTAAAAATAAAAAATATAATTATTATAAATTTTAACATAAAAAATTATTTAAAAAATAAGAACCTAGAAAATACATTAAAAGATAAATTAAATAAAATTTTCAATAATAAAATGAAAAAAAATCTTAAATTAAAAAGATAATAAAAATAAAATAAATAATAATTAAATAAACATGAACTAAAATTAATACAGTAATTTTATTATATAAGTAATTTTCAAAAGATAAAAAAGCCCTTGACTGAAGACAGGCAACATAATAATTAAATTTGCTAAAAAAATATTCTAACTAATCCATCCTTAATTAACCTTGTAATATTCAACATATTCCTTTGAAAATATACAAGCTTTATGAATTTTAATGAGAAAGGCAAAAGTATAATTAGAGAATTCCAATTAACAATGTAATGTATCGTAAAACACTAATGGCTTTTATTTTATTTTTTTTTAATCGTCTTCGTCTTTAACATCTCCACCAAGGCCTTACGTGTCTTGCAGCAACACATGCACAATTTTTTCCCCCCTACAATTTTAGCTCAGTCCATGTGACTCGTCGTGTATTCCTCTCCCGTACGTGTAATTGTGAGCCATCGAAAATTCGAAATAACACGACAATAAAAAATATCTGCCAGACCCTTTTTCTAAAGATAAATGGGCTAATTAGCATACAAAATTATGAATTAATATAGGATAAAAGAATTTTAACAAATGTCAATATCAATTAATTTTACTGTGGAACTAACCAGGACATTTGATTAAATATTTATAATAATAACTTCACATGCTCTCTCTCTCTCTCTTTCTCTCTCTCTCTCTCTATATATATATATATATATATATATATATGAAATAATCACCTCAACATAAAAATTTAAATTATTAGATAAAATGTTATAAAATAATTTATATTACTTTATAATATATTTTTTTAAATGAAAACTTTTTAAATTTAAAATTTACATAAATTCACATTATATTATGCTTAATTTTTATTAAATAAATAAAAATAGTAAGATTCGAATTTATAACTATTTGATTATTAAGGTTTTAATACTATATTGTTAAAAAATAATATAAATTATATCTTGAAATCTCACTTAATAATTTAAATTTTTAGGTGAGGTTTTAAAATATATTTTATATTATTTTTTAATAATATATAAATATATTCTTAGTTAGAAACGTATAAATTGATCTGGGATATTTTTTGATATTAAAAAAATATATTCTTTAATCCGCCCATCACCTGTGATGCATGAACTGAGAAAAGGCAATTACACAGACAAGTGATTCATAAAACAACAAGAAGAGAATTGATCGGACATGTGCATGTGGTCGCATAAATGTAAAACTTCACACATTTTCCGATTGGTCCGAAATTTCGACATCCTGGAATAAGCTGTTAGCGGTTAGGATCATTACACTTGCATGCGGCGTTGTGTGCCTTCTTCTTCTTCTTCTTCTCTGGTCATGATCTTCTCTTTGACAAAATGCAGCTGCGGCGATAAAAATCATGAAAAATCTAAAACTGCAAGATGCCATGGGGCCTCATCAGACCAAACAAAATCTCCACTTGGACCCTATATAATGGTTCGGGACGGTGTAGATTCGACTTTCTGAGCACTTCAATCTCATCATATCACATCTCGCAATCGCATATCAAAATCTGGCGGAGCTGAGCCCACATTTATTAAGTACATTTTCACCTCGATGCAGTGGTTAGGTTGTCAGGTTGTTTTACGTGCGAGGTGCTTAGAGAATGGCTCTCTTCACATGATTTTGATTGCAGAATTTACTTTATTGTTTTGCTTGCACTCGAAACATTTTAAGCATTGATGTGGTTTTCCCAATTACACGGCTCTGGTCCTTTTCTTGACTAGCCCGACCGCGACAGCCCTGTGAAAAAGAAAGAAAAAGAATCGTGAAGTTTACGGGTCTACAAATAATTAAAGATAAAAAAAAATCAATTTCAAATAAAAAATATTAAAAATAAAAATTTGAGTTAACATATATTAAACTGATTAATTTATTATCAAAGATATAAAACTAATATAATTTAATAAAAAAATTAAAGTAAATTACGAAGCTTAAAACATAATACATCAATATTAAATAATAAAATTGAATAAAAATTCAACCTATAAAAAAAAAATCTAAATTTAAATCAAGCTAATATTTAAAACTAATAACCCGAATCATAATACCGCGATTAACTTGTAGGCTGATATAAAAATAACGGAGCAAAATTCTCAATTATAAAAAGTTAAAAAGCAAATATAAAATAATCAAAACAATTAAAATTAAATCTAATACAAAAATTGAAAAAGAATCGTGAAGTTTACGGGTCTACAAATAATTAAAGATAAAAAAAAATCAATTTCAAATAAAAAATATTAAAAATAAAAATTTGAGTTAACATATATTAAACTGATTAATTTATTATCAAAGATATAAAACTAATATAATTTAATAAAAAAATTAAAGTAAATTACGAAGCTTAAAACATAATACATCAATATTAAATAATAAAATTGAATAAAAATTCAACCTATAAAAAAAAAATCTAAATTTAAATCAAGCTAATATTTAAAACTAATAACCCGAATCATAATACCGCGATTAACTTGTAGGCTGATATAAAAATAACGGAGCAAAATTCTCAATTATAAAAAGTTAAAAAGCAAATATAAAATAATCAAAACAATAAAAATTAAATTTAGTATAAAAATCAAATGAAAAAAACAATTAGAAATTAAATTGAAGAGCAAAATAAATTAAAAAAAGGATAAAAAAATAAAGACCTAAATTAGATATAAAAATTAAATTAAATAAAATATTGAAGGATAAAACTAAAAATAAATAAATTAAGAAAATAATAATTAAATAAATAAAAATCAAATTAAATAATAAAATAAAATAAAATATTAAAATCAATACATATAATAATAATAATAAAAATAAAAATAAAATATTAAAATTAAAATAAATATAAACTAGGTGATGATAATTTTGAAAGGTGCGGCGGAAGTAGCAGCGAGAAAAGGAGAGGGGAGTAAAAAAACGAAAAAGGTTTGTCACCACCGCCGCACCGTTGCAAAATAAGCTGCACGTTCCGCCCCACTACCATCACCGCCCGACGTTCGTTAAATGTTTGACATGATTAAAGAAAGTCTTTGGTAGTATAATAACTTGAAAACTTTATCTGGGAAGCTAATTGATAATTATTTCTTCAGAAATATCTGGTGAAATTGGATTTTAATTTTAATTTTTTAACCAAATTTCAAGTTTATTTTATATATATATATATTTATTTGAAGGCGAATTTGCTTTCAAAATAAAATCATACAGAAAATTTTCAAATGTTCTGCATGAAAATGATTTCAAGAAAATAATTAAGAAACTATCCTTTATTTTAAAGGGAAATTGACGTTCACAATAGCAAAACCAACGGAGATGAACAAGATCTTGTTGATAAACAAATGAAACGTCAGAGGGGTAATAGAACCCATTATATTATATCCTCTCTTTTTTCCCCATGCGAGTCTAAATAATAGGATGCTGTGAGCACCATAAGATGTTTCAGGAAAATCAATATCAGAATATTTACGAATAAAAATTGGTATCAAACTGCTTACAGAACTCGATTCACAAAAGTGGTTTTAAATTGCAAGCATTGCTTTCCTTGGAAAAATAAAAAAAATAAAAAGACAACCTGTGCTGTATTGGTTTTAATACACAGCCCATGGCACCCTAACGCAGGATGGAGGGCAGTAGCCCGCCTGCCCTCCGTGACCCTGTCACCAGAGTTTAGGCCGGGGAAGTATAGTAACTTCAGTAAAACCTACAGCTTGTATACAGAAGATTGTAAATGGTGTCTCACTTGATGGAATCAGCACCACTCTTCCTAACGAGTTACCAACATCAGTGAATTCCTATGCTGTTGTCGAGCTGTATAGATATATGTATTTCTCTGGCTTCTCTTCGCCATTGCATAGCTTAAAACCTATACAGTAAATCCCAACAGTGTCATCTGGAGGACAGGTAATTTCACAAACCTGACCAAGCTGTCCAGCAACTGAACACCAGCTGAACAGTAAGTAAAACTCAATCTCAGTGTGGTTGCTGCAAAAAATAAACGGGTTTCAATTTTGCAGTATGTTGGACAATAACAATATACAACAAGAAGATAAAACAGTATGATATAGGTGATTCAAAGAGGACCTTATAATCTACAATCTCTGCTATAAAACGATATCTCACAATAATTAAAAACACTAAATCAGCGGTTCTTATGAAATCATAACAGAAACCCGAGAAGAATAAGAGCATCAAAATTTTGCAATCAGTATCAACTCCAAGACCAAGCACTCCAACGAATAGTGGTGCCCAAAGAATTATGACATTCATGTTGCGGTTTTCCAATAGATTCCTCTCCTACCACCTTTTAGCTACAGATTCTACAGTCTGCATTGCTAGCTAAATGAAAGGTAGTGCAAGAGCAATTCATACAAACAAGCAATGCCTCTCTGATCTGGAGCAACTAATATTTTGACCATAGCTGTCTGGCAACTCCTATATAGATTCAATAATTTTTCACACTAATAGGGAACTTAATCTATCTGAAGTCCGTTCTAGTGATGCAACTTAATTTGAACCAAGGTATATGTTACTGGTGCAACAGGCAACAGCAATAACAATATTCATGAAACAATTGAATTTCCAATAACATCCACTCTTATTACCGAGATAAACATCTCCACCATGAATACAAAATGCAATCTTAATTAAACAAAATTAGCTCTCAATTCAAGGCTTCTGTAATGTTGATGTGGTATTTTCCTGGAAAATATAGAACTCGAAAGTAGTATATAATAATATTCAAATGAGCTACCGAAGTTGCAATACATCATCAAGAACAGAAATCCAACGCCTGGATCCCTAAAACACCATCATCATAGAATAGCTACGGAACAGAAAAGGGCTTTCAAATCCTAAATTGAACTAGGCAACAGACAGGCTAAACATCACTCAAATAGTTACGTAATTTGAAGCATTCTCTGCCTCTTACTTTGACAAAAGACATGGCTGTCTTATTAAAACTCTAATATGCAAAAGAAGCAGCAATGATTCTAATGAATTAAAAACCACCTTCAGATTGTGATCTTCTATTAAATGGTCCAGGACTTTAATCATTCTCTCTTAAGCCTAGTTGAAGACCACACTAATCATCTAGTAATATGCTCAAACCACTGCATACGCAGATAATACTCCAGATTAACTGAAGCATTCAAGAGAATAATACTCTAGCTCATGCAAATTTAGTTGCATGTTATAAATGAACTTTAAAAAATTAAAAGTGCTCATTCATTATACCAACAGGCATCATCTTACAAAATTTCAGATGATTTTTCCCATGGTAAACATAATAATGGAAAGATGTTTATATATATATCCACAGCTCTACATCCATGTTTACTCAACCCTGTAATTGCTAACTCAATCAAAAAGGCTCAGATCATCTCATAGATGACCACCCATGTAAAATGTATGGAAAAAAAGTACTGAACTACTTATTCAAACCAGGAAAACTTACCTGAGCATACAAATGATCATCAAACATAGTAACAGCACATGATCCTGAAGTAGAAGCCCAGCCATGAGGGCCGGAGTCATACTCAGGTTTGGGAGCTTCAAAACTTCCACCAACATTAAAATCCCCAGGGCTTTTTTGTATGTTCATCTCTGCTGCAGGTTGAAATTTTGTATCGTTCATTGAATTCAGATTATATGGCCCTGGCAGGTAAGGGTACTGTCCAGCCAACTGTAGCCTCAGTGATGCAGTTCCATTTAACTCATCAAGAATACCATTCATACCACTTTCTTGACCAGAACTAGATAGCTCAGAATGTTTTCCTGCACCAAAGTAACCAGAATAACTCCCAAAAGAGGTGCTTGCAGTGCACTCAGCATCCCTAAAAAAAGACATTCAATCAATTATTTAAGAACACAACATCAGGAAGGGCTATTATAGATTCCTCTATGGATAGGTACGTTGTTAATTTGTCATCTGTTCTGTGTTTATTCGTGTCCTATCTTACATCAAACAAAATACTTCACAAAATCTAGTTTAGTCCTATACTATGAACCCATTTCCCCCTCTTTCTCTCCATGTGTATGCATGGACTTTTGTCAATAATATTTTACAAAATGAATGTGAGAGGCCAGAGCAAGCCCAGACATGATCTTCCAATAGGAAAACAATTTAAGCAATGGGATTAGAAGTTTCCTTCAATCGGTTCACTCACCCATGGGGAAGCAGATTTTGTTCCTCTGGTAACATAATATGTTGACTGTCATTATTAGGTATCCACAGAAGAGGTGAGAGCTGCTGCTCTGCACCCATTCTGAAAGGCACATGCATCCCATTTTGAAACTGCAAGCAAGATTAGTTAGGTAACAACTTCCAGCAAGGATTTAGTACAATGCCATCAGGAAACCATTTGTATCAAATAAAAGCCATTCATTACCTGAGTGTGGCATTCTAGTGACATGAGATGCTGTTTTCCCAAGTTTTCCTGGCAAAGAGGGAACCCTCTCAGTTTTAAAATGTAAATACAACTGCCACAGATAATCAAGAGATATTCATAGTTTGTTTTTTTCAAGGCCTGACTGAGTGTTTCCTCTAAATTGAATCAAAACTTTTCAGCACCTGGCTTTTGTTTCACTCTACTACTTAAAGAACACTTGAATACTCAGAATGGGAGGTTGCATTGCTTAGTTTTTTTTATCCCTTTACACAACCATCCAATTTGGTTAAGAATGACTGAGATGTCAAATCATCTTAGCCTCCTTGCCCTCCTCACTATCCATTAAGAAAAAAAAAAAGGAATGTTACACAACTGATCTCCAAATTCTTCCCAGCAGGCATAAGATCACAATGAGGACTAGGGTCATGGATTTTCTCATAGATAGGCTAAAATGCAGATCCTAATTGAACCCGCATTCAATCACATAGAGTCCAAGTCGACCAGAGATGAGATATAATCATTTAATCAAAAACATAAGAGCTGTTGAATAACAAGCAGAAAGTGTGTGTGTGTGTGTAGTTTCTCCAAATGAACACCACAAGAATAGGCATACCTTATGCGATCGAATCTGATTAAGTGATTCCCTGAGTGAATTTTCCAATTGCCCCAAATGCTCTATGCTGTTGATCTTATCTGGATTGGTCCAGTAGCTGCAGAAACTCAATTTACTATTAGTCCAGGTTGGTGACCAACCAAAGTATACATGAGATCATGAAATGGAAATCTACATTCATAGATTTGCAGGCGTTCACCTCAGTCTCTTATGCACATCAGATAGTTGATTCTGCAGCAGTCTAGATTGGCTAGTCAGGTCCTGGTCAATTCAAATGCAAAATTTGTAACGCCACAAACCATCAGCATATGAGAGGAGGTTTCAAGATGTCGTATTTAACAATAGAAACCGTTACCCATACCTCTATTGTTTGAGAACTGAAACAAAAAGAACAGGATTCAAGAAGTTTAGTACATAATGTTTAAAGAACATAGCCAGTTTGTAAGCTATGAAAAATTAATTGTGTCAACATCAACAAGAGCATACCTTGTACCCAGAAATTCTGGTATATTAACATCATGGTCCAGCTTCTTAAAAGTTTTCTTCAGTGCCTATCCTCTCGAAGGAAAGAAAAATTACGTAACCAATAAGAATGACAATCTTCAACAAAACAATGTGATAAAAAGAGCAGAATGAGAGTTAATAACAGAGAAGGGGAGTGACTGTAAACGAGGATCCACGGACTTACTTCGAGGCTCTCTAACTTCCTGTTCCAATCAAATAATAGAGCAAATAAATTCCAATTTGGTAAATATTCAATGCAGGCACAAGGAGATTAAAAGAAAACGAGGCAAGAAAACTTCACCATACCTCTTCGCCCTCTCTTGAGGTGTTAACTGAGCGAATTTCGTAATTACTTCTTCAATGCTACTAAAGGAGAAAAAAAAAAGGAAATTATTCAAAATTGTTGATGTCGTCGAGAACCCCATATTATGATGCCACATAACCTTCATATACATTTTTTTCTTAAACCAGACACGCAAATAAAAAACAAAAATATAGTGAGGGTTGCACATGCATATGACAATCAAGCCACAATTCTCAATCCGCTTCTTATTGTAGCTAAACAATGAATAATGACAACCCAACTGGTTAAATGGTGCGAAGCGAGGTCAAGTTGCATTTGTGCATATGTAATGAAATTCTCAAAAGATGCAAAACAAGAAATGGATATAAATTTCATACGCAAGTTTAAAGTTCAGTAGCGCAAATTAATTCTCTAAAGCAGTGGAAGCGTGGCATGAGTGGCAGTACCTGCTTGATCCTTTACACAACGAGGGCTTGCCAGTTGGTGAGAACATGAGAAGGATGATGTCTATGTCACATAGTATTGATAACTCATTAGCCTTCTTCATGATGCCATGTTTCCTCTTGGCAAAGGTCGCTTGGCGTCCATTTGTATTCTCCAATTTCTTAATCTTTAGCTTAACCCTACCCATCCTGCACGTTTAACATCAGCATTTCATCGTCAAAGGATGCCCATAATTCGAAACTCTATCTAGAATAATCCACATTTCTCAGAATCGCCACTAACCCATAATTTCATTTCAACATCTAATTTCCAACATTAAGCACGTATTTCAAACCAAGGATTAGTTTATAATCAATTAGCATCAACATACCCCCAAAAGTTTGCAAATTTACCAAGAACACCTTCTAATACCGTAAGTACATTAAGACGAGCCAAGAATTTTGACAATTGAAAGTTGTTGGAAAAGAAACGGGGGAGCAGAGATGGAAAGCAATAATTTTGACGGGGAAAAAAAAAGAAATGGGATCATAAAAAAAGAGAAACTAAACTAAATAAGCCAGGAGAGACTAAACCCATGTAACTATATTGACTAAAAACAGAAACAAAGGAATGAAACACTACCCAGTTTCCTTTTCGTGAAGAGAAAGGGGAATCTATGTATCTGCCCCCCCCCCCCCCCCCCCCCCCCCCCCCCCCCCCCCCCCCCCCCCCCCCCCCCCCCC
>NW_011499848.1:4347020-4413697 GCF_000495115.2 Populus euphratica
GAATCTATGTATCTCCCCCCCCCCCCCTCCTCTCTCTCCGATGAAGAAAAAAGAGTAGTGGTAGGGGATAAAAACAAGAAAAGAATGGGTTTGAGAAAAAGAAAGAAAAAGTTACCTAAAGTAGCAAATCAAACGAGGAGAAAAAAATGGATGATGGAAAGGAATTTTAAATGTGGGAACCAAGAAATGTAGAGAGAGAAAGGAGAGGGAGAGGACGAAGAGAAAGAGGGAGAAAGGGTTCTGAACTAGCTTGCATATAGGATTGCATGACATGATCGGGTGAGCGCCAAAATCGGTCACCAGAAGAAGCTTGAGAACCGGGATCATCAGTAGGTTCCCCCCGAGAGCTTCAAGCCAACAAAACAAAACATAACATAACAAAAGCCCACGTAACATCAGAGCCAAAAACTCCTCTACTTCTCATTCTACACATGTCTCAGTACCTCCCCGTGTCAATAATGCCAGGTGTAATATTCATGTGGCCCAGACAAGGCAGCAGTCACTGTAACAGGCGGAGCAAGACAAGAATTGATCTTATATTGCCAGATGGCGCCATTTTATTTGAAGATTTTGCTACTCCTGGCTACAACAGAACTCCAGCTCTCTTCAGTTTCAAGCCTCTCAAAGTCAAAGTCAAAACCCCCGCCATAACACTTGGAGGTTTATCAAACCCCGCCGCAGCACATTCGTGTCGATGAAACTTTATAAAACTCTAGTTCTTGTATCCACGTACTCGTATTTTCGTATGAAAAATAAATTTATTTTTTCAATTTTTCTATAGTCAGATCTTTTATATCAAAACTAAAAGATTCATATAAGTTTTACTTGTGGCAACCTTACACACGTGGATTGGTAATTTTAGTAATTAAAAAATATATATCGTGTAAACCATCAACTTGATTCTTCGAATTATATTATAAAAACACTGAAGCCAGGGATAATTCACTACTTAATTCATTTAATTGTTTTTTGGACCTGAAATTTGGATATCCCTGCAACTTCAAAAAAAATAAAGCCATACCCAGTCAAATCAATGTGAACCTGCGATCTAGGCTGCCATGGCTATTAATCATAAAAAATAATCTATTTTTTTAGCTGATTGCTGTGGACAACACTGGAAGAAGGAAATGTTGTAACATGTGCTGAAACGCCCCGCACTTTTTTTTTTCCTTGTTTTTTTTTTTTTCTGATTTCATTATTCTTTGCCCACATGAAGGTATAACTTGTTAAAATTCAGGGCACATTAAAATACAAGGGACCGAATTATAAAACATGGAGGAATTTCATGACTGGTTCAAATTTCATTGTTATTCGTACTTTCTATTTTCAACCTTAAAAGTCCATAAAATATTTAAAAATTAATTTTAACTAAAAATTCATTTTCCTTGTGTTGTGGCCCTAGATTTTAGAAATAAAAAAAAAAGTAATTGAATTACACGAGAAGAGATAAAGCCATCCGTTAACATTGATTATAGAAATTAAAAAGATTTATCTTGATGTTAAAAAGTTTTATTTGAGACAAAATGTTTAAAGATGATTATTTTGAATATTGATATTTTATAAAAAAAATATTTAAAATAAAAAATAAAAAATTTATCTGGTTTGGTCTTGTATTCTTAAATTATTTTTTGGATTTTTTATAACTTGATAAATTGATTTTTTATGTTATGAAAAAATAGATTTTTAGTCTAATAAATCAATTTATAATTTTTTGGCCATCAATAGTAACCGCAAGCTAAGTAATAATAAATAACTTATTATTTATTTTTTTAAAAAAAATAAACAATTGGTCATCCATCTTATACCACAAATAAAAAGCTTAAACATGAGATTTTGGTATAAATGCCAACTCACCTAGGTTTTGTTTCAAGACCTAAGTGCACTAAGCCGCTTAGAACATACTCGCATATGTGATTTTTTTTCTTACTAAATTATATTATTTAACTTTTTTAACACCTAGGTTTTGTTTCAAGACCTAAGTGTACTAAGCCGCTTAGAACATATTCACATATATGATTTTTTTTCTTATTAAATTATATTATTTAACTTTTTTTAAAGATAAAGAATTCTTTTATTTTTGTTGTCATGTATTTTTTTTATTTTTTTAAATAATTATTATTATTATAACATGTTATGTAAAGAATAACTTAAAAAAAAATAAATTTACTTCATCCAATAAAATTTACAAGTTAGATTACAAGTTTTACAAGTGAAATCATAAAATAAAATTTAATCTAATATATAATATTTTAATATATCTAATCAATTTCCGTTACATGTTTCATTTCATGTGGGGTTAATTTATTATAATTTTCTTTTTAAAAGGGTAGCCACATCTCAAAATTAAGTAATACATATGATAAATTAACATATCATTGTGTCAAAATTATTTTTAATCCACTAGAAAAATTTACCGTAACACAATGCGGTACAGTAACATAACGAATTAACGATAGTATAAATAACCTCTTTTATTTTGTTGTTTTTTTTTCCTTTCAAATTTAAATCCGTGGGCAATGGGCCAACCCACAATCCAATTTCAAGGTCAACAAAAAGGATCCAACATCTACAAAAGCCCAATTATAATAATAAAATAAAGTGAAATCAAATCCTACCCCATGAACAAATGAATGGATAGTGTCATCATGATGGCCCTCCTACCCTCGGCTCCTCCTCCTCCCCCACCTCCCCCCCTCCTCTCACCAGCAAACCGCAGTCTCCATCCTTCCTCAAATGACACTCTCATAATGCTAACATGCAGCCAGTCACCATACCATCTCTCTTCCCTCCTCAAAAACAACGCAACCGTCCCAAATCTTTGCCTAGCAAAGACGACAATAACAACGACAACATCAAAAGACAGTGGTCTTCTCTTCCGACAAAAACTAACTTACCTCACAAACCTTAAAATAAACACTCAAAAAGCTCTCACTCTAAACCCAAACATCCGTTCCACTCCTCTCTCTACTCTCCTCTCGATTGAAAACTGCCTCTCCTCCATGGGCTTCCACCGTTCCTCCATTGGCCGCATCCTTGACATGCACCCTTGCCTCCTCACCTCTGACCCCCACCTCCACCTCCACCCCACCTTCGATTTCCTCTTAAATGAAGTCGAAATCCCATTTCCTGATATCTCCAGGTCAATCAATCGCTGTCCCAGATTGTTAGTTTCCAGCGTGTCTAATCAATTAAGGCCTGCTTTTGTTTTTCTAAAAGAGTTGGGCTTTGTGGGTCCACGTAAGTTAAACTATCAAACTACTTTGTTGCTTGTTTATAACGTGGAGAGAAGTTTGATGGGTAAGATTGAGTTTTTGATGGGGTTGGGGTTTGAGTTTGTCGAGGTTAAAAATATGGTTGTGAGGGCTCCTGGGATTTTGACTCTCAGTGTGGAGAGGAACATGAAGCCTAAATTTGAATACTTTGTGAGAGAAATGAAGGGGGATTTAGGGGAATTGAAGAAGTTTCCGCAATTTTTCTCGTTTAGTTTGGAGAGGAAGATTAAGCCTAGGCATGGAATGTTGGTGGAGTATGGGTTGAAGATGCCATTGTCGAGAATGTTAAAGGTTAATGACGGGGAATTCAACGCTAGATTGTTTGAAATGCGGCTGAGAATGGTTGAGGAGAGTTAACTTGATCGGATATAATCAGTAAGTTGATTCATTGCTTGCTTGCCTGTGTATTTTGATCGAGTATTATGTGGGATTTGTGATGTATCGTGATAGTTTTACATGTGGGCATGTTTTGAGTTTGTGTTGGATAAGGCTGAATTTTTAAGTTGCTATAGATTTGATTGAGATTTTATGTTGATTACGTATCCTAATTTGTGTTTAGGACATAGAAAATTGACTTATGTTTACAAGGTTTGATGCATTTTGTAGCGTAGTTATTATATAGGTTATACTTGAAGATTAAAAGAGAAACATTCAAAAAAACGAAAATATACAACGTGTGCAGCAGGAAGTTATGCTTAGCTATGCACGATAAACTTTGCTGGGATGTGAAAATTGTCTTTCTGGTTCAAGTGTGAGTGTCGTTCATACAGATTAAGGAGCCAAGATGTCGATAATTAAGCCTGTAGTTAACATTGGTTTGGTGTGTTGCGACATAGTCAAGCTTTAAAAAAAACCAAGCACTTTGTGATGTTTTACTGTGTAAATCTTTTTCCACTACTTGTGCCCTTTTGTGGACCTTCTAAAGGCACTTGATATCCTATACATCATAAATCTCAGTGATATGAACCCTAAATCTCTCAGATTGGGAGACTCCAAGGATTAATTTTATTTCTCAATTTCTGTTTCTGAAAGGAAAAGTTTAAAAAACAACTGAATTTGCTAGTGTTGGGAGGATTTCAAGCCATGGTTTTAAGCCTACAACAACGTGAGGAATAGGCAAGTCTGTAAGAAAGTCCTGCAATTTTGTCGTAACATTCAAGAAATACAAGTGTACCATTGTCCTGCTATTCATACGTGGCCTGCTGGCCATAGCTTATACCACAGCCATCAGTTTTCCTAGGTAGTTGTAGTTTTCTGACTGTCTCCTATCTAGAAATGTTGTGTTTCTATCCATTTTTTTTCTTTTAGGAATGCTATCACATTGTCTGCTATACACTAGAACTTTTAGAAATTCGAGAAACTCCAACACACGTATTAAAGCATGTTCCACTTGCTGGAGAACAGAGACGGTTCTGCAAATACCAGAATGCAAAAACTAAGTTCTGCAGATGTACTCTAGCTTTACCATTATAACATCTTCAGAATTCAAGTCTTTCCAAATCCTCTCTTAGCAATACAAGAATGCCCTTTCATATTGCTAAGAGAAAAGGCCAACAAATGAACTCCATGAAAGAGCACAACCTGCAGAAACTCGATCATAATTTTTTTAAGTTTTGCTAGATATCAAACTCCAGAAGCTCCGAACTTATAGTTCAGTTGTGCCTTTCAACATGCTCAGAACTTCTATGGTAACATGACAAACTTAAATTTGAGAGTCTCCGTGCTTACAATGATGCCCTTTTGAACTTTTGTTCTGTATTTTTAACTCACGAGTCATGACTAATTTCTGCTGCTCCCTGATGTCCCCTCAACTATTCCTTAACTGAAGCAACAACTCAATCCCGGATGCACCCTACACTCCTCATCTACCTCCCCCAACAGATCAATGTCCTCGAATGTGTTCATTATCCTCACTACGATTTCACCCTGATTGCATAACCATCATAACCAATCACAACCCAACATCCATGTCTAACCTCATGGAGACTAAACCTTCTACTACTACAACAATGTTGCTTATCAAATTGCATGCATGCACTATCAATCTACATGTCTTGTGATAGAAGGCAATGGCTTGCATTTCGTCTGTTTGGGATTGCATGCCCCTTATAAAAATTCAATAAGCTCTATGGTTCTCTTCACAGTTGTTCCTTTTTCATGCAAGCTCCATTAGGTTAAATGAGTTTTTCTTCAAGGTTTAGCTGCTTAAACTTGAATTCTCTACCTAGGGCCAGCTGAGCTTCCCTCTAACATCAAAATTGAGTTTTATATCACTTAATAAAGCATACAGTCATTTGTTCTTTCTTTCTCCCTTCCCTTTTCTGAGGGATGAAATGGAAGTTGGAGCACAGAGTATCTTTTGAATTCCCAAAGTTTTTCTTTTCACTTTTTGTTTCCGTGATGTCCTCGGCTGCCTGCTTTGCTTCTACTTAAATTATTAATTTCTGTTAAAAGTTATTTGGTAGTAGTTCTAAGAATGCAGCTTTGGATTGAAAGATTTTATCAGCTCGACTGATTAGTGATTTCCCATTCATATCACAGATGCATGTGAAAGTCTTATAATTTGTTCTGCTTGATTTTTTGTTGAAAGATTTGGTTTATTAGAGAGACCTTAATGTGATCTCTCTTTATCTCTCTAATCAGCAGATCCACACTTGACTCACAAAGCAAAAGTAGAGGGTTCAATGTTACCTTTTCATCTACTATCTATTAAAAACAGTTAACAAATAGTCAAATTACTCACATCTCGCATTAACTCAAGAAATTGGAAGGAACAAAACCTGCCAGAATACCCAAAATCGCCTTTGGTGTTAAGCTGCTATGGATGAATGTGTATTTTGGGTGTTTTTGGCAGTTTTTTTCCCCTCTAATGAAACATGTCCATGGCATGCTAATAATTTGATGTTTCTGTTAACTATTTTTAACAGAGATCGGACAGAAGGGTCATATTGGAGATATTTGTTAACATTAAGGGCAAAATTGATTCCCTGAATTGGACGTGGTAAAATTGAGAATGAACTAGTAGGCAAGGGGCATTTTTGTAGTCAACCCCTATCCTTATTTATCTCTTCTGTTAATGGCACTACCCGCAGTTGCTGATACACTCTAATTGTCTGATTCGGTGAAGTGTTCATATAAATATTAAACTAGTTCAGTGTGTATCAATCCAGCTCCATAAATTCTTTCATCATTACGAGCGATATGACATGTGCACATCATTGAAGTATTTGGTGTGGATTTTAGTTATCTCTGGTCAAGCTTGATTTCTCAAAGAGACTTGAAGCATAAATGGTCTGCTATTCCTGCATTTTGGATCTTTCATTTGTCCTGAACAGTGGTTTTTTCCTGCGTTATAAATATCTCATTTTAGGGTTCTTGCTGACCAGGTAGCACTAAACACAGATTAAGTGTTACCAAAGATTGATTAAAGGTTATGTTCATGGTGCATGATTGTGTTGTTAAATCTAATTACTTATCTTACTGGAGTCTGCATGAACTTTGCAAGTATCCCTGCATTGCTAATTTCCATTCATCTTCATTGTAGACAATCAGCTATCCAACTTATGTTGCTTTGGTGAAGACTTTGAAGGTATTAAACCACGTCCAGTGTCCTATTCTGTTTCCTATTGCTCTTGGATTTACATAATTCTGGCTTTTATGGTCTTGATCTCTATTGCTGACCATTTAGTCTCTTTATTCAATTTCTGAGCCTTCTGTAAGAGATCACGAATAGAAAACTGGGAATTATGGCGCTGCTGCATTTGGTTCAAACATTATTGCTATTTGACATGAATAAGTATTTGACACTGAATTTCTTTGACTAACGATCCTTTGTTTTGACCTACTGCACCATTTCATGTTGTTGGTAAGAAATTAAGGTTCAGAAAGATTAACTGATTGCCGTCATAATCATCTGGTGTTTTGAAATTGCTTTACAGGCTGTTCAATGGATGCCAAGAATGGCATATCTTGGACACTGTGCCTTGTTGGTGGGGCCTCTGCATTGCAGCAGTTTAAAGTCACATGGTTTTCTGTAGAAATTCTGTCCTTGTTATTCTTCTATTTCTCTCTGGGCAATCACTATACATGAACTCTATGTCGATCGTCTTATTATGTAACATTGACCCACATCTTGGCATCCACGAAAATTTGTTTTCGTATCTCTTGGTATCCTTGAAAACTTGTTCTCTTTTATCCAAAGAGAATCTTGTATTGTCAAGTCTTACTCAATTATGTTTGAGCAGGTGCAAAGATGAAAATAAAGGAGAATAACGCATTCTGTGCTTGGCAGGCCTCCTCTTCCTTCCTGATCAAGTGTTAATATGTTGTGGGACCTAAATACTGGGAGCATTGCTGAAGTTCTATTCAGTTTGAATACAGGCTCAAAATCTTGATATCCATCCTCGGTAATTAGATGGTTGAGGGAGGAGCTTATGCATGACAGCATGGGGACATCGATCGCACTACAGGTGACTGATAAAGCTGCACAGTTATCTTAAAGTAAGCAAATACCCTGTCTATGAATACAGTTCCAGTGGATGCATGTTAGCCAAGATGAAAGAGGTTACCTATAAGCTATATCCCAACATGGGCTAGCCAATAGAGGTGGAAAGGATAGACATACGGAGGAAGCTTTGTGAATTTACCAAACTGTTGCAATTAAGCACCGCGAAGGGTGTTTAAGCAACTGACTGCTTTGGATGCAATGTGGCAGAAAGCTGCTGCTTGCAATTCCATCTGTAGGTTCTGATATATTTCATCATGTGATAACAAGTTATTAGACAAGGGGCTGGAATTCCTTCAGGATGTTTGGCAGTGAAAAATGGTCCAATGTGTTTGGACATACAGAGAACTATACATATCTCATTTCATTGCATAAACTAATTAAATAATTGAATTTTGTTCCAGTACAAACTACAAAGGTTTTCCACCTTCGTTTAATCCAACTCCCCATGTTGTTTTCTTTCCGAGCTTCCAAACTTGAGGTTATGCCTTGGTGAGGTAGCACCCCGACTTGGGCCACGGGCCATATTCATGTGTTGATATGGATACAGTTTGAAAATTGTCGGGAGTCTTTTTCTAGGGGAAGGACTTCCTTGCTTGCCTCATTAATGTCCGTGAATTCACATGAGGCATCGTGTTTAAGAGTTTCCCGCATCTGTCTGTGTCTGCCTCAAGACTGGTGTTTTCTTACCAAATACGTGAAATGCGGGGTCATGCATTTTGATGTTTAGGATTTTAGATGTGTTCATAAAATCACTAGCTAGGCTTTAACCATTTATTTTTTAGGCTAAGATAATTGTAAAGAGAGGTAAACGATTCATACCATGCACACGGAATAAGAGATAACGACGCTGTGTAACTTTGCGGGGCTTTATGGATATTTTTTCATTTAAAAAGTTCTTAATATCATCACTAAAAAAAAAGGGCTAAAAAAGACAAGACCATGGCCTCAAGTCAGGGAAACAGGTCCGTACCATTTGATGTTTAGACTTCACGACCCTAATTAATATCAATGGGTCGTCTTAATGGATCTACCAGAAGCCAGTTTTCTGGATTGATTGTAAATATTTAATTTTCTCAGTTGCACCGAGGGAGTCAGAATTTTGGTACGTAGCAGCATGAAATTAAGCTGGTCAAAGCTCTTTCTTAATTAGAGCTAGGACAACCTCAGAAATAAATCACGTGGCCAAGACTTTTTACCTTTCTCTTTAAAAAGACAAGCATATAATAAAATTATTTCTCTAAATATACATTCTATTGATTAATATTAGTTTTCTTTATTTATATAATACAGGATATGATATACAGGTGTGCTGAAGGGGACAAATTAGTCCATTAGCGCGGTAAATAACACAATAAACGTAAAAATTCACGGAAAAAAATCGTTTGATTTTTTTTCATTAAATAGCATGCTTTTACCTTTTTTTTTATTTTAAAATCACAACAATGTAAAAATATAAAATTTTAATTGTTTGACTCAGCTAATATACTAGTTTATAATAGAGCTAATATACTAGTTTATAATAGTTAGTGAAATATGTCAATTAATTCTAAAAATAACAAGAAAAATCTTTAAACCATCAAAACCATAAGGTTTTGATGAGATTTTTTATATTTAAAGATTTGACGGTTCATATAGTGATGCAATGGCTAGTATAGAGAAAATAACTTTTGAAAGTTCTTATAATTTTTTTATCACGGTTCAATAATTAGATTAAAAGTAATTGTTTTTAGATATGTTTTTTTGGTTTGAAGCAACTAGATCTCTCTGGAACCTAAACCTGTTATATTAGTACATGAATGTATATGTTAGGCCATTAATGTAATTTATTTGGGATATATTTTTATTTAGTTATAGGAGATTTATATTTGCTTGTTTAGAATTATCTATTATTAGAAGCTTGACTACATCATTCATATTGAAAAACACTTTATAATTACCTTATGATTAATAATTTTTTGAGATTTTAATTATAGTATATTTTAATATACTTGTTAAAAAAACATATTGTGACTTACAAAACACATTTGAAAAAACAGTTTATAAAATTAAAATTTTAATATAAAATAATCAATTAATTAATACAACTGAATCTAATTGGCCGACTGATCGAAGATGAGTAAATTTTTTATCCCGTTGTGTTTTAGAAGTATAATAAGGTAAAAATATTCTATTTTACTAAATATTTTTTAAATAGAATTATTATTATTATGCTATTATATATATATATATTTGATTAAAAAAGGAAGAAGTTGCAAACGGAGCAGGAAGCGTTGGGTCTGCTATGTTATGCAAGTAACAGCAAACAAGGGGTCTACGCACGTGGACAGTACAATCACTTGTTCTGGGAGGAACAAGAAACTATTGCTACTAAATAAGTTGATGATCAGGACAGACAATTCCTCTACGTGAGTAAAGCAGTGTCTATTCCCTAATCAATGCAAGAAAATCTCTTAGAAAATCAACACCCTTGTCCTTTCTATCTCTCACTCTCCTTTTCACCTGTGACTCACCCCCCGTGGCATGCACAGCTAATTTCTCCCATCAACAAGATGAATATTGCCTGGGTTCTAGCCATACTGTAGATGGTTAGAATCAAGCGGTTTTTTTTTATGATTTTAAATTGTGGTTGCTAATATGATAAAAAATCAATTAAAATATATAAAAGTTAATATAGATGGTTAGAATCAAGCGGTTTTTTTTTTATGATTTTAAATTGCGGTTGCTAATATGATAAAAATTTATATGGTTATTAATTTTAGAGTTTATAAAATTAATTAAAATATGTATAAATTAATTCGAATATTTATGTTAATAAAAAAAATTAACTGGCATGCCCCTAAGGCTAAGGGCCTTGCCTTTTCCCCCCCTTCAGTGCCGTTCTGACCATATTTTTACTTGGTAGTCCCAGGAGTACTATCGAAGTCAGGACCTTTAACACAGGGAGGAGATAAACTAGTGGGTCGTTCTCAGCCCTCCCTGTCTTTCAAAGAGTTTTACGAATGCGAGAGAAATGGGGACTCCTATTTCACTCTCTTCAACAGTTCATCCATACCATCCATTTGCTATGTGCAGTTGACATCTTGCAGATCGAGGAAAAGAGTGGGGAAACCAGATTCATTTACCATATGAAGTATGAACTTTGTTCAAAGAAAGTCATCCCTTTCTGAAAGGCCTTTTGTGGGTCCTGATCGTTTCTGTGTATCAGCAATTGTGTTACTACTGATCACTGACTATGAAGCCTTGTTATTATGACAGTCTAACTCCTTTTACTTTAATATCTATAAGTGGCACAATAAGTCTCTCAGGTCCATACCGTGTCTGGGTAATTCATGTAAAACTCAGTCTAAGAACCACCCTCTCCACACGGCAACCTTTTTTCTGCTGACTTCAGTTTTCTTTATAGCTAGGGCTCTAGCAGCATAGCTAACTGCGGTCACTTGTACTGCAACCCCTGCTCTTTATTACTTCTGTTTTTTTAAAAATAATATTGGAAACTGTCACTGTCATGATATTATAAAAAATAATTATAATCTCACAATTGACACGTTTTAAACCATGTAAACCAGCTTAATCAAGCTTCAATTTAGTCTCATTGAGATAATTTCTTTGCCTTGTTTAACTTTAAATTCGATCAACATCATGTATAGAGTTACTGTGTTTGGTTTTTAAAATATATAAAAAAATCATGAAGGTGGCCTTGTCATTTAAAGATTAATTAACATACAAGCTGCTCAAAACATATCTTTGCTATCCAGTAAAAAGAAAGCCAAGACAATTTAGATTTTATGGCTGGTACAGTTTATTGTGTATATATTTGCTTATACAAATGACAAGGTGTCCGATGTTAATAAGCACTTTCGCTGTTAGCTGCAATAGAGATGTTAATAAGCACTTTCTCAAGTCTAGTGGCATTAGAAATACCGGATGATTGAGGCTAGCTAAAATGTAAAAAACAAGTAGAGGAGCTGGTCACTGACAATGTTTTTCTAGGCCCTTGAAGCTATCGGAGATGCCTTGTAAGCGCACGCACTAGCTACTTCGTCCCTTGCTGTATCTGACAAAGAAAAGTAAGAGTAGTTCTTTCAATCCTATATATATATATATATTGCAAATAAAAACATTATATTTAGAGTTTCACAGTTTTTGATTGGTTTTTTAAATAATTTTTTGTGTTAAAATATATATTAATAATATTTTTAAAAAATTATTTTTAATATCAATATATTAAAATAATTTAAAAACATTAAAAATATATTAATTTAAAATAAATAAAATAATAATAAAATTTAAATTTTTTTTAAAATATTATTGAAATGCAGAAACAAACAGACACTATATTTTCATGGTTTTAAATTCTTTTGTAACTTTTTTTTCATTTATTTGAAGTTTTTTTCTAATTTATTTTGATTTTTTATTTTAATAAATAGAAAAAAAAACAAAAGGTAGATAAATGAAAACAAAATGATAAGGAAAAAACACATTTTTAGAAGAAAACACTATAAAATTAAATACAATAAATACTAATAAAAAACTATCTAATTATTTTTAAGATGAAAAATACTAATTAAGTGGTTTTAATAAATAATAGAGACGAGGTTACAATTAACTCAGGACACACATATCCATATAAAAAAAGATCGCGAACCACGTGCTTACAGCAAACAATTACTAACGGCAAGGGCAAATGCAATAAAATTATACCAACATCCATGACATTTATGTGGAGTCGGGATTGACGTGGGACACAAGACTCTTTTGATTGATTGATGCGGTTGATTGGTGCAGTAATTCAGTACGTCGAGATGGAGCTTGATTATTCTTAGGCTAGCTCTGGACTCCGTTCTTGACTTCACGCAGAATTCTTCTCAAAACAAGAATCATTGATGTAGGAGCACAGACGAGTGCAAAGATATCATCTGTAGGCATACATATTTCCTCCTCTGATCTCTAAAAGAAAGGAACACTTCCAGCCATTACACAATCACACCAGTAAGAACAATTCCTTAAGCAGGGAAAAGTCGTTATTGCATATGCTAAAAGGTTCACCCGCGAGCAGAACTAGTGCTAAGCCTATTTTCTTCTTCTATTGTTTCTTAACTCTCCTGGAAACATTAATTTATGTCTTCTGTGTTTGTTTGTGTGTTGTTATGTATTGTCGCTTTACAAAAATGCATTTATTGTGAAAATACATTGATTTGATATTTTTTTAGGTATCAAAATCATCTATATACATCCCAAAATGTATCTACACAGATTTGATTATACTTGTTCAAGTCTCACAAACAGCTCCCGAAGAACTGGTCCTAGTTAAAGCCCGGCATAAAAGCCACATCTCACATGGTAATGGGCAAGGCGACTTATAGTTGCTGTTAGGCCTCGGGACAGGGTTAGCTGACTCTCATACCTGATATCCAACATGCGAGGGGAGGGGAGGCCATGACATATGATGTTTAATTGCCTGTGCATGGTATTTTCCTTTTCTTTTTCCTTGTTTTGAGCTTCAAGGACCAATGCTTTTGCCTTTGAAATCCACGATTTGCGTCTTGTTCTTGAGGGTTATGGGGTACCCAAAAGCGACAAAGGCACAACCTTACATCCCTTCCCATGTAGTTCCAAGGGAACATCCCCAACAGAATCTCATGGAAAAGCCCTACTATTTATACGGTGGGCCATGCCCCATTTATGCCACGCACCTCTGCGACTCCTTTATAATTTCGTGGATTTTGGAGATCTGATTAGGCCAGCTATCTTGTATCTCACAATTAGGGTCATTCTCAAAACATGTTTCTTTCTTTCATGTTCAACACAATCATAACCAACTCCATCACATGACCTCGGGGAGTTGAGGGAACAAGTCCCCTTCTCGACAGCAAACCTCTCTCCCATTCGTATCCGAACATAGGATGCTGCCAACAGCTTCTTCCAACATTTTTTGCTTCTTGGTCCGTTAAACCGACAACATTTTCATCTAAAGTTTCACGTCATGTCACGAGCACCTCTCTATTTTGACGCCGTCCATTCAAACCTTTTCTTCGTATTGTGCATGATATTAGAAACAACATCCCTAATTATTTTAGTGAAGACGTCTGTCTGGGTTTTATCATTATTTTTATCTTCCATGATCAGTTGAGTTTGAATTACATATAGCTTGTATTATATATGTTTTCGTCTGAAATTACAAGTCCATGATCACCCCCGCGCGCATCTACATTGATTATCGAGTGTTTTGTATTTTAATCAATACTTGCATACACAATTACAAGGCTTATCATAAGCATGTTTCTTCTGTTAGAAAAGATCTGTATAGATATGTTGATTATATACTAACAAGAAACTAAAAGAGACGTTGCTTAATTTTATCATGTTCCAGCTCATAAAATATTGTTCATTTTAATAATTTAACCGAGTTATATTAAGTTAATCTTTATTTAATTTATTTTTTTATTAAAAGAAGTCAGTAACGCTTAACATATTTATTTATTTTTAAAAGGTTGATTAACAAAAATAGTTTATTTTTTGTATCCATCTGCTTTTGAAAGTATCTTATCAGATTTATTTCGCTCGAAGCTTTTGCACCCCTTCTATTCAAAATTAATTTCAAACCACACGACATTTGGGATCCATGAAAGTTGTGATTACCCATTTGTAACATAATTCCACAGAATTTTGAATATCAATGCATGGCTAATTTCAGTTGTTCCACCCAAGTATATATAATTGAATGATTTCTTCCCAAAACTTTGTTTTCTATAGATCAACTCCTTGTATTTTGTCCATTTATCAATCAGGTCTTCTATCTTTTGCCAGAAAAAATAATGAAAATTTGTATTTGTTGTGTAAAACTTCAGTTAATTAACCCTTGTCTTTTTCAAGCGGTGTTGACAGTTTTAAAGGATTACTGTACGGTTCCCCGATGCAGTGCTTGGAATGCAGTTTTACTACCAAACGCGTATTTCTTTGGTTAGTCCCTCTTCTATTTTGATTTTGCCAGTCCAGCCCTCACCATTTATGTTCGTTTATGCAAATGGTGGCAGGAACATCAAGGCAAAGTGCACTCTGAACCTTCCATCCAAGTCAAACCCCTGGATTTACTTAAAGCTATCCACGTCATTACAATTGGTTCATAACCATTAAAAATTTAACAAAAATGACTTTATTTACTTAGTGATTTAATTGGTCACCCGTGAAAGTGATTAAGTCTTTTCGGCCTATCAAACCCTTCTATATTGAAATAATTAACTGGCCACTAATTAATGCTCCTGTATCTTTTTTGTTAATTGTGACAACTTTTCTAATTGGCCACGGAAATCTTTTCCCCCCCCTTCTCACAGTAATTTTTTAATCAATAATTAACATACAGTTTGCCGAGGTATTTCTGATTTGAGTATTATTAGAATTTTCTAGGAAGATAATTAAACCCAACGTTTGTGGTTACTAAAAGAAAAAGGTCTCCCTTGGTTTATGTGTGGAATGGTCGGGTATATTTATATTATTTTATGTTAATTTTTTATTAAATAAATAAAAATAATAAAATTTAAATTTATAATTATTTGATTATCAAAATTTTAATAATACATTAAAAAATTATCTCAATTTAATAACTTAAATTACAATACATTTAAAAACTTTCTCAATTTAATAGCTTAAATTGTTAGGTGAATTCTAAAGATATGATTTATATTTTTTATTTTTAAATTGATATTTTAATAATATTTTTTTTTAATAGCTTAAATTGTTAGGTGAATTCTCAAGATATGATTTTTATTTTTTATTTTTAAATTTATATTTTAATAATATTTTTTTTCATTTTAAAATCTTCATATTAAAAATAAAACAATATTATTTTAAAATAAAAACACTTTTAAGAAACAAACTTTCCCAAGATACAGACAGACTCTAAGATACATACAGGGGACAATTTTAGTCAAACTTAACATCTGACCTGAAGTTGTACGAGAGTGGATGTAAGGTTCCCCCTATGAGGAGTTGGGTTAACAAAATGGAAATAACCAACAAGATCATTTATTAACCTTTCAAGTTTTGATTCTGAAATACGACTGTGAGAGAGGTACATATACATACATACATCCATACATACACATTGAAATCTTGTTCTCTTCCTACCATTGTCTCGTGACTGCACGCTCTGTGGGTGAGAGTGTTGGGGATTTAGATGACTGCAAGGACATGGAAACCAGCGCAGGAGAGGCATCCTAAGTTTGTAACGAGGCAGGTCAGGGACAATAATTGAAGATACAGAGGCCCATGCAAACACTGACCATATACCGCGCGCGCGCGAGCGCGCGTATCCTTCCACACGAGAAAACGAGGGCACATGTGGGAATATCCTTCCACACGAGAAAACAAGGGCACACGTGGGAATGGAACGGCAGATGCAGACGGCAGATGAGATCAAAAGAAGAAAAGCACAGAGTTTCTATTTTGGAATTACCAGAGGTAAAGATTTGAATGATGAGAGCAAATATACAGCAATATTTTTACATGCCATGTTTCCGCAACCCGGTTCCGCTTGCTGTCTGAAAAGTTTGAGACCAAGAGCTTTTCTACGAGAACACGTATACACGTGTACATACAACATGGTCCCTCTGCAGATTTAAGAGTTTGCAATTAGCTCCCCATTTACGAGGTCCCGTGCAAGCCATATCTTGAATTTAGTCCTTGAAGGGCCTCTGTTTCCTATGTTCACCGCTCGGTTTTATTACTTTTATTATATTGTTGCTTTGCTCTTTCTACTGGACTGTCGCTGCTTCACTTCTGCAAATTGCAGATCACGGTGGGTTAGACTTGAGCTTGCTGCTTGTATCATGTTATCGTTGGCTTTTTACTACTTTCATCGTTTCGGTTCTTTTTTTTTTTTTTCATGTTTTTTTGTTTATGTTTGCCATCTGTTTCTACAGTCTTTGGCTCTCTGCTTTAGCTCTTTTTTGGGAGTTTGTGATGGCCTCATAGCTCTCCCACTGGTTGGTTATCGTGTTTACCATTCTCCCTTGAATAAACATTTGATCATTTTCAGCCAAAGAAGGAAAAGGCTCCCGAAGTAGCACTTTATTCAAAATTAACGAAGATTTCGCATATTTATATACCATGAGCGTTCATTCTTTCTTTCTTTCTCTCTTTTCAAAAATAGAGATTTTCATTGACAAGAGAAGAGAGAGAGGTTTCTACATATCGAATCGAAGCCAATATGAATTATATCAATATTAATACGTACAAAATGGCTTGAATATCATTATATAAACTTCAAAAAATGTACAGAATAGATTATATACAAGTAAAAATAAAATTTGATGTAATACAACTACCATATCTATGATATGATGATCTAACACCATTTATTTTCACACTTGATGTAAATGTAAAAACTGGCGGTCTTTCTCCAATCCACAGTTTTTTTGAGTTGGGTTAGAGCGCATTTAACTACACCTGGTTGTTTTTCATCTATCAAATCTTGTTTGATTTGAGTAGATATATAGCTAACATATCCTAGCAAAATTGTTGTACAGGCTATTTAACAACTCAACCAGCAGCTTTGATATCTTGAAAAATCTACTTGGATATTCATTTTTGTCCAGAAAATTTGGACTTTAAACCATTAAAACTTTAAACTTATATTCACTACAACATAGAAATTCACAAGGAAGAGAATAAAAACAACACAAGCAAATAAATAAAATAAAAAATTTCAAAATGAGTAAAAATATTAGATAAACTGGAAAAAAAACCCATCAAATAAACATTTGATATTATCTACGAAAAATAAAATGAGAAATAATGTTGTCAGCAATGAATCTATCACTATCACTGGAAGCATACATACATACATATATATATATGTGTGTGTGTGTGTGTGTGGAATGAAAAAAACTCTTAGGGTAGAGTAGAGGAGAAAAACTGCTAGGGTCTTTGTAGCTCAATACTCGGTTTTTTCAATGAACAGGATAAGATACTATTTTCTTTCCGTACGATTTTAATCGAATTTCTCTCCAGTAATATGTGCAAATATTTATTTTATTTTATTTTATTTTATTTAACTTATTAATTCTAATTTATATCACCTCTTTCCTTTTTCTTTTCTTTTTTTAAAAAAAACCTCTTATTTTTTTTTTATCAAATATACCTGTAACTTGACTCAATATTGTCATTAGATTATTTATAAAAATAACATTTGAATTATAATTCAAAATAAAAAATTACAAAATCACAACCATCAGACTATAAATTAAGCGTTTTTTTTTAAAAAAAAACAATGCGAATATATCTTATTTCAGTATATTCGTCTTGTTGCCTGGACCTGACTTTTGGGTCTCTCTAACAATACATATTACGAACAGAAGAGCTGCTGCAACTTTTGAGTCTCTCTAGCAATACATATGGTCACGATGACATCAGTCCGAATCGATATCGTCTCACAAGCAAGTTCACGTGTTCATAAGCGCCATAAATGACATTGGTATGTAGCAGATACACAGTTTCATGAAGGCAGGGGAAACAGTGAGTAAAATGACACGGAAACAGGCTACACTGGCTGGGACCCTATGACCCCGAGGGTGGAAGTAACTGCAAATGGTGGGTTTTTTGACAATTACATTGGGATAGTTTAGTTTGGAGTGTTTCCCATGGAAAGTAGTCAGGTTTTCAAAGCTTCAGCAAGGAGGATCGTACAGTTCTGTTACTCTGTGAGCACATACAGTAAATGTCTATTAATGGATTTTCCTGTAAGTAAAGTGAAAACCGTGAAAATAAATAGATAGATAAGGATACTTCTTCTTCCTAAGTACTATTCTTTTTTCCTTCTTGTATTTCATGGCCCAAGTATTTTAAGGAATGAAAGTGCAGTCTAAGGACATTCCCTACATGGAAAATAGGCGCCACCCTTTTTTACATATATATATATATATAAGGGGTACCATTGAAGTTATTTAAAGCCATTTTTTCTTTTTATCATTTTAAACGATAAAAGTTGAAATACACATGTAATGCAAGGTATCATGTCCGGTTATTATAATTAAGTTATTAAAGTTGAAATAATTTCATTAAAATAAATTATTGAATACACAACTACTAGATAATGGCTGTTCATGTAGAGGCAACAAGAGTAGAAGGATGATGTTTTTTGTTATGGACAGATTCTAAGGACAAGGGGCCATGCCCCCAAGAGTTTTTGAACCTGTCATGTATAATGAAAAATTATAAATTTACACATATTAGAGAGAGAATCCACCAAAGGAAAATATTAACACTGATATATATATATATATCAGAGTACCTCCATAATCATGATAAAATTCAAATAAATATATCATCTCACCAAAAATTTAAATCTTGGCATCACCATCCAAATCAATTGAGGGAGGCCAAGTCAAACTAGTATTCGAGCGAAATCTTATATGATGGAGCACGTACTTGCATATGACCATTAACGAGTTTCTCGCCCATACAAGATGATTAACTTCAATTTTTCTTGTAGCAGCATTATATATATATATATATATATATATAGAAAGAGAGAGATTGCGCTCCATGAAAGAGACGGGGAGAAGTGTAGGAGGGGGTGGGGATTAAGATGGCGTGAAAGTAATAGCCTTTTTGGACTGTTATAATTAGTTGTGTAAGAAGTGATATTAATAAAGTAATGATTTGGCATAGGGGTTTGGCTGTTGGGTCAACTTCAGGTGGTTATCTGAAACCCAGGTTAAACCGGCCTCTCTCAAAGCAAAAACACAAGCTAGATAGATAGATAGATAGATCCATTGACACACACACACACATAAACTGATGGAGATTGAGAGAGGAGCTGATTCAGCTGAAGTGGGGCTAGGTTATTTACTGGTGCTTGACAGGGGTTGTTATGTCAAGCCCTCATTTTCTGCCTTGAAAAGAAAGGTGTCTAGACCTGTGCAAGCCCAAGCTAGCAGCCCTTGCACATTCTAGTCTTGTCAATACAGAGAGAGACAACCCAAGAAGGAAGAACCTTCAACAGTTCAAGTTCAAGAGAGAAGAGAGAGAGAGAGAGGGTCTCTCAATCTCACACGTGTGATGATTCAAAAAAGAGGAAGGAAATACTACTACCATTAAAATAACACGGGAGGTACTAGCTAGCTAGTTAAATAAAACGGTCAGTCAGGGGGGGTTGTTAACTACTTTTAAGCCTTCTCTCCCCTCCCTGGAGTCTCGCAACAGACAAAGAAAGATATAGCTCTAATTAAAGCACCTTGCTGATCCTTGCTGTTCTCAAGAGACTTAAACTTGCATCTCTCCATCCATTCCTTCATCTCTCTCTGTCAAACTTAGCTTCTTATCTTTAGAGTTTAGACTCCCACAGGATGATGACATTGTGTACAGTTGTATAACAGCATCTGTCAGAGAAATTAAGAAATGAAGGCATGGCCAGGAAGAGTGTTCTATATGCAACACCATATAATAACAGCAGAAATGTCCTTGCTTGTTACTCTTCTAGTGCTTCCTCATCTTCCTCTTCCTCTCCTTGCTCTTCAATGGGGATGGTTTATACAGACATTGGTTCTCTCTCTCTTAGTCCCAACTTTGGAATGACACCACCTGCCTCTTCTTCTCATGAAATGGAAAACGGGAGGCTCACTTGGGGTTTTCCTTTGATGGGAAACTATTATGCTAGCAGTGATGCTGTTGCGGAGGTTAAGGTCTCTGATTGCAGTGATGGATTTGGAGAGAACAATGAGACTATAAATCACAATGCTAACTCATCACATGAAGAGAACCCTAATGAAAATATGATAAGTGGCAGGGAAACAGATAGTGGGCAGTCAAAGCTTTGTGCAAGAGGGCATTGGAGGCCGGCAGAAGATACCAAGCTGAAGGAACTTGTGGCTCTTTATGGTCCTCAAAATTGGAACCTTATAGCTGAGAAGTTGGAAGGTAGATCAGGTAAAATTACTTAAGAAAAAGAAATTGTAAACTTCTGTTCAAATCTTGCCTCTCATTTGTCTACGTTTTGTGTTCTCCTTTGCTTTAGGGATCTTATTTTCTAGTTTCTGCTTGGCTCATTTTGATTATTGTTATGTGAAGGTAAGAGCTGCAGGTTAAGGTGGTTTAACCAGCTGGATCCAAGGATAAACAGAAAAGCTTTCACTGAAGAAGAAGAAGAGAGACTAATGCAAGCTCATAGACTTTATGGTAACAAATGGGCCATGATAGCAAGACTTTTCCCTGGAAGAACTGATAATGCAGTCAAGAACCACTGGCATGTCATAATGGCCAGAAAATTTAGAGAACAATCAAGTGCTTACAGGAGAAGGAGGCTAAGTCAATCTGTCAACAGAAGAATGGAGGAAATTCCAAGCTTTGTCGGTAGAGATGCAGGCATGAAAGCAGAACAACCACCATGTTGTCTCAACATCCCCAGTGCTGGAGGATTAGATAACTTATCGTCTTGCCGAATTGTAAACTTTAATGGTGCTGGTTGCGGTGGGGTGGACAACGGCTTTAATGGATTCCCCAACATGACCAGTGAGGGAGAAGCAGTCTCAAGCATTAAGGTCCCTCAAAGTGGGTTTTGTGCACAGCATACACCTTTTGATTTCTTCTTTGGTATGTGCGTCTTTTGTGACCCCCCTTAATCCTCACCCTCTCTTTACATTCTCTTTTGTTTTTTGTTTATGTGGTGTATTCTTGAGTTTGTTTGGGTTTCTGTGCTCCTTCCTCGTTGGTTTCTTTTTGGGAAGCCTACCTCATTTCCTAGCTTTATTCTCTTCGATTTATACAGTTGAAACCAAGCCTCCCTCCATTGGTTCACTGACTTAAACAAACCTTCTCCACTAACTTTTTTGTTGCTCTAAATTCTGTAGAAACTTGCGCATGCTTCTTTCTTTTAACTACTAGCGGTTCTTTTCATCTTTGTTATTGATTTGGGTTTTGTTGCAGATCCCAAAAGTAAAGACATGCTGGGCATGTTCAGCCAAACCAGATCATGGGATAGGCCAAATGAAGAGCCCCGCATTTCTGGTTTTTACCCCCAACATTACCCTCCATACTTGATGGCAACGCAACAGCCAAACTACCAAAACCCTTATTGTTTCTCAGATTTTACAGCGTCAACATTACCTAAAGAAGTTTCAGTCAGTCAGCCATCACCTTCATCACCATCAGTGGCAGATCAGAGCAGAGTTAGCGGCCATTTTGAGACTGTTCCACCACCGTTCATTGACTTTCTCGGGGTAGGAGCCACATGAAGTCAGAAGCATAGCAAAAGAAAAGAAAAGAAAAAAAGGCTGAAAAGGGTTATTGTTTTTAGCAGAAATCATATCAGAGAGGTGCTTAATGTGGATGTGCTCCAATATAACTGAGAGGCCATTAGAGGAAAAGGTGAAGGGATTGTACTTAATTGTTGCAGTGGGATGGCAGAAGATAAAATCTGCATCAGTCTTTTGATGTCATGTCGCCCCTGCATCTTTTTCTTCTTCTTCCTCTTCTTCTTTTTTGTGTAGTAAAATCTTCTGCTGTCACATGAGACCCTTTCGAAGGGTAAAACAAATAAACTTGATTAATGATGGATATTATCCTTTCTGTATTCGTTTCCTCTTTCCCCATTATTTTCTTCTTCTTTTTTAAGCCTCTATCTTGAGTCATTGGCTTTTTATTTATATATGTATTTTACTTAGAAAGAAGGAAATCTTCAATCTCCACACTCCAATTTCTAGAACATGAATGTTGATTGAAACATTGGAGCAATGATTCACTGATGTCGTTTGCTTTTTTTTCTTTTCTTTTTCTACCCATACGTATAAAACTGCTTCCAGAAAATTATAAAGGGTAGCTACTTGTTTTTCTTTTCTTGGTCCAAGATTACCAATACTTTCCAGAGTGATTCTTCCATCATAATATACATGTATGTATGTATATTCTTCCATGATCATCATCTAAAAAACCTAGGTGATGATATATAGAATACAAAAACAGAAAATCCTTTATTACATCCACCTCTGCATGATTTCAAGAACTCTCCTCGTATGATGTTGCCACATTAATCAGTTAAAAATTATGAGTGTGGTCTCTAACATTACATGTAAAATAACAAGAATTTGCATTTTTGAAAAACATCAGTCGGAGGATAAGGGAGGGATTGTTTGTATAATTAACATATAAATTAAAACTGATGCATAATTCTATGTTGGAGATGGCCCTTTAGAGTTTAAGTGGACGTGACTAAGTTTGTAAATAATATATAAACAATATAGTTAATTACTTCTGAATAAAACATGGACGGGGTAGAAATTCAAAGGGCTTAAAAGTGAAACTGAGGGGACGACACTAGGATGAAAGTCTTAGTGTTTTGTTTACTCCACGCTGTCCACACAGTTTTAACAAAGAAGGCTGAAGATTGTTGGAGCTAGCTTGACCTTAAAAAGTGGGGTTTTAATTTTTTATTTTTTGAATGGGGTAAGGTTGTTTGGTTTGTTGCTGCGAAGCTGAAGAGGATGTTGATGGTGGTGGTGGTGACGCTGGTGCATGCTAATAAAGACACAAAACAGGAAACTGAAACTTGTATCAAACATCCTTTTCTCATGGGCCTGCAAAATTCAGGCACATATCCTGCAACAGAACCAAACACCACCCACCCTCCTAATGCGTTGATGATGGGAACTGTTGAACATCCATTCCTTTCGTTTCCTCATCGGCAGAATCTTCTGTGATTTCATGCCACCCACATGGGGTGTATCTGTTTGCAACTGTCTACTTCTGTACAAAAAGTTCTGTATGCATATGGTTACCCGCCGATGCAAGAAACATATTACATGATGACATGAGTTTCGATATACTGTTGTCATGGGCCAACACGCAAACATTAACCAGCTAATTTATATTTCATTCTTTCGTCCTTTCTACCCCCCCGCCTTTTTTCTTTTAAAAAGAAAGAGTGGCAATCTTAACTTTGGTTATTGTTTGCTTATCTTGAAATTAGCGTAATTTGGTAGGAAGAATATTTATTATTTGGTAACAGTATAAAAAGCTGATCTGGCTGTTGCAAACTTTGATCACACGATCACAGGAAATTGAGATTTTAAGTGATTTGCTCAAAGTTTATAGTAAGATGAATTCTGAGAAGGTAATGTTTTGTATTTGGTTAAAAATAATTCCAAGAATTAAGCTACTCCATACTGTCTAGTAAGTACTAACACGATCATCTGTAAATTCTTGTTTTTCTTCTTTCTCAGACCTCACCAGTAGGAGGGATGTAAGGATGCATCCTTCGCTAGATGGGAGCTTTCTAACTTCTATTCTTTGTATTTATCAGATAAAGTTAATCTTGAAAAAAAAATCCCACAACTTCTTTTAGATATATATATTGAAAATTTAATAAATCATTTGCATGTGTAAAGCTGGGCATGGGAGTTCATCAGGTTAGAGATACTCTAACCTATCTTAGTATCCGAGTAAATCGTGTATTTTCTACTGATCTCCAACTACATCTACATGAAAATAATGTCTTTCATAAATGCAGGTATAATTGTCATATATGACGGGACGTACGAAAACATAAAACCTAGAAAAATAAATAATTTTCTGATGGGAAAAAAAATGGTATAAAGAATTCTCAAGTTGGAATGTACTGTTCATCGCCTTCCTCTCTATGAACACATATTTGATATCAACAGGTTGTGATGTTATGGATTAATGGTTGAAAGTCTTTCTGCTCAAGATAAAGGACGTTAATCAAAGCAAGGATACTTAATAGAAATAAAAGCGGTAATCAATTTAGAGTAACGATGTTGATGAAAATGAGACTGTATATCAATCTACTGTAAGGAGGAGTTGTTTGAGTTTTTACATAGAACATGAACAGAGAAGTAAAAGTAATTTTTAAAAAAATATAAAGTGAAAAAATATTTTTAAATTGAAAAACTTAGATTTAAACTGGATAAAGAATGGATGTCCTTATGAAAATGTCCTTGGAGCCTGGCAATGATGACAATTCGAGTTGTTTTTCTGTAATAATGGTATTTTTAAATCGATTTATGTATGAATTGAGATTAAGTTTCTCCTTAGATGATTTTATAAATATATCGATCTAATATGATTAAAATAATCAAATAAATTATCTTGGATGTTGACTCTAAAGTTTAAACTCCAAAATGAAATGAAATCGAGCAAATACTTTTCACCGTCGGCGACCTCATTTTTTTTTTTTTCTTATTAGAAAACGAAAAAAAAAAAACAATATGACCGGGAACATTTGGGCCTGGGCTTTCTGGCTACTGACCAGCCCAATAAAGGGTTAAGATCAAAGACCATTGATCCAGTGGATTATTCGAACACCGGGCTCATATAGGGCTTGTGTTTCCAAAACCTACTAGTATTGGACATGCCCTGCTTCTAATCCCAGTTCCACCTAACGAAAAGGAAAAGAGCAAATTCAATGGCCCGTTTTTATTTTTTATTTATAGATAATACTTAGAAGTTTATATTTATGTAAAAGAAAGAGTAAATCTAGAAATCAATACCGAAATGAAAGAACATTTTTTGGTATAAAAGGAAAGCTCAAGCCTTTCTTGGAGATTTTATTTTATAAAGAACAATTTAAGCTGTGCTAGGAAGATAATTTGCACTTTTCTTAAATAATAATAATAATAATTCGTAGTATATTAATTAATAGGCCTCGAGGAAACATGGATGGTTCAAAAAGAAAATAGCCATAATAATTAACATGCCTTTCTATCATTAAGCAACTCGTTAACAGGCAATCTTCACGAAACACCATTCCTGGCCTGTCGATCTGGTGGTGGGAGAGAGAAATTGGGTTGTTTTTATTAGTTTACTGGGCAAGGCTTGTATATCTATAACTTTAAATGGGCGAAAGCAATCCATTTTATTTTTTTCATTGAAATAATATTTTTTAAATGGGTAAAAGTGCCTTTTCATTTTAAATTCATTTCCGCTTTTTGAAAGTTGTTTGTTCTTCCTGCCCATTTCGTCCACCACCTTAGTATTCTAATTGTTAGTATATTTCACTACATTAAAAAAATGTCAATATGCTTCATCGCTAGTTTGGATAAATATGAATTTTACGCTTTATCTCTCTGTTGTTTTCTACTTGACCCTGCAAGGCTCCTGATAGGCAATTCTTTCCAGCTACCTCCTCCACTCGAAGTATTCTCTCTTGCTGCTGCATCTCTAGTTTACGCAGGCACAGAAAGTTATTTTTACTGTTCTAAGTTAAGTGTTTCCTCCCTGCCCGTTAGGATCTGTGATGGAAGAGTTTTTTATATTTTGTTTATAGACAGAGATATAAAAAGGTTGGAATTCAAGAAATCTCAAGAAGAAAAGGGTCACTCCAGCCATGAACCTCATCCATTGTCAAACTGCATGCATGATATACATCCGTTGAAGAACACATCAAAACAGTGTATTTTGATTCCCAACATGCTGAATGAGTTGATCAAGATGAACACATCAAAACAGTGTATTTTGATTCTCAACATGCTGAATGAGTTGATCAAGATGAAATAAATCATTTTGTTATTACTACGTATGGATTATAAAAATATCGTGCGGTAGATATTGCGCCAGAGCGCGCGCGCATCTATATCTATATATATATATATATATCAAAATCTAAGTCATGGGTTTATCAATATCTGAAAAAAGAGGTCTTCAATTTATTGCCATCGCCATGGCATTATACACTACAATAATAGTACTAGGAGGTTGACGTTGGGCCAATACCCGGAAAAGTAGATTCATTAGTGGGAGTTGTACATTTTATAAAAGGTTTCCACGTATAGTACGAGGGAAGAGATTATTTTTTAAAGAATTTCTTGTTTATAAATATTTTAAAATAATATTTTTTATTTTTTAACATTTATTTTTAATATCAAAACATTAAAACTATATAAAAGAATAATTTAATTCTAAAATAAAAATACAGTTTTACCGCGATGCTATTAATGAAAAGCCTATGGAAGAAAGTAAGTTTTTCTAGGAGGAGAACCACAAGATCAAGAGATTTTAAGAGGGATTCCAATCATGAAAAGTTGGAATTGATGCGAAGCTTGAGCTCTTGCACATCATTATCGATCAATTCCTAGGGAGATAATGCTGGAGTTGCTAGGTTGCAGTGGCATTTAGTTGTGCTGAGGTCACGAAACCATAGCAGGAAAATACAATACAAGAATATCTTTCTCCATATAAAATAAAGGCAAAAGGAACAAAAAGAAAAGGAAAAAAAGATGGTTATATATATATATATATGGCCCAATATCTTTTGCGGGATGGTATCACATGCTTTGGGTCCCAAAACAACTAGTCACATTTTGCATAAATTGTGGCCCTCTGCTGTTGATTACAACAATGAAATATCTGATTGTTTCACCCAAACTGATAGAGCAGAGACATACGTATCTAAGTTGATCTTGATCGATCAATGAAGGCCGAACAGAGAGAAAGGCGAAAGGCGAACATCACTTTGACAAGAGGGTTAGCTAACATGGGTTACCCCTTGCACAATTTGTGGCAAATGAATACAAAAGAAAAGAGAGCGAAAGGGCTGGCTGGAAGATGGAAGGAGAGGAAAACTTTTTCCCTAGTGTTTCCACCTTTTGGTGTTGTTGCATGTTTGGATTCCCTGGGCATGAAAGAGAAAGATGCTTGGGTTTCTCAAGCATATAAAAATTCAAGTTTATCTGTTCAAATGCGGAAGTGCCGCAGTAACCTTTTCCACTCCGAGGCCTTTGATTTTGTATATAACAAAAGGAGGAAGAGGGACCATGAGTGGCATTTAGTTGGATGAATAATGAAGAAGACCTTTTACTGCACAAGCATCATAAAAGCTGCTAAGTTTCCATGTTATCCTATGGCCTTGGATCTTACAAAGGAATGATTTGTACTGAATGACAGCATCTTGAACCAAAGTAGAGTGATATGACTTCTGATTCACTCAGTATTGAAGGGAATCCATGGACTGCTTGTTCCATCATGAGATTTGAGGGTCAAATCCCTTCTAGAAGGGAAAAACCCTGGATCAAAATACTTTCTTTAATTAGAACCGGAGTACTCGGTGTCACTAGGCAAGACTTGCAAATTTTATCTTGTTTTGATCGTTTTTCAAGCTAAAAGTGCCATTAGAAAGTCAGGTACTGAATGAGATTTAAGAGTTTATCCTGCAAAGAGTAGGGTTTTGTTACATCCAAGAATCTCTCTTCTTTCAACTTACGCCTCACACTTTTGATTTATATAAACATTCAGGATACCGTGTACATGATTAACTTAGTAAAATAATACCATCTAGGATGGATAAGGAAAAACAGCTGGACATCAACTGGCAGGGGAGACGGAGATCAGGATGTGTTCCAGTCAGAGGTGGCTATGCTCTTCTAGAGGGTAAAAATAGGGAAACCCTTTCCTGGTTTTCCTGTATAGGAATTCCTTGTCTGTAAGGTGGCCTTCTGGTTGTGTCAGCTGTCAGGTGTCAACCTCCTAGAGTAAAAGGGAACACAAATTTGTTGAGAGTGAAGCTGCACTAGACTTGTGAAAAACTCCATTTCATGTAATTACAATTATTGCAGAAAGTGTACAACTTAGCCGATCTCTCATCAAGTGTTCTCATGGAAATTGAGAGACCGGGACAGTGCAGCAGGGTTCGCTTGCAACACTGAAGTTGTCCCAGCCATGTAATTTTTGTCTTCGTTTTTTGATTGAAAGCCCTTAAATAGACCTCCTCCATTAATGGAATTGGATTTTTCACTCATGATCCCGAGGGTCGCCCATATAGAGCTCTTTGCGGCTTCACTTGGATCATCAATCCTCGATGTCTTCGGAACCAAAACTCCTTTTACTGATTTGGTGCCCTCCCTCGAGGCCTCTTCTAAGTAGGCTGGATGAAGGATGTTGCCATCCCTTGAATGTTTACCCAGTGGAGAAGTAGGACTGGAGTCTTGGGTACAGTGTTTTAGAGAGGGTGATGGAGGGGATACACATGGCGGTACATTCCAAGGGCTCGGGACGGTACAACCCCAGTAAGTTGGTGCGGGGTAAAACGATACTGGAAAGCCTGGGGGGCAAAACGTAGGTGGAGGCAGCGCAGTGTTCCATGGATATGGCCAAGGAGGCCCGGGGAACCAGGGAACCTGGGAAGGAAAGGATTGATAATCCTTATTAACTGCTCCTCTCGAATTACCATTACATCCCTTCTCTGATGAATCCGAAGCTGTAGCGAGAGATCCACTTGAGCGATCATCCCCATTACTTCCTGCCCCTCCACAAGGTACAAAGATTCTATGTTCAGGCCTGTGATACTCATTTCGAACACTCTTTTGCGTTTTCTCTGAAAGATTCAACACAGAGGAAACAGATTCACAAAGACGAGAATCGGAACCAAATGCAAGGACTGTGCTGTTGTTTCCGAAAGCGGGGTTATGAACTCCATTCATGGCATGAACTTGAACTGTTCGGAGAGCATCTGATACCATTAAGTGACGATAATGTGAAGCTGAAGAGCTCTTATTCTTGCGCCGTCCGGCTCCCACGGGCACATTCCTCATGGTTCCTCCAGCAGTCCAGTATCTCTGACACTTTTTACAGAAATGACGAGGCTGATTGACATTGTAATTGTTGTAATAACAGAATTTAGTGTCCATGCTATTACATCGAGGGCATGGAAGTATTTTGTCAGGCTTCTTCGGAGTCTTTTCTTGTGAGATGCTTGTCTCACTTTGTTCTTCATCCTTACTGCTTTTCAGTGATGAAGTTTCCCTCTCAACTGAGGGAGTCTGTGGATTCTCACTAATTCTTGATGATGTTGGATCTTTTGACTCCTCGGTGATCTGACACGAGGTAACATCTTCTTGTTTCTCGTTGGAAATTTCCTCTCCTGAAGACTCCTGAAATGTCAAAAAAAAGAAAAAAGAATGAGAAGAAATAGAGACAACTTACTTATGTGGAGTTGTATAATTGCAATTACAATTTTTCAAACCAAAAGCAGGTGGGAATAGGTGGGATTGAGATTGAAATACAATCAGTTTCGTTAAAAGAAAACTCTGCAGGAGTACAGAGTTTAACAACAACTTCACACGGAACTGTCTCATTGTCAATTGGAAATAAATAGTTCAGGTATCCCAAGTACTAAAAAAACTTTTCGTGAAGCTGTTATCAGAGGCAAAACCATTAGATGTTATCGAGTTGCCACTAGTAAAGATCAGTCTAATGAACTGCAAAGCTTTCCCTAAACGACACGCAGTGCCATGCCAGAGATGGCAAAACAGAACAGTGATCCAATAGGAAAGACTGGACCGAGAAAATATGTGATAAATATGAAAAGTTGAGGAATCTGACAAAATCATATGATCCTCGATGGAGGAAATATCCGGATCAATCTTCCTAACTATTTCAAAATGGAAAGTAATGGTGAAATACTGATATAGAGCCTGGTGGTCTGCAGTTCATCAATACTAATTCTGCTTTAAAAGAAGTCTGAACGAAGATCTTCTAAAAAATAAGCACAGGGTAAAGTGCATATGGGAAAAATTTAGTAATAGTTATCGCCAAAACACGACAAATAATAAAAGTGGAAGGCGAAGATTAAAAACCCTTCTATGCCGCCAAGAAAAGGGAGAGAATGGAACAGTTCCTTTATTTTGAAATTCTAGAATTAACAGCAGAAGAATCTCAAGTCCGATTCCCATACATCAATGAGTGTTCCACCTCCTCCTAAATATCAAAAGACATGGATGAACTAAAATGGACGCACAAACAATTCCTTCGTTTTGAGATTAGAAGTCCAAATAGTAACAAAATAATTTTTATAATCAAGGCAAACTCAGAAATATGCAATCCCAGCCGACATACAAAATACACATACCCTGTGGTTGCCTTCTTGCTCTTCCTTGTCTTTTTCGTGCAAGCAAGTAGTAGCAGTGTAACAGTACTCCTCAGTCTCGGGTGGGGCAGCTGGTGTTCTTGAGGAAGACTCGTGCATGTTATTAGCACGAGACACATCCTCCTCCAGCTGATTGACTTGCAGTGGAATCGTCTTCCCAAACAGCTTGATGGCCAAATCCGACATTCTCTAGCTAAAAGAAGAGGCAATCCCTGTCTCTCAGCTTGTGCTGTGAGTGTTTTTTTTTAGTAGTGTATTTTTGGGGATCGGACGAGGTGGAACAGGGGAAGAAAGACAGAGTTTGAAAGTAATCTGTTCGCTGGTGGCAAGTAATTAAACAAAGTGGGGGAATGCCACATCAGAAAAAAGGCAAAATTTTGTGAGCCACAAGTTTATGTGGCCTTTAAGATCTTTCTTGCAGTTTGGATTCCCCACATTTGCTTGTAAGGATAATGCTGCCCGGTCCCACTCTTTTCTTCTTCTTCTTCTGCCATGTCAGCATTTCCCTCTGATCACAGGAGGCTCCCTTCATTCGGGGATCCACCGGACTTGGTCCTAAGGGTCTTGACCAACCCCTCGAACATAGATCAAAATTCACGCTAGTTCTATTGATTAATAAATCGTCGAATTTCAAAGTTTGATGCCAAGCTTGGATTAAGTTAGTTGCCCTTGAGTTTTCTAGAGAGAAATTATTAGGTCAGATCAAGGATGAGATAATTATAGCTACAGTGTAACATCTTTTGTAAATCGATTTCAAATAAACCTAGAATTTGACTCTCGTTCTCCAGCTCCAGGCTACACGATAGCTTGTATTTTATTTGAATTGGTTTTAGGGGTGGAAATCTAGGTTTTGATTTGTGTTCCATTGGAAATTAAGTTGAATTAGACCATAAGGAATTCGAGTCCAAGTATACCAAAGGGTGAAGTTTGAATAGGTTTCCTGTCCTAGTCACTTTTCATAGTCTATAGTCTATTTTATTTTGTCTAAAATATTTAATAGAAGATGTTTGTTTTAACAACTAATTTATAAAAAAACTAGTTAATAGAAAGTATTTTTCTGTTCATTTTTAAACTTAGTTTATTTGTTAAAAAATATTTTCAACTTATTAAATTCAATAAAATAGAATATATATATATATATATAATTTATTTATTATATCATCCAATTATTTCAATCATTCTCATTATATTTTCATTCTTTTTCATCATTATCTTATTAATACCATGACCATAACCATTTCATTGTTACTTTCTTCTCCCCGCTATCACCATTATTAAAAAAATATTCTACAAGTAAAATATTTAACCTAAAAATAATAACTTAAAAACTTATTAGAATTCAAGGAAGCTGGGCCATTTAAAATTTATGTACTAATTATGTTCACGCCACAATCTATTAATTAGAAAGAAAAAACTAACATATCAGAGAATGTAATTGACATAATTAAATTAAAATTAATTAGTAACTAGCTGAAAATTAATCAGCAAAACGCCGTCTGTGGGAATCGAACCCACGACCACATGGTTAAAAGCCATGCGCTCTACCAGCTGAGCTAAGACGGCATTCCGATGAGAAAACAAAACATATGATATAAGGCCCCTTTAGGTTGAGATATTGACAAGCTGTCAAGCTCGACTTGCCATGTAAGCACGTGGCAACTGACCCACCTTGCTGTCCTGCACAGCTACAAGGAATTAACAGCTGCTCCCTGCCACATCACCATCATATCTTACATGACCCACCTGCAAAAAGCGAAGTGAAAAGGTCACCTGACACATCCGTGCCGTTGATTCCCTTAACAAATTATATCTTGCAACGTGTCATACAAGAATCACACATTTTATTAAAAATGATAAGAAATATCTTAAATGATAAGAATTAGTTAAAAAAAATATACCCGATATTAATTAGAATTTTCTTATTTAATTTATTTTCTCCATCCTTTTTATACAGGTCCTTTATACCATGCGTGTTTCATAATTATAACATGATTGCTGCCGGAAACATCTCCCGTCGTATTTCATCAAGGCGGGGGGTTTTTATTTTGCAAAAGAATCTTCTTCAAGTGGCTGCCCTATGCTCAGTCAGGAAGGATATAACTTTCTTGGCAGCCGCGACGTGTCAAGTTGATGAAGGTGGGAGGACAGGAATAAATCTTTGTAAATTCTTTTTGATATTCAAAATTATATTAAAAACTAATTTAAAAAAAATTTAAAATATTTTTTGAATGTAAAAACAAATGCAATCATACCACCCTTTCTTTCTGTGCTGTTACAAAGCTTCACCTCAGAGGCTCTATAGTTAATTTTGTCCGCGCAGCATCCAACATTAAAATCTAGTTAATTAGACATACCTTTATTTAATCACTTTATCATCCAGTAAAGCTAGGGTAAATAGTGGCTTGCATGGTTCAATACGAAAATCAAACACTAATCTTGAGAGAAGAATGCTGCTTCTAGAAATTGTCTTAATTCGACTAAAAAAAAGAAAAGAAAAGAAAAGAAAAGTATATCGACTAAAAAAAAGAAAAGAAAAGAAAAGTATACCTTGACAATTTCTCACGTTGTTCCATGGACATCTCTTATTTTCTTTCGTAGGCTTTACTTTAATATTTTTTATTCTCTAGATTTTTTTTATCATAAAGTTAAAACTGAATGTAAAAAATAAGTATTATTAAAAGTAGTTTAATTAATTCCAATATTCAATTAAGTAAATATCAGCTACTAGAATCACGATCTTCATTTATCTTGGAAGGTCTGGAGTAAAAGGAAATCATAGATCACGTTCAAATGTTCATGAGAACATGAAAGGATCCCGATCTTATTCTTAAATGAAAGAGTTTATTTAGTCCCCTGCTTCTCTTTCACCCATTTTACTATGATTAATAGAGAATTTAACGAGTGCTCGTGGAGCAATATATCGTTAAATATTATTGAATAAATTTATTAAAATCTATTCGTTAAGTATTCTTTTTTTTTTTGGGAAAACAATTTACAAATGGAATTTTCTATTAGAGTTTCACACAGATTAATATGTAAATCCATGAATGATAAAATACGGATCTTGTGTCGGGGAGAGAATCTAACATAAAATTCTTTGTTTCTGTAAATTAATTATTTTATTTAAGAAATAAAACCATGTTCTCCTGCCAATTAAATAATAATTTTGCTTTACTCACTACCACGTAATTGATGGACTCGGCAACTCATCCTGCCGAGTCGCTACCATGCCATCATCGACTGTTCATCGTTCTGTTAGAACCTGAGCAATTCTATCGATATGGGATCAATTCTTGGAAGCCCAGTTATCATAGAATTATTTTCCATGTGAAGACGAAGACTCGCTGGGATATAAAAATAGCCGAAGAGGATTAGATATTTACTTAGTGCGATGAAAAAGCAAAGTGGAAAGTGAAAAGAAGTGGGAGGGGGACTGCCATTAGAGCAGAGCATGTCATCTGAGGCGGCGAAGGATGTCTACTGCTGATGAATGCTAGTGCATGCAATGGCCAATAACAGGGCTCTTGTATGTGTCAATTATAATGTCAGAGCACCGCAATTTTGACTTTTGGCCGACCACAAATGACACCACGGTTAAAATAAAGTGCTCAAATACGTAATGAAAAAAAATACAGCAGTCAGTACAAGATATAGGATGGGAAGACGGATGTGACCGATCATGGACCGACCTCAAATTCTTCTTTAGAGCAATATGTGCGTGCCTACTGTATAGTTGATTAATTAAAACGAGGAAGTTGACCATAAATATTGGATTACATAACTGGCCAGTAGCGCCGCGCGTAAGCGAATGCGAGGGTATACACTCCCTTGCTTATGTAGTTAATTTTATTACGAGCAAAGTATATAAACTTTTCAAATGTAATTTAAATAATCTTTTGTTTTTATAATTGGCCTGTGCTTTTTATCCCTAAATTCTTGTAGTTGTAAAGGGTCTTTTTCTTCAATGATGGTGCCCATAGAACGTTATCATTTGATGATGTGTTGGTTGGGTTTAAACACGCTATCTTTTTCTTTTTTTTTCCTTCCTCCAATAATTTCTTAAATATCCCAGCAATGTGACTGTTCCATAGTTTTTAAAATTGATGTATGGATTCTTGTGCAAATATTCACATGCTACCTCAATATTTCATCGAATGGTTAACATATATATATATATGCGCGCGTGCGTGTATTTATGCATGCATGCATGTGTTACTTGCTACAATAACAAGAGAGTGTAGCGGACCGGACCTTACAAGTTGAAACCAATAAGGGGAATCATTCACAATAATAAAAATAATTTAGCGTAAACTCTGTAGACGGAGAAATTAAGATTTGTCCTCATAGTTTTCAAACTACGAGGACAGAGATCAAGATCATAACGACGCAATCACCCTCGTAGACAACTGAAAGTACTTGCCAACAGCGGTAACAGACCGACTGGATGATTAGTAATTAGTGCCGTTGCTTATTGTTTCTCTCTTCCTTGCCACCTCCCCCTGCAAGAGGTGGTGGTGGGGCAAGGAGGAGTTTGTAAATTCTTTTGAACACTCCATTTAACGTTCTCCACTAACTGCAGATGGGACAAGGGAGCCGAGTCTCCTTCAATCATCACAGATTGACCATTTCATCTGCCCCTCTCCATTTTGACCTATGGAATTATGCACCTAGAGTTCTTTTGATGAAGATGGAACTTCTTGAAAGGATGCTTCTTGCCACCGAAAGGAAAAGGCAAAAAAAGGGCTTTTAGAGAGCCAGCCCATGGTGGGTAGACAGACTCCATTAACTAGAAACGCTTTTCTCTCTACCTTGATGACTTGGGCCACAGTGGCCGACTCAAACATCTATATCAATGGAGTCATTCAATCAATTTTAATTGTCATGTTAAAACTGATTTCACGTGTTAAATTGTTTTTTCAGGGTTTTTAGATATCAAAATAAATAAAGTATTTAATCTTCATGTTAATATCAGTTTCATATATGTAATTCTTTGTTGAGGAGTTTTATATATAAAAGAATAATCAAATTAATTTTAATTTTCATGCTTCCTTCCATGTTACTACTAGCACCATTGATTTTGAAACCACCTGTTCTAATTAGGGGAGAAAATAAAGTAATAAAAATTCAAATTACTTTCATTTTTATCACACACTAAACTAAACCATAACCATGGATTTGCCTCTGAATTAATCTAGATGGATAAAACAACATTCAAACAGGCTGGAATACAAATGTCTCAGCAACATGCATTTTAAATACCATCATGTCTAAGGAAAACTGATACTTCAAAAGCAGCTACAAATGGCAGGCAGTTTCCTCCATTCACTATTAATTCTGCTGGTAGTTTCTCAGCTTATCTTCTTGAATGCTACCTCAACATCATCAAGTAAACCCACAAACTCGCCTGCTTAAAATGCTCTGTCCACGGGCTCGAGCTCTTTAATATATGCTAAACCTAGGAAAGATGCAAACAAGTTGATCTATGCTTTATTTTGACAACGGAAAATACAGACAATCACAAAGCAAGGTGCCGGGAGGGAGAGTTAATTCAGGAACAGGAGCCAGTAACCGCCACACCCCTGAGCCGCCTCCTGGCCTGGGGGAGACTGATTAAGCTCGGTCAGTTCACTGATCTCGCAATAGATTCGTAAACAAAAAGAGCCCTTCTGTTCAGTGTCTTCTGGCATGATTGAAGTCTGTGTTTCTTGAAGTATTTGCCTTGCTTTCAAGATTGAATTTTGAGGCAGCAACGGAGTTGATTATCATTTATTATTGCTGGTTGTAAATATTTTTTTTTTGTTGGTTCTAAACGTAAACAAAGTGGATTAATGCTTGTACTACTGTAGAGTGATTAGTTTCCCTTTATCATGATAGTATAAATGATTTTCCATTATCATTAATCACCTTTTTTTACAAGCAGATGGCCACAAAATGAACTTAAACTGGAAAAATAAAATAATATTTAAAAGGGAACAACCTACAAATTCAAATTGGGCTTTAAAAAGGATTCGATTCCTTCTGACAAGAATATTCCTGTCGCTAACTCACTCTACATTAAATTTAAAATAGTAAAGGAATATATAAAAATAGGCAAAATATATCTGCTAAGCATTATTTAAATATTTATTTATTATACTTTGTTTATTTTTGAATTATGATAAAAAGAATACAAATTAAATATTTGAATGAAAATGAATGATATTGATTATAAACATTAAATAGTTATATGGTATTAATTTAAAGTGTTAACAGTAAATTAATCTATAATTAACTGAGAAAAGTAAAAGCCTCGTCTTGAAAACTCCACACCATTTCTAGACCAATTTTGACAGCCCATAACTCTGCTCGCAAAGCCAACCCCAGCAGCAAAACCCTCAAGGAATCGACCCCAATCGTCTCTAAGCAATCCTCCAACACCCGAAAGACCTGGATCTGCTACCCCGTCTGCATCAAGCTTTTTCGGATTAGTTGAAATTGACTTTTGTTAGATAAATGTCTGTGGAGGTTTTGGTTTCGCTTTCTGTGGGGCTCCCAACCCTCATTTGTTCTTTTATATGTATATATGTGTGTGTATCTTGAATCGAAACATAATAGATTTTCGGGTTTCTTTATTGAGGTAATTATAAATTAATTCCTGCAGTTTAACCAAACTAATTAATTAATCTCATAGTTTCATTTCAGGAACTATATATTTAATCCTTTTTTTTTAAATCCATTTATAACACAATCATCTTCATCCATTTTCATTTTTTTTATTTCAAGAAAGAGGAAAAACCGTTATAAGATAAAGCTCATCCATTTTCATTTTTTTTATTTCAAGAGGAAAAACCGTTATAAGATAAAGATATATATCAATGGAAAAAAATGCCTTTTTCAAAACTATTTAATTGTTTTTTTATACATTAATAAACTTGTTTTGATAAACTATAATATCAGGTTATAATTAACTTCTATTCAACAGTGCCAGTGTGTTTTCGCCTGGTTCTAATCCATTTTTCCTTGTGTGCTGTGAATGATTAGGCTTTTCTTGTCTTGTCTCAGAATTATTGCATTTTAGGTGAGTTTAGAATCTTATGAAGGCTGCTATTATTCCAAAGCATCCACAAAGTACAAACAGTAACATAGCATCATATTTAGATAATAGAATAAATATTGAACTGGAAACCAGATTGATCATGGAAGGAAAACTTTACACCCGAAGCGATTAAATTGTGGGTTTTGCCCTGTCTCACTGACATATACACACAATCTGTTGAATCTCAATTGAGTTACTCAAATATCTTGAAATGCCAGCGTTAAAAATTCCAACCAGCATCCTAATTGCTTTTGGTTCTGATATTTATTGGCCCAAAAGAGAGTGTGCTTTGCCTTTTGACTTGTTTGTGAACCTAACAGAATGAGTTTGTGTTGTTATATTCTTTGTTTTTTAGTATTTTCTTTTGTCAAGTTCATGTTGTCATCTTCTTCTTTGTTATCTTGAAGCGTGGCTTCTGCCTTTTACCGTGTTAGTTCTCTCTCAGTTACTAGCTCGTTTATTCTAATTAACCCATCTGGATTTGTTCTTCTAGCAGTGAAGAGGGGTTGTGTTTTTCTGGGTCGAGTCATGTCAAACTGAGACATATTGCGTCATTAGATGTTGCATTCTATCAGAAATGAGTTAGTCTCGCCTGAATTATTTGAGGGAATATTTCTGCATGATTCCACTTTGTCTCTGTCAATCAAGTCGAGGGGTATTGGACAAAGGTTGTTGTGCCTCGTAAAGAGGATTCTGGAAGTTGGGCATCACTTAACGAGGCAAGTTCGACGTTCACTGGTTCGCCGAGGAAAGCAATTATATCTGTACTTTCCGTGAATTTTCGTTTTATATTTTAACGCTGTGCTCTTGTACGCCTAGAGAAGAAGTTAAACATGACGCGACGGGTTGGTTGTAGTCACGAGCAGTAATTTGTTGAAATGTTTAGCCACCTGCCTTGTTTAAAATCTACACAGGACTGGCACTTCATTTGTTTATCTGGGCCATGTAACAATCTCGATGATCCTGTATGCTCTTGATCCCAAGTCACTTACAGTCTGCATATTGATGTTTTGACTCTGATCTTGCATATACTCTAGTGGAAGATGAGTTACAAGGGTGAATTCTCTTGAGAATGGATGAAAAGGAAAGCACGCTACTATGTTGTTTGTTGCTGCACTTAAAATGGCTCGATCTTCTTCCCTTCCCTTTACCTTAAAATGGATGCACTTGCAAAAGATGGTGTCACTTCACAGTAAGATGGAATTGCTTGCCTTTTACTTCTAAACACAAGAGTCCATGTCTGTTGTTTTGCCGATGTGTGTAAAGCACTTGCTTTTATCTTTTCTCTACAGGAGCCCATTCCCAGCCACAACACTCAAGTTCCAAAAATGACCTGGACCTTGTAGCACTAGCAGGTACAAATTCCAGGATCTTAGTCTTTCAATCAGCCGGAGCATCTCCAGTATAGATGCTAAATAAAAAGTTAAAAATATATCAAAAATATTATTTTAGTTTTTTATTGTTTATTTTACTTACAGGATAGTTAGTCTTTTATATTTTAAAAATATTTTAAAAAAAATTAAATTTTTATTTTTATTTTTTCTTTACTTTAAATTATTTTTTGATATTTTTAAATCATTTAAATGTACTTATATTAAAAATAATTTTTTAAAAAATAAAAAAAATATTTCAATTCAATTTAAAAAATATTATAAAAAACAATTGTTATACTAAAGAGACTTTAAATAAAACATATTTTTTATAATTTTCCTTATAAAAATGTTATTTCTATATTTTTTTCAAAAACATTTTTTTCTTTGATTTTTTTTTAAAATATCTATGTTCTTTTGGTTTGTTTATTATGATATTATTCTAGTCTCAAGACACATGTCATGAGTTTAATGAATTTATCTAGGTCGATTTAAGTTATTTTTTTTTATTTTTTTAATTTTATCATTTTATTTTAAATTAATTGAAAATTATTGGATTATTTTTAAACTCATCAAATTAATAATTTTTTCATATTAGTAAAATAATTATACATCAAATATATTAAAATACAAATAAAAAACTATATTTATACTATTTAAAGAACCATATTACCAATCTTCCAAGGAGATGCTTCCAGTAATATTTGTGACTGTTTCTGTATTCACTCGTAGAAGAGGCTGTATCAGTAATTTGATTGTTTTTCTTTCGGTGCATGGTTTGTCATTTTTCTTCGCGTTCCGCTTCGAGAGAGTTTTGACCAAGTTAAATAGGATTTGCTTGGAGCTAATTCCCTTCTCTTCATACCAAATGCATATAAATTATAAGCAAATAGATTAATGACGCATTGCTCGTGTCATTTCAGCGTGTATTCGTCTTTGAATTTCAGCAATATATCTCAGTTTTTACTTTGCTGGGATGGTGACTAGATCCTTTTGTTTCTCTATTTTTTTTTTTTTTTTTTTTTTTTTTTTTTTTTTTTTGATTTACGTGGGGTGTCCGGGCCAGCTTGCGCGCACCACGACTAATCCCCACGGCCCACTGAATATCCTGCAAACCCAGTAGGCATGTAAGGCACCGCGGGGGTGACAGGCGTGCACGCTAGGGCTTGAACCCAGGTGCAGTGGAAGGAGACAAGCCCCTTCCACCGCTAGGCCAAGCCCTAGTTTGCAATATATCTCAGTTTTTACTTTGCTGGGATGGTGACTAGATCCTTTTGTTTCTCTTTTCCGGATTCCTGAGGCCATATTCTTCTCATCTTCTTTCCATGCTATTGGATTTGTGAGATCTCCTCTCTTATGGGTCCCTTTAAAGAATAATAATCCATGGGAGGCACCTTTGCTTAAATGACTTTTGATACACCGGTCCTTCTCCTACAGACCTAAAAAAAACACATGGCCCCTTCGGCATCATCCCAGAATCTCCTTTACATTTTATAGAATAAATTAAAGCAAGAGGAGCCTTCAAGTACAGCAGCTGGTTAAAGAGAAAGGTTCTTGAATAACTCTTCCTTCTTTTCTTGTTTTTCAAACATTCGGGCCGCATATCGCAAAAACTTTGTCAATAATTTTTATTCTTTTCTTTGAATATGAACTACGAAACTTGCTGCTAAAGAATGAATGTAGTCTTAGGGAAGAAGCAGATGCTTGCTTAGGAAGAACTTGCCGTTAGAATGGGCCTACCCCTGCAATGGATCCACCGCATAGGTTTTTTTTTTTTTTTGTTAAAAGTTTTTTATTTTTATTTTTATCTAATGGAATGTGTTGGCAATAACAACACAATCGCTGAACTTTTTCCTTCCTATAAGGTGTCCAAATGGCTGTTGATAAAAAATGGCAAGCTGAGTCAACTGATTGAAATATTCTTCAGTAAGAACAAGACAACTATGCTATACGGCATGTCTTCTACTCTCTCTCTCTCTCTCTCTCTTATATATAAGAGAGAGAGAGAGAGAGAGAGTAGAAGACATGCCGTATAGCATAGTTGTCTTGTTCTTACTGAACTAATGTTGCTATTGTAATTGCTTAATTAAAGAATTGCTTTAGTATCTAACCTTCCTCACCTTTGAATCCCGGGAAAGTGATTAATGCAGCAAGAACAACTGATTGGATGCCACTAATCATATGGCAGTTCTTTGGAGATCAATGATCATCATTGGATCTTGATTCCAGCTATAAAATCTCTAAACTGCAACCCAAGAAATCCAAAGATTGATCTGATTCAATCGACTTTTACGATTTGTTGCTGGCCATTTTGGCTTTCCCTTTTCTTTTCCCTTCTCTTTCCTGGGTGAAAATTCCTTTTCCCAGTTTCAGCATGGATATGGACTACAGACTTAAAGCTAACATTCCCTTTGGAATATATTTCTTTATTTCTCAGTAAGAGGCTTTTACGCTGAGCGGTCCTGTCCAGTGGATAGTTTTCATATTATAGAAGGGTACTGCTGCCATAAATATGTGGACCTTTCTGTCAATTCATTCTGCCTATGCGTCTGTGACTTCCACGGTACTCGCATACACTCGGAAAGAAAGAGAGATAAGGAGCAAAGTCAATCTTGTTGCTTCATGTCAACAAGTACCACTGGATGGTTGGTTGTGTTGCTTTTGCATCGCAACCACCATGAGATGCTGGATTGGTTTCAGATGTTGTTAGTTACGTTGCTTGGTACTTAGGATTGTTGGTTTAGCTTCTTGTTTACTTTTAACACATCAACAACATGAGAGGCAACTTCACTTTTCTTTCTTACTGTTCCCTTTTTTTAATAAAAAAATTAAAATGGTACGCTCCTATTCATTAATAAGGAAGGACAAGGTTGGATGTGGAAAGAAACGAAGAAGGGATGAATTAATGCACACGAAAACTCAATTCACCAGATGCTTTCTTGATTTTTATCAGATTCCTTTGGATAACTCTGGTGGAAGCGGAACCGAGATTGGTTGGCTTGAATATACTTAAAAAAGGTTGGTTTCGATGATGAATGATGGCACATCTTGTGCCATTAGCCGTGTATATATAAAACTCGGAGCCAAAGATTCCCCTCTGTAACTTTAAGCAGGTAATCTTGCACATCTGCGTCTCTTTTTGGTTCGTTCCCCCCCCCCCCCCATTTGGAAGAAATTGTACTACGGGGTGATTATATGTGTGTAGTTTATCTGATCTTCAATTTTTTAAAAAAATATGGGAGATTTGATTCACTTTTCCAAGTGAACTTGTTTATTGGAAAACGAGGTAAGTTTGGGTCCTAAAATCTAAGGTTAGATTCTTTGATTCCTCCAACCCTACAAAGAACAGAAAGGATCTACCAATCACACAACAGCCTGCTCGAAAAAGAAAATAGGAAAACTGGAAAAGAGAGTAAAATTGAAAGAGAGAAAGAACGACCGGCCCGTTTGGGTCTCCCATTCAGTCACCAAAAAGAAGCATCCATTATTACAAATTCCCATCGACATATTTATTTTTCTTCAAAGCTTCTGAGAGTGTTAGGAAAGTTGCTCCCATTATTCATTATGGTGGGGGCTGCCTAACTCAGCAGGGAATCAATCAGAGAGAGTGAGGGAGATGGAGGGGGGAGGTGGGAAAACAGGAAGAAAACAAACCATACACTTTTCTTCTTTCTCTCCTTTTGAGAGGCTCAAATTGAAGAGGGTTGCTTTCTCTGTTTTTGCTGCATAAGAGATTCTCTCCCTCTCCCCTTTCAAGTCAAAGAAGAAAGAAGAAAAACAATTTGAAAAAATAAAAGTTAGTATGAAATGGGAGGTGGGAGAAAGGAAGAGCCACAGCTCATAGCATATATTCCCTTCCAAAATAACCCCACTTATGTTTCCTGATATGGAGTGAGAACATAGGACAGCCCAACAACTCCAAAATTATATAGCTGCCACATTTTCAAGCATAGCTGAAAAGGATCATAACTCATATTTATGTTTCAGTCTTCTACTTGTCTATCATCCACAAAACAGAAATGGGTCTGCGCCATCAAAATATGAACTTGGTTTTGTCCACTGATGGAAAGCCTAGGCTAAAATGGACTCAAGAACTTCATCAAAGGTTTGTTGAAGCAGTCGATCAACTTGGAGGTGCAGATAGTAAGTATTTCTAGACCTCAATGACCTTACTTATCAATCTTTTGTACTGGGGTCAAGGTTTTCTAATCTTTTCTATGATTATATATGTGCAGGGGCAACACCGAAGAGTCTGATGAGGGTGATGGAGATTCCTGGACTTACTTTATACCACTTGAAGAGCCATTTACAGGCAATTCTCTTCAGAATGATTAGATCAATCTATGTTGCTTTTACCAATGCAGAAAAACAAGATTGTGATTTTGTGTTTGCTTCTTGATGCAGAAATACAGGCTAGGGAAGAGTCAACAGTCCCTCATCAGCAGTGAAAACAACCAAGAAGGTGACTATAAATCATAATGAATCAGATTAATGAACTACTGCGTGATTGGTTTTCTCATTTATATTCTAATGGGGCGTTGTCTCTATGTAGTTCTCTTTGTTGCCGATGCCAAGGAGATTCAAGGTAGTGATGATCATTTCCAAGAGTCTGCATTCATTCAAAGTAGCGGGGGAATCTGCAGTGATGGAAACCAACATCCAATTAATGGGTAATAGTTGACATAATCTCTACCTGCTTTATGATATAAATTGTATTGATATAATAATACAGATTTTTTTTATAATTTAATTTACCCAAAGTGTTATGTTCAACAGAAGCTTTCAGATTGCTCAGGCTCTCCAAATGCAAATGGAAGTGAAGAGGAAACTTCATGAACAGATTGAGGTAAGACCAAGAAATCAACCCCTTTCTTTAAATCTTTCTCTGTCTATTGATCAGAACATACGTATCCACTTTAAATTTTTATTGCAGGTACAGAGACATTTGCAGCTGAGAATTGAAGCGCAAGGGAAATACTTACAGTCAGTATTGAAGAAAGCACAGGAAACACTGGCTGGATATAATTCTTATTCTATGGGTGTAGAACTTGCAAAATCTGAGCTCTCTCGATTAGTCTCAATGGCTAATAGTGGATGTCCAAGTTCTTCAATATCTGATTTGACAGAAACAGGAGGTTCAAGCTTAAGAGACATGGAGAGGACACAAATGAGGAGTGCAGTTTGTTCAATGGAAAGCTCCTTGACATCATCTGAGAGTTCTGGGAGAAAGGAAGACATGCAACAAAAGAATGAGATTCATGACACCGACAAGTCCAATACAGCCTCTGTTGAGCTTCCTTTAATGGATATTCACCCGCAAGACAACCCATTGAATACTTGTTCAAGTAATCAAGGGAAGAAGAGAAGTGGTAGTATCATTTCTGATGGTGTTTCTGTGGAGCAGCCACTGGCTAGTAGATTGAAAAATGGTGATCGGTTGAGTCTGGGGATGTTTGATTTGAATAGCTAATACCAACACGACATTGAATCAGGTTCGGAATCAATAGACTTGAACTGTTAGGGAACTGAACAACTCAACTGGGTACCTTTGGAGTTTGAGGATACTTGAAGGGTTCTACTGATATAGTCTATGCAGGAAAGTTACTTAATAGAGTTAATCTTTGTTTATAAACTATGTATATTGGTATATGTATGGACCCCAAGAAACTTCTGAAAGTATATCCATTTCAAAAGATGGTGTTATATATATTGTGCGTGTAAGTTCATCTCTTGGAAGTTTTTCCAAGACAGTCTATGTATTTTTAGGTTTTAACAATTAGGGCATCCCTAGCTATATTTGGAGTTCTAAGATTAAGTTCTTTCTTGATTTGTTTCTAGGAAAACCTTCTACATTTGGAGGTTTGTGATCCTCTTTAAATTTGAACGCAAAATGATGGTGTGGGAGTGAATCCACTTACCAACTTCAGCTAAATTCTTACACGGAAACTTGGCAGTTCACTTAATGGATATCACGGGCTGAATTCAACTTCTATGACTTATAACTCCAATTTCAGTGAAAATCCATCAAAAGATTTGACCCAAATCCAAAACTTTTCAATCAGTTTTGACTAAACAACGCTACTTTAGAATCGCTCCGGGATTACTTGGGACTTCCACTAACTAAAATTGGCTAGAAAGCTAGAAGGGAATAATATCATTGCTCAACGGCTTCTGGACCAAAAAAAGGCATGTGTAAAACAATAGAAAAATAAGAACAGCCAAAAGGAAGAAATCATTATTGCTGCAAAATCATTAAACATCCAACGAAGGATGAATCATTAGCCAAGCCATGCGTAAGCTTAACTATATTAACGTTCAAGGAACTTCAACCAATTAATTTGCTACGCCTGAAAACTCAATCATTAAACGAACCACACAAGTCACTAAATGCTGCTAACATTTCTCCTCCTTCTTAAGCAAGCCTTGGGGAATGGAAACTGGAAGAACGAGGATGGAGCTAACGCACATTATTTACAGATACGTTCTTGTCACAGCTTTTCTATTTCTAGTACTTGTTAAGTTGTCCCATTCTTTCCCATCGACACAAGGTAAGCTACGTAACGAACAGATTCTTGAAGTTATGACAGCTTCCATTTAGAAGCCTAAAAATTCATTCTAATATCTTCGATTTCCTTTGTTCATTGTAGGAAAAAACCTTCCCTACTTGACATCAGATGTCGAAGAGGTCTCAGGTAAGTACTTTGATTACATTGTTGTGGGGGGAGGAACAGCTGGTTGCCCCCTGGCGGCAACTCTTTCCGAGAGATTCTCCGTGCTCGTGATAGAACGGGGAGGCTCGCCTTATGGAAATCCCTTGGTATCAGACAAGATGTACTATGGTTTCCCGTTGATCCAGCCTGATGAATTTTCATCGGTGGCACAAAGCTTCGTATCGAAAGATGGAATTGAGAACCACAGAGGACGAGTTCTGGGAGGATCATCAGCTATAAATGGTGGGTTCTATAGCAGAGCTAGTGATGATTTTGTTAAAACAGTTGGGTGGGATGAAGAGCTAGTGAAGGAAGCTTATGAATGGGTAGAGTCTAACATTGTTTTTAAGCCTGAGCTGACCATATGGCAGTCTGTTGTAGAATTAGGTCTTCTTGAAGCAGGAATTTTACCTTATAATGGATTCAGCATGGAACATATAGAGGGAACAAAGATTGGTGGTACTTTGTTTGATGAATATGGAATAAGGCACACCCCAGCAGATCTTCTTGAGACAGGGAATCCAAAAAACATCATTGTTCTTCTGAATGCAACTGTCAAGAACATCGTCTTCCATGTCAATGGTAAGCAAACATATCTGTAGATAATGTTTAAAAGAGCTAACAACAGTAGGTTACTAAAAACAGATTTTCAATGATCCTATGCCGAACTTTCTCGGATAGTCAATATATTGAAGCTTAAGTTCCCTTGAATTGGTGCAGGTAAGGGAAACGAGAGCATGGTCCATGGTGTCAGGTTCATCAAGAGTGATGGCAGCACAAGCCAAACGTATGAAGCTTACCTGAATCAACCAGAGAATTCAAGTTCATGGGGTGATGTTATTTTGTCAGCAGGAGCACTAGGAAGTCCTCAAATCCTATTGTTAAGTGGCATTGGTCCCGAAAAACATCTAAGGAAATTCGGTATCCCGCTTGTGTTGAACTTAAAAGGGGTTGGGAAAGAGATGAAAGACAACCCTGGCATTGCTCTTTTGGCGGACACCAAACCAACATACCGATTTCCAGATGCACCTCAAGTTGCGGGCATAACAAAAGACATGAAATTCATTGTTGAGGGGGGCATAGTACCAATAAGCTTCAATGCAACAAGGATGCCAATTGCAATCAAGCTTGCATTTCCAGAATCTAAAGGGACGCTGGAATTGAAAAGCACAGACCCTAGGCAAAATCCAGCAGTGGAATTCCACTATCTAGAAAAGGAGAAAGATCTAGAGGAATGTACCAAGATGGTTCAATTACTCAATAAAATAGCGAGGTCCCGATCTGTTGTTCTGTTCCTAGGTAAGGAACCACAAAATAATTTGATGTCTAGTCAGGACGAGCTGAGAAATTTCTGCAAGAAAAATGTCAGGACTTATTATCACTATCATGGTGGTTCCACTGTTGGCTCAGTCGTGGACGATGATTATAAAGTACATGGGATAAAGGGGTTGAGAGTAATAGATGGCTCTACATTCTTGGAATCACCAGGCACAAATCCAATGGCCACCGTCTTAATGCTAGGAAGGTATCAAGGGATCAAGATTGTCAGGGAAAGGCAGAACACTTCTGTTAAGTCTTAGCCCACCACAACTGTAGGAAACTCTCAACTTCAACAATATATTTAAGCATAGAAAAATTGTTATTCTTTCCTTTTCTTTTTCTGAGAAATACAGTTTCTGGAATCGATTCCATGTAAAAATTTGAATCCAGGAAGTAGATTTTCCATTTGACCACATCCAAACTCGCAATCATGTTAACTCACACTACAATTTCTTAGATTCTTCAACATTTTGGAACTGCATGTTCGTTTGTAACTTGGTGTGTATGTAATTGCTCATGCACAATTGCGTTAAAATCATCCATTAAATGCAATAATTTTCCTTTTTAAACCACCATTCCGGCCCTTTGGGGTTAAGTTACATTACATAGGTCCGCCAGCAGAGGGTATGCGGCCAAGCCGGAGAAAGGGACTGCAGCCCATTTGCACGGAATGAGACTTGGGTCCTTAGCATGCTGCGACGATACAATCCATGGATTGTTTATTCAGGCTTGAATCCATTGCCATGATTGTGGGTTTACGATGTTCATATTCTTGCTAGTTGAGTTACTTAAATTGAATGTTGTGGTTTTAAAAAAAACTAGATATTTATTTTTGAGAATTTTAAAACCATTTTTATTTTTCTTTTTTGTTAAAATCAAATAAAACCACAAATCAATAAAATGTATATATGTGGGTTCGCAATTCACCTTCACCCACCATGGCTTCCTTGCAACAATCAAGCACAGACAAAACATCAAACCTGTGTCTCTCATTTGTTTAAAAATGGTGAAAGGTGCCTAAGGTGCATTTTTGGATGAAAAAAAGAGTACTTCATTTAACATAAAAATTATGAGTCTGTTCATTAGCAAGAAAAACTAGGTTTTTTTTTTTCATTTTGGTTTTTTTTCCTATTATTTTTTTCTTTCTCAATGAAAAACTGAAAAAAAATGTTTTTTTATTGAGAATGAGAATTTTTGCAAAAAAAATCAAAATTCAAGTATTAATTATAAAAATCGAAACCAGAATTTATGATAATCATCTTAATGTTTTATACTCGTGATAGTCTAATTATAGAATATTAATTTTATTTTATTATTTATAAAAAAGTACTTGTGTATAAGAAAATATATTATTCATGTATTTTCTTCATTTAAGAAATAGTGGATAACTTGCAAAGAAAAATGGTGAAAATTCTTTAAAAAGTGTTTCTCAAACCCAGAATAAATTTAGTTTTTCTGCAATCTATTAAAAAAAATTATTCCTGTTTTCGTTTTTTTACCCTATTTTTTGAAGAAAAATAAAAATAAAATATCATTTCGTTCTTAAACATTCGTTGCCTTGTCTGCGTGTAAGTCCTTAACTCTTAACCATAATATTCCACTAAACCTGAAATGGAGCCCTCCGCCCCTACCCACCCCGTGCGACCGACTTGTCTCGCAATTTCAAGATGAAGCTATCAATGGTTGGAGGCGGCTCGCATCACCGGCAACATCTACAAAATTGATCGAGAAGGCATCTAAACTCGAAAGTGCAGGTGAGACCCACCACCACCCAGCGGATAATATATTTTAACCACCAACCACCTTCACTTCTTAGATATTAAGCAAAACCATATGGATTATTATTGTGAAATAGAAGCCAAAACTCCGAGTCTATATTAACCTCTATTTTAGTCTCTCTAGTTTAAAAAAATAATATATTAACCCCTGTATTTTCGTATCTTTTAATAACCTAAATATTAGTTTACTCGGAAAAAATGCCGCCGTTGTGTCATGCGTGACTTCGGATGCCGAAGAGGCTTCAGACAACTTCATGGGAAATGTTCAACAACTAACAAATTTATGTTGAAAATAGGAACGAATTAGAGAATATTAAAAGAAATTACAAATTAAATAATGAATGAGCAAGAAAATAAAAACATCGCTCAAACATTAAGTCTTCCCTGTGACCGCTGCCACAATAAAATAAAACAGTCCCATACACCATTACGATATGTATACATCCGTGATCATCCAAGATGCAGAGGAAAAAGAAGTCGGTCGGCACAATCAAGGGCTAAATCATGCCTGCTGCCGTCACCCGGACCAACGTAACAATGATGCCAAACTCGGTCATTAAACAGCCTATATTGGATAGTTGAAGACGTTTTGTCAGCTTAAGAAGTCCCTATGGAGTGGGAAATCAAAATACCAGAGATGGAGCTTCTATCAATTATTCATGGCCATGGGCTTGTAGCAGCTTTTATTTTTCTACTGATCAACTTGTTTCCGTCTTCTTCTTTGCCTCAAGGTATGATTTTTGGCTACCATGGCATCTTTTCAATTAGAAACCATCCTAATAGCTTCAATGATGTGCTTCCCTCATTATAGGAAACAGGCTCCCTTACATGACTTCAAACGTCAAAGAGGTATTAGGAAAGTCCTTTGATTATATAATTGTGGGGGGAGGCACCGCCGGATGCCCCCTAGCTGCAACTCTTTCAGAAAAATTTTCTGTGCTTCTGATAGAACGAGGAGGCTCACCGTATGAAAATCCTATGTTGTTGGATAAGAAGTACTTTGGCTTCCCATTTCTCCAAACTGACGAATTTTCATCTGTGGCTCAAAGATTTATCTCTAGAGATGGAGTTCCAAACCTAAGAGGACGAATCCTTGGAGGAACGTCAACCATAAATGCTGGTTTCTATAGCAGAGCCAGTGCTGACTTTATTAAAAGAGTTGGGTGGGATGAAAAGCTGGTGAAGGAGGCCTACGAGTGGGTGGAGTCTAAAGTTGTGTTTAAACCTCTGTTAACCAAGTGGAATTCTGCTGTTAAGTCTGGCCTTCTTGAAGCAGGAATTCTACCTTATAATGGTTTCAGCTGGGATCATATTGCGGGAACAAAAATCGGTGGAACTGTGTTTGATGCAAACAGAAAGAGGCACATCTCAGCTGATCTTCTAGAAAGAGGGAACTCAAGTAATATCGTAGTTCTTCTGAATGCTACTGTGAAGAATATCGTCTTCCGAAGGGATGGTAAGCAAATGAAAATACAGATACTGTTCCAACTCCCAACAATCTTTATACATGAGAGTGAAATTTCATTGAGTTCCAATTAATGTTGCATGGATAATCAGTCTCTTGATGCCTGTTTGTTCTATTTCTATGGCACAGATAAAGGAAAAAAGAGCATAGTTCGTGGTATCAGATTCATTAAGAGCAACGGCAGCATAAATCAAACTTACGAATCTTACCTTACCCAACCAGAGAATTCGAGTCCACAGGGTGATGTTATTTTGTCGGCAGGAGCGATAGGCAGTCCCCAAATTCTATTGCTAAGCGGCATCGGACCAAAAGAACATCTTGGGAACTTCAGCATCCCACTTTTTCTGGACTTGAAAGGGGTTGGACAAGATATGCAAGACAATCCTGGAATCATCTTGATCCCAAGGGCCAAACCTGAATATCGGCTACCAGAATCGCCTCAAGTTGTTGGCATAGCAAAAGACTTCAAATTCGTTGTTGAGGGATTTGTGCTCCCAGTAAGCTTCAATGCAACGACACTTATGCGAATTTCAATTAAGTTGGCATTTCCAGAATCGAAAGGGAAGCTCGAATTGAACAGCACAGACCCTAGGCAGAACCCTGTGGTGCTGTTCAACTATCTAGCAGAGGAAAAAGACTTGAGAGAATGTGTCCAGATGGTTCAACTGGTTAAGAAAGTAGCAAGGTCCAGGTCCATTGCTCGGTTCCTGGGAGCCAAACCCCTAATTAATGTGACATCCAATCCCAATGAGCTAAGAAACTTCTGCAGGAAGAACGTGAGGACTTATTATCACTTTCACGGTGGTTGTTCTATAGGATCAGTTATCGATAATGACTATAAAGTAATTGGAGTGAAGGGATTGAGAGTAATAGATGGCTCAACACTCTCCGAATCGCCAGGAACAAACCCCATGGCCACGCTTTTAATGCTAGGGAGGTACCAAGGGATCAAGATTCTCAGGGAAAGGGAGGATGCTTCTGCATTTGGTAACCAACAACACCCGTAATTAACGAACTCCCAACTTCAGCTATATGTATCATTTCTATAGATTTTAGACAATTTGCTGGGAAGTTCAGTCGAAGGAAATAATTCACCGTTTTATGGTTATTGTCCTTACTTACATTGCATGACTCATCTTATTCTGCTCTCCACAATGGTCAGAGAGTTCCCAATTACACTCTAGAACTAAATATTTTTTCTTGAGTTTAACTTACTGACCAACCAAAGAATAGTTTACCTATTAAATCGCTTTTCACATCTTCGTGACTTAAGAGTTAAGCACAACATTCTGCAGCAGTATCAATCAACCAATTAGCTGCGAAATCTTAAATTGACAGAGCGAGAAGTGACAGAATGCTTAAATTGCTTGTTCCCTGCGAAGTCTTCAATTTCAGAAAAGCGCATATGAAAAATATCAGAGCAAGCAATCACTATAGCTGCAAAATCATCAAATTTTAAATTTGAGCCTGTCCGTTGCTTTGCAGGGCACGCCACTCACAAAATGGATTTTCCTGTTGAAATGCCTTTGTTGTCTGGATACTCCAATTAATAATTCTACACCTCCTGTGGCAAAAGGTGAGAACGCTATCAGAGCCCTTTAAATTTAAACTTGGTGCTGCTTATTTTCTGTAACAATATTCATGTGGATTGTTCGACAACTAACGAATTTGTTTGTGTTGAAAATTGATGTCGGATTTTTAAAAAGTTGTCCACATCCTTTTCTGCAATCTCACAAAACAGAAAAGCATATGAGAGAAATAAAAGAGAAATGAAAATCAAAGCAGCGATCTTTCTTCTTTTCTTTTCTTTTGACCATTGCTACTGTTTTTAATTCTCTTCTCATCCAACCTCGACGCGAGATGGAAATTTCACGGCTGCAAAACGCTTGCAACGGCTGAACATTATTTTTTATGTAAAAAAATAGTCTGGCCCCTTAGCTAATTAAGACCTAACGAACCATATCTCGTTTAAATGCCATGACAAGAGTTTCTTATCAACATCTATACTTGAACAAATCATTACTATGATTTTGATCTGAGATGCATGTCACTGTTATATATATATATATATATTAGCCTTGAATCCTCCAGTAAACTCCATTTGCAATGAGAGCAGAAAATCATTTTAAAGACACGGAATATTTATTTCTCATTTCAAAGTCGTTTATTCATCTTTAAATCCCTAAACACCAACAACATAATGAGTAAAAGAATTATTATAACTATGACCGACATTATATTGGAAGATACATTATACCAAGGGGAGGCAGAAAAATTGCCGACCAGTGTTTTTGACAATGCAACAATGGCTGCTTTTTAAATAATTTTTTATATTTAAATATATATTAATGATATTTTTTTATTTTTTAAAAATTATTTTTAACATCAATACATCAAAATAATCCAAAACATATAAATTATATTAATTTTTAATAAAAAAAATTAATTTTTTTTAAAATATACGTTAAACCACGTTTTCAAACAATAATATAAAACAGGTGATAGAACTAGTGCAAAAGGGTAGTAGTACAGTTATGAACTGCAAACATGAGCAGATATGGAAGTTCAGAGAAGCCCCCACCACTGAAGTTTAAGATCAGGGAAAAATAAATAAATAAATTAGACTAACATGATATATCTACCCAGCTTGGATCTCAAAAAAATTGAATGAATACCCTCAATTACCCTGTCCTTGGGCTATTTCCACCTTTAACCCGTGTTCTTGACCACACCAGATCAGAAATCCCCCATTAATTATAATCATAATTTACCTTCTAATTAAATTTAAAAAATATCGGTTAATATGCATCCAAAAACATGACGCCGATCCATGCCTTCTTGGCCAAGAAGAGGGGTTGCTGAATTGGGTTAATCATGTTGGCCTTCCCCTTCAACTTCTTGGAAATTAAGAAATCTCGAACCAGACAACTTTACATCCCCTTAACATCGCACCTTCTGAAGTAGCAATCCTGCCAACAAGCTTTGCATTTCCAGAATCAAAAGGGAAAGCTGGAGTTGAACAGCACTGACCCTAGGAAAAATTTAACTATCTAGAGAAGGACAAAGACTTGTAGGAGTGTAGCCAGATGGCTCAGCTGGTTGAGAAACTAGCAAGGTCCAAATCCATTGCTGGGTTCCTGGGGACTAAATGGCACTATAGTTTGATGTCTCCTCGCATACTGAGAAACTGAGAAAGTTCTGGAAAAGGAATTTTAAGGACTTTCTATCATTACCATGGTGGTTGCATTGTTGGATAAGTTGTTGACATTGACCATAGAGTATATGGGATAAAGAGATTGAGAGTCGTAGATGGATATAAAATCCCAATGGCCACCCTCTACAAGAGATGAAAGACAAGCCTGCCGTTTTCATTTTTGGTAGACGCCAAACTACATTATCAGTTACTAGATACCCTAAGTTGGGGTGTAGCAAGACTTCAAATTCACTATACATTGCTCAGGGATTAATCCTACCACTAAGCTTCAATGCAATGATCACGCCAACGTTGCTCAAGCTTGCATTTTTCAGAATCGAAAGGGAGGCTAGAATTGAAATCCGAAGACCCTAGGCAAACTTACTGCAATACAACTATCAAACTGAGGAAAAAGACTGATGAATGTGGTAAAGACTGAAGTTGGAAGACAGTTTGAACCGCAGTCTGACAACCTGGAAAAGTCCGGCATGATGAACGCGAGGACTTTCATCACTTTCATGATGATTCCACTTTCTTGGAATCGCCAGGCACATATCCAATGGCTACCCCCTTTAAATGTTAGGCGGGTGTCAAGGGATCAAGATTCTCAGGTGCAGGGAAAAGGCCTCTGTACTCTATAGCCAACAAGACATCATTGAAAATTCTCAAATTAGCATAATGTATCAGCACCTAATAACTAACTGGAATTACAGTTGTTACAATCAATCTTTGAAATGATGGCACTGTCCATTGAAGTCCAGCGCATGCCCTAGCTTAACTTCTAATTTCTCAATCTAAGCTCCTAAATTTCATTGGAATCAATTCAAATAGCCATTCGTAACTACCCCTGCCTTCTTTACTATTCAAAGCAGATTCTTTATACAGCATGAACTAGAATGATTTAGTTATCCAAATATTTAATCACGGCACGTTTTGAAAAGTTAAATGCTCAAACACAGCTGCAACAATTGAAACAAATTTTCATTATTAACATTATTTAATTGAAAACATAAAATAGTATTACTGATATGTTCGGGGGGGGGGAGGGCAATCTTACAATAATCTCTCTTGGTCCTCCGTAGAAGAATCACTTGAAGGGTTTTCATTTGAATCCCCATTTCTCCTGCTACCATTTAAAGCAAAACTAACCCAAATCTCTCTTTCAACTCTCCTCTCTCTCCCTCCATCTCCCTCATCTCTTTTCTTCCCCAATTCCTCCTCGTCAACAGGCATCTTGTATCTACAAACAGGGCAATTCCCATGAATCTTTAACCACTTCTCTACACAACCACCGTGAAACCTATGCTTACAAGGCATCTCCTTTACCACGCCACCAAGCTCCCACTCCTCTAAACAGATAGCACACTCACCAACTTTATTATCTTCCCCTATCTCCACTTTTGGCATGGCCTCTATGGATGCTTTGGATGCTGGTGGTGGGCCATTCTTGTTACCTCTGTCTCTAAGTAAAGATTCAAGACTTGCGGCTCCACTAATCACCACCATGCCTTGAGTGAAAGGGTTTATAAGGATGATTCTTTCATTTGTGTCTGTTGTTTGTGGTGCTTCTTGATCTGGGTCACGTTGCTCTGTGGTGTTGGTGGAGGTGAACCCTAAAATAAAAGGTAACAACAAAGAGAGGTCCCTGTGCCTTAAAAGCCTCTCAAACACAGAAGATAACTCGGCAGGAAATTCATTCTCGGAGGCCATAACGAACTGCTACTGATAGTTAGATTTGGAGAAAGAGAGAGAGGAGACTTAGATTTCTTTGTGAATAGTATGAGATATTTGCAAGACTCAAGTGATGAAGCTTATAAGGGAAACAACGGTGTGGTGTGCCCACAGGAAAACAAGAAGCTTGTAGAAAGATCTGGAGCAAGACACGTTAACACGTGATGTTTATCTTCTCACCACCTAAAAAGCATGAGGTCCTTTGTCAATGGAGATTTTGATTTTGATGAGTCCCTCTATTATGTATATTATTTAATTATACCCTTTAATGTATAATTCACCCCCCAAAATCAGCTCTGGACAAAGGATTATTAAATTATTTTTCATACTAAAGGGAGTAATTAATTCATTTTGATAAATTACAGGAACTAATTAATATAATTGATTCGATACAGTAGTAGTGAGGCGAAGATAAAGACAGGCTATATTTGTTTTCTGGAAAACAGTTTTCAAAAAACTACTTTCTAAACTTTCCTGTGTTTGTTTGTCATTAGGAAAGTTGGTTAACAGAAAATATTTTTCGGTCAACAAAAAACACTTTCCAGTCAATAGAAAACACTTTCCGGTCAACGGAAAACACTTTCTGGTCAACGAAAATATTTTTTAGTCAAAAAAATTTTTTGCTTAATTTTCAGGAAAGTGTTTTTCTTTTTAGCTGTGTTTGTTTTCCGGAAAGTGGTTTTCGAGAAAACACTTTCCAAACTTTCTTGTGTTTGTTTTGCAGAAAGTGATTTCTGAGAAATTACTTTCTTGTGTTTGTTTGCTATTAGGAAAGTTGATAAAAAGTTGATAAAAGGAAAACACTTTCCAGTTAAAGAAAAATTTGCCTTGATTTTCAGGAAAATATTTTCCTGAAAAATTTGGGAGGAAAACACTTTCCGGAAGTTGTGAAAAGTTTAGAAATGTCATTATTTGCTGATTATATCAAATTTGATCCTCAAACTTTTGATTGCTATATATATTTTGTTTTGAATATTTATTTTTCAATTTCATTTCTTAAAATTTAATTTTTATATTTACTTTGGTCCTTATTTTTATAATTGTTATTTGCTTTTCTCCTATTAGTTTTTTATTGAAATTTTTTTCTATCAAATTTGGTTCTCGTTCTTTTGATTATTATTTATTTTATTTGAAATACTTTATGAAATGTTAATTATTATTATTTTAATTTCTTCATCTTTTTTTTAGATTTGATCTTTATTATTTTGATTATTATTTATTTTATTTGAAATAATTTATGAATTTTTTTTTTCAATTTCATTATTATTCAACCTTTTAATTTGTAAGATTTATTCCTTATTATTTTAATAAACTTGAGAAAAATAAAATATTAATAAATTATTTTCCAGTTCATTTTCCATGACATAACCAAACACTGGAAAGTGTTTTCCAGTTCATTTTCCATAACACTACCAAACATCGGAAAATACTTTACTTTTCAGGAATTTATTTTCCCCGGAATTCACTTTCTCGGAATTCACTTTCCTCGAAATTCACTTTCCAAAAGGAAACAACTTTCCTGCAAACAAACGGGGCCCAAGTATCAATCATTCTTTCGCTGCTTTTTTGTCATTTCAGGGATATCCGGGAATGCGGTATTTTTTAAAAGAAAATGTTTTTTTAATTAATTTGTTTATTTCTTTAATTGTTTTGATATAATAATATTAAAAAAATATTTTAATATATTTTTAAATAAAAAATATTTTATAAAAGTATCCATTTTTATTAATATTTCTACTGTTTATTTTATCTTTTACCCATTTCAATCAAGGAAAAGCTTCGTAAACTTTACACGCAAAACTACCATGGTTTGCACACACAGGGTTGTTAACGGATATAATCATTTTATTAAATAATTATAATCAAATTAACTTTTAATATTTTATAAACTTTTAACCCGATCTATTCAAAAAAAATCTAGATTCAAAAAGATTGAATATCTAATATTAAACTAATTTTTTTTATAAATATTACATATATTTATGAGTTGGGCATATAAAATCATTTATTTTTTGACTATTCTAAAAAAACATTTACAAAGATAGATAAATAAATAAATTACTTTACCAAATATATATATTATCCTGATGTGTACTTGAGATCTGGGATATTTATATTAATTTTTTTAATTTATTTTAACGGGTTGGGTTGCGTTTGGATAATGCGAATTCTAGAGAGCCCTAATATTTTATTTAACACCCCCTGGTAAGTTTTTGCTTTGAGAAGCCGAGTTTTTATTGAGTTGCTTGTTGAAAGAAAGAAAGGCGGAGGAAGTTGTAATCAACCAAGAGAACCCTGTGGGCCGAAGGGAGGTAGGTTCTTGTCAATTTGGAACCTTCGAGAATACCTGTCTCAGATTAGATGATTTTCATGGAGTAATCCAGATATATTTTATTACTTTTAAAAGAAGTATTACTCTGCTTTAAATTTATTGAATCAAGAGATTTTATGTTTTTTTTTTTAATTCCCAATATCTAATAGAAGTATGAAGGAATCCAACACCGAGGTCCAGGTAGACGAGGAGGGTACTTGTGTCTTGCTTGATTAACTCTCATAGCAATACTCACATCAACTGCGATTGCAAGTTCTATTTTACTGATTAAAATTACTATCATGTGCTATGTATAAAAACTGAACTGTTTAATTAAGCTATCCTGCTCCGTGAGCAGGAGGAAGAACGTCGTAGATGGATTGTGAACGGTTTTCCCTCATGTGAACAGAATTAATTATGAATATCTGATATGTTCTATTAATTTCTGTGTAGTATGTGTTAATTATTGTTGGCTTTCCTCTAGAACATGGATAGTTCTTGAACTGGTTTTTCTTGATTGTAAATGTTTGCTTATCGATTACTATCTTGATTTTCGATCTTTTCACCGGCTCAACGGCATGCGAACAAAATCAAGGCTCCCAGCTTTCTGTTCAACCAAACAGTTGTATGCTATGCCAGTAGATGACCAAAACAGTAAGTGCTTGCTTTATGGAAGCACTTTGCAAAAACCTTGACGCAAGCGATTCCCCTTGCAGCGCCACCGTAAGTGCTCTCTCATGATTAGAGAATCTCTGGGCAGAAAGAAAAGACTGTTACATTGCTTCTGATCATTGTTTTTGCAGGAATTGCTGCTGAATGTCTGAGCGAAGAGCTCACTGAGACCTGTATGGATCTTAAGATCAATGAAATATATCATCTTATGATCGCAATGGTTTTGCTCGCGGGGAGAGAATTATGCAAGCTTTTGAGATGGCAATTTCTCTTAACAGAGAGTTCTTCTTCTTCTTCTTCTTCTTCTTCTTTTCCTTTGAATTGTAGCTGTTTCTTAGAATCCAAATGATAAGCCAACTGATTAAAAGAGCTCTCTCTTCCTTCACTCCAATTCAATCTGGTCTCTAACGTATTTAAGTTAGGTTTTTTTTTTTTTTTTACATCAAGTGTATTAATTTCTGGGAACGGTGTGAAAGTGAATGGCAGCCATTCGGACTGGAGAGGCCGTCGCTAACCGTTTGACTGTTAGAAATTGAAATCTTCATACAGTTACTGTCAAACTCCTATAAAAGCCCAAACCCATTCATTTTTTGTCGATCTCTCAGCAAGAACTCTCTCTTTATTCCCCTCTCTTGCTCCAGATAACACTGTTTGTCATCCAGCGAAAATGGAGCAAACTCCTGGAGAAGAAATTGGAATCAGAATCTACACTGCATCCCCGCAAAATGAACCTAAATTAAACAAAATCTCCACCGGATCCCATCAAGATGATGAAACAAAACCATCAAAGCCATTATGCACCCTCACCAAAGCCCCTAAAGAACCAGGCAGCAAACGGAGAGCCGTGGCTAAAGGAGTGCAAAAAACAATCTCCAAGACATCCATGCTTGTTAACTTCCTTCCAACAGGCACCCTTTTGACATTTGAAATGCTTCTTCCATCAATATCCAAGAATGGAGTGTGCACACCTGTTGCTTCCCTAATGATCCATGTCCTTCTTGGTCTTTGCACGCTTTCCTGCTTCTTCTTTCATTTCACCGACAGTTTCAAGGGCCCAGATGACAAAATTTACTATGGTTTTGTGACAACTAAAGGGTTGGCTGTTTTTAAGCCTGGTCTTACAGTTGACGTGCCTAAAGATGAGAGGTACAGAGTTGGGTTTACCGATCTCGTTCATGCAATGATGTCGGTGATGGTATTCATGGCAATTGCGTTGTCAGATCATAGAGTGACCGAATGCTTGTTTCCTGGGCATGTTAAGGAGATGGGTGAAGTGATGGAGAGTTTTCCTCTCATGGTTGGTGTAATTTGCAGTAGCCTGTTCTTAGTGTTCCCTACTAGTCGACATGGCATTGGATGCATGTCTAATTGATTATCAGTGTGTTTTTGCTAGCATTATTAATTTTAGGGTGACTTCTTCTTCAAGGCTTCCAGTTCTGCCATTTCAGTATCGTTAGATCAGCTTTTGTTAAAACTTTTTATTCAATTGTGGAGTTAGAAATTATTGTATTTGCTAGTTCCTACTGCAGAGGAATTTTTTTTTAATGATCATAAGATTTTATTTTATTTTTTTTTCCAAAATGCGTTTAGAATTATATATTCGATTCACAAACTGGCAGGCACGGGTTCAATAGAAAATAATTTTCTTACCCACTAATCCGTCCAACATCCACTTAAATTAGATTATACTAGTTTTCTTGTCCATACTATTAGCTCGAGTAATTTTGATTGATCTCGGAAAAAAAAATCAAGTTTTTCAGGAATTTTTTAGATATTATTATTAAACTCAACATAGTATATTAATTTTAAAAACTCTTTATTTAACTTTTTTTCTAATTTGGTTTTAAATTATACTGTGCAAGAGTGTGCAAGAGTTAACTCAATTAGACTCAATTAATTTAATAAGTTCAAAAACAATTATAAACTCCATTGAACTTAAAAAAAAAAAAATATTTTTTATTTAATGATATAATAATAAAAATAAATATTTTTATAAATTAACAATCAACCAAATATTAAAATATTTATTTAAAACTACAATAATATCATTAAAAAAAGATAAAATAAATTATAACAAGATATTTATTTCAAATTGAAATAATCTCATAAAAAACAAAATAAAATAAATTATAATGAGATATTATTTAAAACTACAATAATCTCATTAAAAAAATAAAAAATTATAACAACTAATTCAAAATCAATAAAAAAAATTTGGAAGGCAGTTTTTTTTAAAAAAAAAAAGCTTAAAAAACAAATAACATGTTAATAATAATAGGTGATTCCCTATTTATATAAACAATGATGACTATTCAATTTTTTTTAGTTCTTGTTAATATATCAATTAATAATCATATAATAAGATTGATTGGGTTTTTATTTCTAGTTTTAAACATTATTACTATTTACCTAAATCATCTAAATTATATCAATTTTAATATAAATATTAATATCAATATAATCACATAAGCTAGGTACTTCCGAGTATTGTTCAAAGAGTGAAAGGCAGTGTTCAACCTCAAAAAAAAAAAAAAAAAAAAAAAACAAGGTAAAGGCAGTGAATTTTTTATAACACATACACAAGAATTGCTAAGGGCAAAATGACTATATTGCGACAAAAAGAATTTCTATAAACCGGTTACAAGACAGAAATCTTCTATACAAGGGCACCAATCTCTCCTACGTGCATCGTACGTGACTTGATGTAACAATCTAAAGTACAATATATAATAATAATTATACTAAGGCAACTACTTTAGTGGAAGGCCTTGAGCCAAATGCCCCCTCCCCTAGTTCTAAGCAGACTCTATTTGCTCAATCTGGTAAGCAAAATTTTCAATCACAAATTGGTTAAGGAGATTATTCTATTAATGCATGTGATTTTGTGGAGCCCTAATAACAGAAGGCGATCAATCAAGCTTATCGATCACCACAGCATCTAGCACCATTCCCTTCTTGAAGTTTCTGCCACAGGCAAAGCATTTCCCTAGGAGCTTGGTAGTGGGCAACAACATAGCCATCCCTGCACCCTTCATTATGGACCCTCCCTTCCATCTCATATTTGACTTCTAAACCCTCCTTTTTCATTTCAGCTATCCAGATGCCCATTGCTACATCCTCTAGCTTAAACATCTGTCACATCAACCATAAACAGTTTTCATTTTGAGATATATAGAATTGACTGTGGCTGGTTTGGAACAATAGAGTTGTTTTTCATTTTCTAACAAAGTACCAGACTGCAATTCGTTCTTATACCTTTAAACGGCCTTCTTTGTATCTCTTGTAAACTGCCTTGGCAATGTCACGGGACACAACGTAACCAGGACCATGTGCCCAGGGGGGATAGGTCTCTTCAGACCATTCCTTTTATAACATAAACAAAAAAAACGAGGATAAGGAAATAGAACAAGATCAAAAGCACTTGCTTTACAGTTAGATCATAAAGCTTCATTAAGAAGGTCGACTTCACATACATCTATACCAGGTAACCAAACCTTCATCTGAGCTAAACCAACCTAAAATTCTAGGGTCCTGCTTGGAATCCTAGTGATAAGAGTATTCACCAGATATTTTGTATATGATGGGTATTCATTTGTGATGTTTGTTTGGGTGAATCTGCAAACAATTGCGTTTATAGCAAATCACAAGTTCTGGTTGAACATCCAAATGTCGAACTAGCATGACAACTGTGCGACATTAGGAGAAGTTGAATATTTTTTGTTATAACATAGAATAAGCATGATCTCTCAAATTATTCCAAATCGGCAAAGTTAAAGGACAAAAAAACATTTGAAAGAAACTAGTGATCATTTGTGAGTGGAGAATTACCTCAGGGCTAATATACCACTTGCTTTCAGTACTCCTATGAGGCCGAGAGTCTGAATTGATTAATCCATAGAGTAACCCATGACTCACTTTGATCCTCTTTAAAGAAGCTAACACTTCATCCACACGAACAAATGCATCATCATCTGTCTTCATGACATACTTAGCTGATGCAACCTCCGTCTGTTAAACAGATGAGTTAAATGTGGCAAAGGTCCAGCCATCCATGTATATCTAGAGATGAGACAGATCTGTACCCCAAATATGCAGATAGCTAAAGTTTTAAATGTGATGAGGTTGTAGTAGTCAACAAAAGGCATCAGCTGTATGTCTCCATATGTCCGTGCTTCATTCCAGAGTTCCTCATTCACTATTTGATTTTTATGCTGCAGCACACACCTCAAATTTGTAAGTGGCCCAGCAAACAGATTTACATAATTATAACCTTACACCTTAAACTTTTGGTTTGTTCCACCAGAACAAGACATACACAAAACCAGTTATTAAAGGCTGTAATACAAATCGATGTTATCACTACTGAGACCACCATCCCAAAATGGCTCACATAGAAACTCCAGTCCTGCTATAAAAGGAATGCTCCTTTCATGGCAAGGGTCAACAAATTCTGCTTTCAAAGAGGTGCACAATCCTTAATCTGGAATTTTTTTTCTTTTCTCCAATTTTTTTATCAATATGAAATACTCCCGTAAAAGTTGATGCATGAAATGAAGGATTTTATATAAATCTCACCAGACCAACAAAAAAGCGCACTGCAACTGCCCCTGATCGCACTGCAGCATACTGCATCCATGTTCTTCGAACAGCCATCCTCCGCTTAAAATTGTTTGCTGTAGAAAAGACACCAATAAAGAGATCCAGTGTTTTTTTTGGAGAGAGAGGAGCTGATTTGAGCACTTCTAGGTCAATTGCATGCTCTGAATCCTCTGATGTAGGTAGACCACTAGCCACAACTGAAATTAGATTTAGGTCCCCAGAAATCCTAACTTCACTAACTAGCCATGGCTCCAAAGTCTGAACAGACAACAAAGCAGCGTGTGAATGAATCTGAAGAAACTGGCATGCTAAACAAAATTCCAAAAGTAACACAAAAGTCCAAGCAAGGAAATTACTTCACGATATGCAAAAGATGTTATGTGCTTTCCATCAACAGTCATCTGGATTCCTTCCATTCCCACTCTAAGCGTTGCAACAGATAGCTGACCTTGCTTAAATGGAAAATATCTTCTTGCTTTAGTTCCTTCCTGAAGTGACGACCTTCTTGAATGATCAGAATGCATGCTATTCACCCGAGTATCATTTCTGCCCACCATCTTATTACATTGATCCAGCTCGTCCACTGGCATATAAATCTAATAGAGTTATGACATAAAAGACTTAACAACCATGTCACTAACTTTAACTGACTTGGACTGGACAAAAGGTATAGACAACAGCAGCCAGATACCACATCACAAACTTCTAGTTCAATCACTTGGAAGGTTTCATCTAGATCCAATTTGATTAAGTGATCAATGTGTAAACATCCACTTCATTTCATCAATAACTGAGCACAAATTGGTTACCACTTTAACTTTCCACATTAAAAGTGGAAAATTACAGGAATCTCAGGGCGGAATTTAATTTCTATTAATAGGATGATGCAATATATAAAAACAATTTTACAGAAAGACCAGAGGAGAAAAAACAGAAGACAATAAAGAACTAGCAGATCAGGATACAGAAGCTGACCTTAACTGCTATTGATGAGCTATTAAACTTGAACAAACACAAAATAAAATTGCAAGCATAAACTTACTTGTGTTGCATTGGATATAAAAAAAAGTAGCTGAGGTTTCTACCTTTCTTATTCTTTTCAGGAGATGGAGAAGGACAACGCTCCTCTTCACCCCAGTCATGAGCCGCATTCCAGGTGTTTTGGACAATTACAGGATCCTCTGTAATCTTATCACCATGAAGCCTAACATTGTAATGTAAAATGATGGGTGGATCAGGCTCCCCTGGAAGTGCTTCCCCAGTTAAATCGATCCGAAAATTACCAAGAAGACCATCTGGAATGCTGATAATTGTGATGGACGAACCCTGAGTCAAGCCACAAGGAAGCCACAATTTATAACCACTATTATCAAGCTCTGTGGCATTCATTTTGTTAAGAAAGTGAGGACATTGTTTCTCTTTCACTTTCCTACTTGAACTTCCATTTGTATAACTAAGTCTTTCCTCTTCTGCTGAAGCCATCAGGCTGCTCCACGCATTTCCAGCTTCCTTAATAGCTTCTACTCCATTTGCTAAAACCTGAGCATGATCAATCAAGTGTTTCAGTAGATTCCATGTCTGCAGAGACTTTTGCTCTTCAATGGAAATATTTCTCGGAGCAAACAGACTGGAGACTATAGTATCTGTAGAAAAAACTTGAGAAGAAGTCTCTGGATTTTGAACTGCAGGTGGAAGAGCAGGATGCACCCATTCAAGAGGCTTGCTTGCATTGGAGGAGGGATTCAACAGAATATTCCCTCCGATTGGACTTTTCAGGAGACCATATCTAAGGATCAGTAACATGAACAAGGATGCAACCAGAACACCACCATACCACTTCTTCATTCTGCTATTTAGACCGAGGCGCCAAAAATCTTGAGGCCTATTTCTCTTGTGGTTGAGCTTAAAGGAACATATATCCCACAATTGACGATCTTCATGTGAATGAATCTCTTAAAAATAATTTTGCAATGGAACTCCAGAAGCTGAGGTGCTAAGAAAGAGGAAAAGATTGATATATCCAGAACAAACAGTTGACACCTGATTTTCAGTGAGAAAACAAACAGAATCTGAGATACAATTGTAGAAGGATCATTTCATTTTCAAAGAAGTTCTAGTTCCTCTTATTCTCAGTCATCTATCTGGTAGAGATGGCAACAAAGCATTGCAAACGTATACTTCAGTCCTGATAAAAAACAGCTGGATCGCTCAGGAATCAATGCCAACTTCACCACACAACTTCATTAAATGTTTCGCACAAGACTGTCAGGCTGCAGGAATCCAAATTCATTAATCTGTTAACAAGTAGAAAAGTTTGCTAGGAAAATGCTTAAATCAATATGCATGTGCCAAAAGATTAAGTAAAGCTACAGTTTCCATAAATGACCGTGTCATGCAAAATTTTAAAAGATAACCAAAATTTAGGAAAACATGCGGTCCATATGGTATTTAAGAAAATCAATTGTAGTTTTGAGGTAAGGCACACACAGAAACCAGTTTTAATGGAACACAGAAAGGAAACTTCACCTCACAGGAAAATGCAGTATAGCAATAAAAGTGGATGCAAGGCTTCCTTTTTTGAGCTGAGTTTCCTCAGAAAGTTTCAGAAAGGAGTATCAAACTGATCACAAGTAAATCAGTACTACACAACTCGAATCATTTCCAAGGTCAACAATCAAAACAAGAACCGCGGTTTTCTTTCGACTTCAAAATATCCAAAACTCACCATCTCCTTTAACTTTGATAAATTTCCCGAAAAAATGACTACCACAACATTTTTCATGAAGCCCATCATATTTATTGTACAAAAACACGAGAATAAGGAATGAGCCAACAAAGTCAATGCCTTCCCTAGCCCACTGCTATTGGTCCAATAGGGGGGAGCAGGTATTTTTTTAGTGGCTCTATTATAGTATATCACTTGATGACCAAAAAAATAAACAAGAAAAAGTTTCCTCCATTTAGAATTGTGTGATGACAGTTCTTTAACTTCTAGACCTGGTAGCGGCGAACAGACACAACCGGGTAATTACAATTACAGTTAACAATAAATACTAACCATGGAACCGAATGACGTGAGGACCCCTTTAGATTTAATGCTTGATTATAAAACTAATACTCATAGATTTTGACCAAATTTGAATTTGCCAAATCGCTTCAAGATGGTCTATTAATTATGTTTCTTTACTAATTATACAAACTTGGCTCATAAATATCAAAGCGCGTTTCCTTTTAAAATTACAAAAAATGCCATTGAAAGGCTTGACCAAAATAAGTCAAGAAGACACCATTGACACGGCAAAAAATCAAAAATAGAAAGCCAGAAAAAAAATAATCTTAGATGCTTGATTAGTCTAGAAATCTCACGCACTGGTACAATCTCCCCGTTTGTTTCCCGGGGAAAAAACTAGAGAATAAAATCACGAATCTCAAAACAGAAACACCGATTAGTACACATCAAGACAGCAGCCAGCTTTCCTCAAGGAGTCTTTTCAAACTCCAAACAAAGAACAGAGTACCTTCTCGGCTGCTCGATTTCCTCAGAAACCAGGTAGACTTTATACAGATGAAATAAAAAGAAAAGAGAAAACAAGACAGATCCAAGGAGAGTGCAGCAACTCAAAATTAAAGCGAGTTTTGAACTAATTAATCGATAATGTAAAGAAATGAGTAATAAACAGAGCTACGGTACAGCAGTAACCGCTTCGAGTAACTGAACAGGGTAGTAAGCTTAGACGAAAATAAATAAAAACAAACCTGTTTTTTTCCCTTTATAATCTTGAATCTGCAGAAGAAGAGAGAATGCCG
>NW_011499848.1:4413742-4484626 GCF_000495115.2 Populus euphratica
AATGCCGAGGGACAGATATGAAGGCGGTTGTGTTCTATTGTTGGATCTTTGTCGCTTTGAACAACAACTAACCATGCTTCAACGGAGGGAAAGGAAAGGAAGATAATAAATTTCACTGTGTGTTAAATAAATAGGTCTGTGCCGTTATGTAATGTAATTTATCAGGCTGACTAGTCAACTACGTAAAGATGTGAGAAAATACTGCAACTACTATTTATTTAAATGGACAGTTCTCGAGTACGGAGATGGAACCGAACCCTAAGCTTGCTCCTCTCTTATCTTCTAACTCGGATATGAAACGGTCCAGGTATTCATGGATTGGGATCCCAAACAACTCCCAAGGGGCGTGGACATTATAAAAAAAAAGTTAGAGTGAAGTTTAAGCGGGGAAGCGGGGCCCGGCAATTGACCGTGACATACAAAAGGCCAATGACAGACAGCCGCGCAATGTGATCGATGTTTCTTTTCTTGTTAGTATTTCTTCTTCATTTTATATTCCCATTTCTCTCCCTTCCCTTCCTTTCCTTTCCTTTTCGCTTTCACCGTTTACTGTTTTTCTTTTCTTCTGTTCTGCACGAGGTGATGCTATTGGCACGCGGCTGTCAAGCCTTGTGGTGACAGTCATTATTTTCTAATGGCAAAAGGAAGCATGTAAAAGCAAATTTTGAATTTTGAATATTTACTAGTGAATGAATAGTATTGTGTTAATTTTTATATTTTTGGTTTTAAAAATATATTTAAAAAAATATTTAGCAATAACCGTGAATGCTCTTTCCTCTCAATCATCATATCAAATCATTTGTATAAAACTGTGAGCGTATTATTATTATTATTGAAAACGTGGATTTTCATGATTTCTATGCTCTTTCCTCTCAATCACATATCAAAGGTTGATTTTCATGCGAAAAAATGAGTTCAAGATATTTCTTAATTTATTTATTTATTAAATGAATAGGCAATAACACGTATTGTGATCCATTTGAAATCTTCAAAGAAATAATAAACTAATTTACCATCGATATCCATGTCTTTTATTCTATGGAAAAAGTTCCAATCCTCTTCGTTGTAATTTAATTGAGAATAAGTTAAAATAATATTTTTATATCTTTTTACATTAATGTATTGATTTTTTAAAAAATTACAAAATTAATAATTTTTCAAGCTCAGATAGTCTGGAAAGCAAATCCAATCCAACAATAAAAACAAACACTGCGGCCTTAACATGGTAATTATGGAACGCAGGAGATGCCTCGGCCAGCTGGGAACATTCTGGATTAATATAAAAACATTGTTAGTTACTTAGCTGGCCCAATGCTCCTCGATTAAACCTAATTAATTGATCTTCTCTTGCGTTTTATTGAATTAAAAAACCAAAGGACAGTATAATCCTCGGTTACGCGGATAAAATGTACCTTTTTAATAATTTGTTTGTCTTCACATTCACCTTGTGTTTTTCAAAAAAAAATTGTTTTTTAAAATGTTTTGAATTGGTTTATGTTAAAACTAAATTTTAAAAATATATATATATATATATATATATATTTCTATATTTTTAAATAAAAATTACTTAAAAAAAACAATTAATAACAACTTCAAACACTACGCCCATAGATAAACTGACAGCAGGCAGGGGGCTGTCGAGAACATCTACGCATGAGAAGGACCGCACAGCTAACTGTGCAACTTCAAGTTCACTCACAGAGAACCTAACGGCAAGAGGCTAGCTTTTAATTTCTTATATTTCTTTGGCAGCAAGATTTGTTAGCGATTCCTGGATTCGACAATATTTACGCCATGAGTGCCGTCTCCTGAAAGAGATGGCAGAAATACAAAGCTATATTTTGATTTCAGATTTAATTAGTATTTATATAAATTTAACAGAGTTTAGATGACTGTTTATATTGAAGCAATATTTTCTTTTCTTCCTTCTTAAGCGATGTCTTTGAAAGATAAAGTGTTAAGCTCTTCTAGATGGTCAGTAATAGCTGATATATTATATATATTATTTGGAGGTTTGTTTTGATTATTGTAATAATAAGTTTAATCTCATATTAGTATTAAATAATTGAATCCTAAGAAGATTGTAAGACAACTAGTTTGATTCTCATTACGCTACAGGGCGGAGCATTTTTCTTTAAATGCAAGAAAAGAGTGCAGGTTTTTTCACCATCAAAAAGAAATTTAATTATAAATTGAAAAGTTTATATAAGTGTTATATAAAATAAATAAAAAATTATAATTAAAAAAATATGTCAAATTCAAATGAAAATTAAGTGAGAAAATTAGAATAAAGATGTTATTTTTTAAAAGAAAAAAAAAGATTGAATATCTAGGTTTGAAATTTTAAATGATTTAAAATTATAAAACTAAATTTTATTTTTTAAATAAAATATTAATTTAATATCAAAATTTATTTATAACACCCAAAATTTTTTATATAAAATCAATCAAAATAAAATATTAAACTTAATTGTAAGTGAAAGCGTGTTTGGCATTATAATAATAGTTTTTTTTTTAAGTTTTTTTTTTAAATATATTAAGTTAATAATATTTTTTATTTTTAAAAATTATTTTTAATATTAATATATTAAAATAATAATAAAAACTCAAAATTTTTATTTTTTTTAAATATAAATTTTTAACCAACAATTTTTTTTTAAGACAAACTACAATTCTTCGATTTAATATTGGTCTGGTTGTGGGATGATTTACTTGCGACGGCCATGGTTTTTTTATAAAAAAAAACGTGGTAACCGTTGGTCAGTGGCCCTGACACGCACGATGGTATGCCATTTGGCTGACGATACTGAAATTTCCTTGCTTCTCCAAGGATTCAGAATATCTATTTTCGTTTATAATTATGTATTTGTTTGCAGTCACGCTAATATTTCAAAACTTGATTAATTGCCGCCTCATCAATTGGTTACAGTAGGCTGAGTTGGCAAAATACCATTTGCTATTATTTTAGTAGATATGTATAAGGAATGGTAGCTTTTAAGACCCCATTGATATTATAATAGTTGGTATTATTTTTTAAAATACCTTTAATTTAAAAATATATGAAATAATGTTTTTTTTAAAAAGTATTTTTAACAATAATATATTAAAAATATAAAATAATAGTTTTATAAAAAAACTTTTTAACAACCACGGGTAGGGTACAAGTGTCATAATTGTATTAACGGGTCAATTTCCCAACAACCTACCAAGTTAATTACAGACAATAAATAACTTTCAGCTCCTATAGATATCGAGGTGGTGATTATCAAGCAAGTCCACCGCATTTATTAAACACTAATCAGCCGACTGATCCTCGAGTGACATAGCTCGAGGAGGGAGGCCGACTGATTATTTTTTTAAATTAATGCAAGTTTTCAGTTAATTTATATATATTTTTAACTAATTTTATAAATTTTAAAATTAATAATCATATAATCTTTTAATAATTCTAAAATTTAAAAAATTTAAATTAATAATTTTTATAAAATAAATTTAAAAACTGGGCGGCAGCCTATTTTCTAAGCCATCTTCTGCTTTGTTACGTCGCTATCTTTATGTTCAGCAAAAATTCAACCTTTTTTTTCTCGGATTGAACGATCATGTAATTTCCTCGAGCAACTTTCATCCACCGAGATTGATTCATCTTTTTTCAGGAGCGTCTTCTTCAAAGTGAATGCCACGACATCTCCTGCATGTATTTGAAAAATAACATGGAGATTACTCCCCTCTAGAAAAAACCTAAATCTCTCTGTTTTTTTTTTAAAAAAAAAAGGCGTTCGCCCAGCCACCGTCAATGCCTGTCGTCGACAACAACTTGGACTTTTTTTTCCTTGTTCGTGTTTTTGTTGTGCGTGTAAATCTTGATCTTAGATCTAGATCTATGTGGTCCAATGTTGATTGTTTATTCTTCTCTTGCTTAATTTTTCCTTTTAAATAAAGGTTTGCTGTTTGTTTTAGTTATATCGAGGAAATTAATATTAATGGATGGTTTTGAATTCCCAACGAGGCCAAATAGTGTGGCCATTGTTTCTTTGATTTACAATAGCTCAAGCTTATTTTTGTGCGTAATATGCAATTATTTTCTACCATGAACCCTTATTGTTTCATTGGAGTAGTTTTTTTTTAAAAAAATATTTTTAAAAAATTTTATATTATTTATTTACTTTTAAAAATTTTAATCGATGAAAAATATTTTTCAGTGAAAAAATTTGTTTATTTTCAAAAAAATATTTTTTTTATTATAAACAGAAAATATTCTTAGAAAATAAAGAAAAAATATAAAATATCTTATTATTTATTGATTATATCAAATTTATTTTTTAATATTTTAATTGTTATATATATTTTTTTTACAATTTTATTTTTTAATATCTGATTTAACTTTATATCAATTTTAATCTATATAGTTTTATTTATTTTTCTCTAATTATTTTATTGGTTGAAACTTTTTATTTATTAGATTTGATTTTTATTTTTTGTTATTTAAAATAATTTATGATATTAGATTTTTTAATTTTATTATCTTTTAATTTTTTTATTTATCAAGTCTGATTCTTGTTCTTTTAATAAATTTAAAAAAAATAAAAAAATATTTTCCAACTTATTATTCATGACACGATCAATTATTAAAAAATATTTTTTAATATATTTTTGATGACACTATATAACATTTAAAAATTATTTTTTATTAAAATTATTTTAAAAAAAAATTACTTTACAATAAATAAATTAATTATATACAGGAATTTAAAATAAATTTTCTGCATAACTTTATTAACTCGTTGGTGCTTGTAAAATATACACCGCTGATGCTGTTAATTATTTTTTCGAAATATCAAGTTATAATTTGCACGGATGTAGCATGTAAGGAGTGATATATTCATATTCTATTCATACAATGGCTTTTTTTCCTCCAAAAAAAAAGGAAAAAGTAACACGTTACAGGTGAGCAGTAAATAAAAAAAAGAGAGATAAATAACTACTTAAGAGTACAATGCTAAGTTTACTGAAATTAGCATCACTCTTATTAAGAATCTATCCCCTTTATATATTTGTTTTTGTTTAATGATGATTGGTGGAATTAAGTTGAATTGTCCACTGCTTAATTACAACTTCAATTCCGGAGAATTGTAAGGAACGGACTTGATTGCCACGGGCTATCATATTGGGCTTTATGGGCTACAGGCCATGGCCTTCTTAGAATGTCATGTCACGCCGAATCCTTCCCCTCCCCCGGACCATGACTGGGGATTGATCGATCTTCTGAAACTGATACCAGGTTTCGTTAAGTTGTCCGGCCGATTTTATTATTTACTTATTACGAAAATCTATTTTTATTTTTTACCAGGAAAGAATTTAAATATCCACACCCTTTCAAGAATTTAAACCCTTTTCAAAATCTTATCGGAAAAGGAAGCTGGTTTTTTATTTTTATTTTTTTCTGTTGCAAGATAAAACTATCATTTTTTCCTGGAAGGACATAAATGAAACCAATGCATTAAGAAAGACTCGAGAGTACAGCTTATTACAGGATGCATGGCGAAGCTCACGCAACTTTATTTATAGCCAGAGGTTCAATACAGGAAGGAAAGTGGTAAGTGAGAAGCCACGAATTAAGACCGTAGAATTTTATTCTCAAGCAAGATAACAGTAGTGATCTAGAACTCAGGGAAATGGACCTCATTAAATTTGCATCTTTTCTTTAGTGGCACCGGGCATTCTATGAATTCTGACCCAGAAATGTCTGCGCACAAGAAAACCTGATACACCTGCCTATTCTTGGATGCATCGGTGTTGCATTCTATGTCAGGAGTAAATCCTGTAGCTTCTTTTATAGCTAATCTTATGCTGTCCAGGTCATAAGATTCACCGTCTGGTTTAATTCCTGCACCACAATATTTTTTTGCGCACAGCCCATAATTGTTAGAAACAATATCTAGCTAAAAGCCTTTCTATAAGACGAGGAAAGGCAGTGTAAATATTTGAGAGTTCATGCATGTATACCTGCACTTATAAGAGCTTGGAGAAGGTTTGCCCTTTTGTTCAGCTTAAGAGCGGCTTCAAAATAAACGTGCTGGCCAATCTCTTCTGACACTGCACAGGTACCGTGCTTTATCCATTCATGTGACCAAAACCCGAAGCCGTCGCTGCTGGGGCAGGACAGTGATGGCCAATCCTTCTGCAAACTGCTTATCAAGCCTGATACATGTTTTTATGACCATATCTATAAAAATTCGATTAATTAACTGTTTTCAAGAAAAAAATCTTTTGCTTTTGTTTTGGATTTTCTTGTAAGTAATTGATTATATGTTGAGCATGGAAATTCAAGTTATCTTATATGCGACAGGCTATGAGACCATAGTTTTTGTTTTTATTTCTTTACCGATAATCCAACGATCAACCAAAAAGTTAGGTTGCTTCTCAACCTCAGATTTCAAATTTTGTGCCTTTCGAGAATTCTAAAGAACAGATAAGGTGATACGGTCAAACTGCAGAGGTCAAAGTCACTAGAAAAATAGGTGAGGCGGACTATAATAAGTTCCTGCCATTTGGGATTAAGATATACTGTGATACAAATTATTAACAGAAAAGTGACAGATTAGTGTCGGATTAGTTTATTTTACACTACCCGTCCTCTGCGGAAAGTACGGAAGAACTGTAAGATTTGGATAAATAAATGAAATAATTTTTAATAGAATATTAATATTAAAATTCTATTGATTGATGCTAAGAAGTAGTTTTTTATTTAACAACCAGACACTTTGATGAATGTATGAAATAAAAAAAACTTGTTAAAAATACTTATATATGTTGACAGCGGGCAGAGAGCCCACTGCCAACATAATAGAAGAAGAAAGTTAATGGGCAGAATCTGCAATTCTGCCCCTGGTGTCTGTTTTAGGGTTTTCAGTTATAATTATTATTATATTCCTGCCACTTATAATTAATTACACTTGATTTTGTAATTAATAAAAAAAATTGTTTAAGCACCATGTTTTACAATTTGAAATTTATATTATGATTGGTTTGTTAATCACCAAAGTGGTCGGATAATTAAGATATATAAGTTTTAAATTGTATAATGTTTTTGTTTTTCACTTAGCCATGAATCTTTATGCTTGTAAATGTTGAATATGTCGAGCAACAATTATGGGTAAAAAAAGCTGGTAAGTAGCATGGAAAGGATAAACATAGAACAATTAAGAGAAATGAATATTTTATATAAGTTCATAAGAAAAAACACAAGAAAGATAAATGTTGTTTTTGTGGAAAACTTGAACACTTAAAGAAAGATTACCTGAAATGTAAGGCATGGCTCGAAAAACCAGATAAGTGTAGTGTTTTTGTATGTTTTAAATCAAATTTAACTAACATTCCTTATAATATCCGGTGAATTGATTAAGAATGCACGACTTGTGTTTCAAATACAATACAATGATTTCTTTCAATCCAAACCATAAACCTAAATAAAAAGTTTGTTTATATAAAAAACACAGCCAAAGTTCCAGTTCAAATAATTGTAATTTATTATTTAATTGTAGACACATAAAGAAAAGAGCCACAACAAGTACACAACTTCTTGAAATTATAAGGATCTTTTGATACTATTTCTTTTAGCAAGAAAAACATATTTTATTATTTTTATTGGTGACTTCATCAACATTTTTTCTTTTGGTAAGAAAAAATATTTTTAGCAATCATGTAAAAAAATGGATATCATGACATATAATTGTTGATGTTATATCATGACTTTATATGGATTATGTATTTGATACTATAAGTTTATTTATGAAAATATTTTTGATATTTTCTATTTTTGTATTTGCTATATATGATTGAACTAGAACGATGATGATAAAGACATTATTGTTGGATTTATTATATGTTTTTCATTTATAGATCATGTCAAGTAAAGAGTAATATTATATATTATTATAGTGCATGAAATGAAGTATGTTGTATAAATAATGTATAACTGACATAACTCTTGTTAGTTCTTGTTTAATTATGATATATAATGAAACCAATATATGTAAAGTTTTAGCATTTCTTTAATCGTTAGTATATTTATTAAACCATGAAGAAAGATAATGTTATGTGAGCCCATTGAGATAATGTAAGATGCGCATGGCCTGCATAAATAAAAATAGTAGACTCTTAAATGGTTTAGTAGAATATTAATGATAAAATTCTATTGGTTAATTTTGAGAAGTTGTTTTTTATTTAATAAGAAATAATTAAAGAGTCTCTTTAGAAAACTACTCTTCTCTTTACGTACCCTATAACAATACGTTTTATTATTCCATTAAAAACTTACGAAAAGCACTTAAGGGTTTAAAAGAGAAACATAATTTTCTTTATTAATTAACACTCGGGATTTCAATATTGAAAGGGGTTTACTATGGATCCAGATACGCTTCTTTTTACAATTTTATTTAAATATGTATTTGAATGTGAAAAGCATGAAGTTCTAACATCACAAGCATACAAAATTTTATTTAATGGTTGTTGTTTACAATTAGATAATTGTTTACAAGTAATACTTTATTTTATTACTTACAAATTAAGAGAGCAAATATTACACAACGTAGATTAATTAGGAGCACAGCAACTTATGCCAGACAATGCATGCTTTTACCCTGACAAAGAACCTGAGAGGTGAATTAAAATGTTTGATCTGGAAATCAATTAAGTTGAATCTTCTTTTCTTTGCAAGGTGATCAATGAAGTTTGTATAGAAAAAACTGGATATCAGAGTCAACAATTATCCCTTCATTAATATTTTATAAAAAGAGATATGCATGCTGCTTCTAGTATTAGCTTGGTTTGTTTCTATGATGTGATTTGTAATTTACATCAATTATAAATTTAAAAATATTTCATTAATTAATAAATATCATAGTTTTGCACCGATTCTGCTAAAAAATTTCTCTTGAAATTTTAGTTAAAATAACTTTTTTAAACCGCAATAATAAGCACCCTTAAAATGCGTGCCAGTAAACGTTAGATGGATATGTAATGAATGTATCATGGTCTTGTAATTAGTACCTGGTCTTCATCCAAATAACGATTCCGGTCACAGTTCTGTGGGTACGGGCCACTTATATTCTGAGGCCATAGACCATGGATTCCGAAATCTGTAGCTGGTTTCCCAGTCAGTGGAAAGCAACAACCATGCTTTGTGTTACAGTAAGATCCTGGCCACTGCATGAATATGGAAACTATAATCAATCAACACTCAACAAAGTTTAAAGAGAGTAGCCATAAGAGAACAATCCAGGGCGGAAGGAAGGGAAATTAAGAGAATCATAATATGTAACTGTATACCTAGCTAGCTAGCGGGCTATATATAGTACTAACTAATGCAAAACAAAAAATGTACTTGCATGGAGCTAACCTGTTGAACGAAGTATAAAAAGTCAAAATCTTCAGCAACACAAAGAACTGAAAGGTATTGTATGATCAAAAACTTGAAAAAGATTGAAAAGTTGAGTTTCATCTTTAACGATACGATTTCGAGACCTGGGAGTGCTCAACAAACTGATCCGCGGGGTTTCTTTTTAAGATTGGATTTTAGAATGACAATGCAATTTGGGTTCAGTCTGTATATATACATATATATAGCCAATCAACGGAATAAGAGACAACGACAGAATTTGGTTTATTCAGTTTATTGTTTTTTTTTCCTCGTCTTGCCGAGCTTAACGTTCCCCCGCGTTTGTGTCTTGTAATAGGCTTGCCTGTTCATGTTTTTTCTCCTGTTATTGACGTCGTTTGAGCACATAATTTAATTGTGTTTACTTCCTTTCTTTTGTCTACAATTATCCTTCTGCAATATTGAGTTGGTAAACCATACACATCCCACTAGATTAACCTCAGAAGATTGTGTTGGAGTGTTCCCTCTGTTGACTTTCGAGTTTAAATTTTGAAGTTCGTATCGAGAGATTTTTATTCATTTAAATAATCCAAGGAGAGATGCGTTCTTAAAATTATTCTGATAAGCTTGGTTACATCATAATTATATCCGCGTATTTATGTGTATATGTTCTTCATATATATTTCAGAATTCTATCAGTATACATTAAAAGGAAAGATGTTTTTAAAACAAAACTGCGCATGCGTCTTCGAGTAAAGTACATGAACATGAAATTTAACAAATCCTGTCAACAACGTAATGCTAGCGCGTAAAGCCGTCAGTTTTACCATGCAAATTGCTACAAAAGACGCTCGATATTTAGGTTTCGATACCTTCGTATCTTTTAATCAAAAGTTTACGATATCATATATGCAAAACCATGTGTTCAGTAGCATGCATCTTGTTAATTATCTACTACTTAACTTCGTAGAAATCAAATAGTTGATTAGAAGCAGTAATGGATCAATCGTGTTAACTAATATTATTAATCAAAGACTCGATGTAAACATGGTCTTCTAATTAATTAGATCAAACGGAAGGCTGGAATCTGCCAGTCCAATTCCAAAGTTTATGCAGGTTGGTGGCTTGGAGCCTGGAGACATATGGCCGACAACACGTGGCCAGATAGAATACAGCCTCGTATGCTATTTCTTTTCGTGATCATAGCACAGTGGATTGCTAGTGGAGGAGAGAAGACTGGAAGCTAGCTATTTCTTATATATTAGGTGGAGTAGGTGGAGAAATTTCCGCTGAACCAAATGGCAATTGCTTTTAGATTGGTAAATAATGATTAAAGCCATGGAAGCTAAAGGTAGACGAAATCAAACATCCATGCCAGAACCACCAATAATCTCTGGAACTGAGTTGGGTAAAGGTGGACGACGCATCAGAAGGTTTTATTTGTTTGGAAATATATTATTTGCACAGATGAATATCTATATTTAAAGTAGACAAACATTTGTAACAGTTCGATGAGAATCAAAGTGGTTTTTAGACATCTTCTTGGAGCGTGCATGCATGGCGTGCAAAAAGGCACAACATTATTGTTTCTAATGTTGAGTGCTTTTATAATTCATCTTATTAGATAATAATAAAAGTGATGTAATTTTTATTTAATAATTTAAGTTATTAAATTGAATTGATTTTCTAATATGGTATCAGAATCTTAATAACTATATGATTATGAGTTCGAGTCTCATCATTTCTATTTATTTAATAAAAAAAATAAGCATAAAGTGGTGTGGACTTATACAAATTTTAAACTCAAATGAGAAGGTGTGTTAGATAATAATATAAATTATATCTTGAGACATCACCTAACAGCTTAAGTTTTTAGTAAACTAAAAATGAACTTATTAATTATAAGTTGACAAATAGTGAATAATAGATTTTAAAAAACCACAAAAAGCTCATATCAAAAGATGAAACTAAAAAAATAAAAATAAAAAACATAGAAGAAAAAACCCGAGTCAACCTGGATTCACTCTATTAACTAAAAAATTATTTTTTAAAAAAATGACCTAGAAAAAAAGAATTAAAGTTAAATAAATAAATAAATAAAATATAAAAAAAACTCGAGTCATCTTGGGTTAACTTGACTAACCAGAGACCCAAATAACCCTATAAAAAAACATTTAAAAAATAAGAAAATTCAAGACCCAATAGCCTAATATAAAAATAAAAAATAAAAAAACCTAAAACAACTCATATTAACTTGACTAGCCTCAACTTGATATAACCTTATAAAATAAGAAAATGATAAAAAAAAATCCATTAAAATAATGATGGCTAACATTCGATAAAAAAAACTAGGTGAAATAAAATATTGAAGAACAAAATTAAAAAAATAATAGAAAAAGAAAGTTTTAAAAAATAATGACCAAAATTGAATAAAAATAAATGAAATAAAATGTTGATTGAAAAAATTGAAAAAAAAATCAAGAAAAAGGTATAAAAAAACAACAATAAAAAGAAGGACTACCATATTTTATATAAAAAATAAATAAAACCAAATAAGAAGGGATGAAATTGATTAAAAAATCCAAAACTAATAAATATCAATCAAAGAAAAAAGGGTCAAAGAAAAAATAAATGGAAGGACAACTCTGAATTATAGTTGATTTAATATAAAATTCAAGGAGAGGAGAGGAGAGAGAAAAAAATAGAAAAAAAAATTCTATCAATGTTAAACTACTGTAAATTAGATTATATACGCCTTCTTGTCAACTATGTTGTTATTAAATGCTTATAATTATTTTTTTTTTATTATTATTATTCAAAGTGAGTTTAAAAGATAACTAATAAGATATTATTAATTTCTCCTCAGTCACTATAAAATTTCTGGTTTTTTATTATAGATATAATTTTTAATCAATTTTTTTATAAATTCACTTCTATATATATGTTAAAAGAGAAAGGAAGCTGAATTTAGTCATTACAAGAAACATTAAAATAAAAAATCACTTGCTTGCATGCTTCATGTCAAAAGTGCCGGTATTGACCAAACCTTAATAATTTGCTTTTTTTGTCAATCCCGACATTTTTTTGGTCTTTCTTTCATGTTTTGTTTTTTTTTTTTCCTTTGAAAATTCCGTTTCATTGTTCAAATGGTTGCTTTTGACTCTACCAAACCTTAATAATTTGCTTTAATTTTATATTTTATGAAGTTATCATATTTTAAAATAAAAATTTTATTCTATTAAGTATATATTTTTGTTATCTTATAATAAATAAAAACTAGTTTTAAAAAAAATAAAATTATTAAATCAAATAAAATTCATAGCGCATATAACAAGTTTGATGAATTAAACTGTAAAAACTGAATGATCAAATATATTATTATTTCAGTGTTAAAAAATATATATCATCTTAAATTATTTTTTTAAAATTAATTTATATTTTTATGAATCATTCAAATATCTTTGGATTCACCAAGTTAAATGGATAATGTTAGGAAAAAAATATTTTTAAAAAATAGTTTTAAACCTAGAAAAATTTAATCTAAGTCCTGTTAACTAGTTGAATCACGTGACTCAAATCTATTTGATATATCATTATTTTAATATTAAAACAAAAATATCTTGAAATATTTTTTAAATGAAATTATATTTTTATTTCATTTAAATTATTTTTGTATCCACAAAACCATCTCGATCATATTAAAACAATTTTTATGTTGTTTAACTTGTAACCTAAACTATGCAAAAATTTAAATTATAAAGATTTTAAAATTAATTTACTAAGCTAGATTTAATAAGAATACCAAAAAAATTACTTGAATTTGAGCATTTATCCACATTAAAAAAAAAAAAAAAGCCTGAACCACAGCTGCTACTTGTTATAATAGGAAGATAGTGTGATTATCATGATTAAGGGATTAATTAATCGATCATGGAAGTCGTGAGACTTCTTGGTAACTTCAAGAGGTTATTACCAACGGGCTACATCTTGCCCTCGAAAATCCTATTATTAAAAACGACATCATTCCGTGCTACAAGGTCCAAGCAGAATGTGCCCTGGTGCTAGTTCTTATATTGAATTTACCGGTGCCCGTTCCCTACTTCAATCAAATGCAGGCACAGGGAAGAACATAATAAAATATAATTCCAGGGGTGTGCTCTCAAATATATATGCTTTCACTGTTGCCGCCATTAAAATGCTTCAAATTTGATTTTAATTGTTTATAAAAAGAAATTGAATGCATTAAACTAGTAAGGAAAATGCATGAATATTTGTAATTTCAAAATCGAACCAAGACAGGAAGACATATAATCTGAACAATTTCAACGATCATTAACAGATGTGTATATGATTATAAGAAGAAAAACGAGTCTCATTAATTTTCTTGAAAAAGTGGCAGAAAATCATGAGTTCACTTTTGATATTTTAGCAATCCCAACAGTATAAAAATCAAACAGAAATTCAAATCCAAATCCCAGCAAGCATGCGTGCTTCACTCCATTCGTAAAACCTAATTATTAAATTCATGCTTCAGTCAGTGCAGATTGTTACCCATACTCTCAAACTTTGAATTTACCTTAATTGCAACATCGAAGCATTCAAGACAAACAAAACCCATCAAAAGATCAAGTCATTAAAGTAGGATACCAAGAAAAATCGAGTCGAGACTCACTTTTTCAGAATCAAAACAAAGAAAAATGGGGGAAACGGAGCAATCAGTAGATGGAAGGGAGATTATTTCAGGGTCAGACAAAAGATACGACCGAGATAGTCGAGGCTGGTAGCAGATCAAGGGGCATCGGGTAAGGTGGTAGCAGAAGGATTGGAAGGGAAAACCCTAGAGAGAAAGAGAGCTCCCCATAGTCTTTAGAAAAGAGAGAGAGGGTAGGATTTTGGATGATTTTGGGTTGAAATTGGCTGAAAGGTTTTTAACAGCTCTCCAAAACATTGGAATTAACTTGATGGGAAAACAAATACACTGGTAAGACTATAATCAACTGATTATCAGAAAACAAGACACGACAGGAAATACATAAATTTAGTCTCAGTTAAGGATCTAAAAAGAAGGGAACTCAATTTCTGAATCACATTTTCCTCTGGGAAACACTGGACAGTCAATGAGATTTTTCCCACTAGTATCCACACACAGGTAAATTTGGTAAAGTTGACTGTTCCTTGATGTATCAGTATTGCACTCTATCCATGGAGTACATCCTACTGCCTCTTGTATAGCACTCTTGATACTGCTAAAGCTGTAAGATCCCCCATCTGGGTTTATTCCTGTAACATTTTTGTTCAACCATTAGCCACCGTAGCGTTTAAGGGGAAAAAATTTAGGAAAAGGACACTCTCCTCTAAAAGGGGTGAATCTGGACTTTAAAAACTTTTTAAAAAGAAGAAGATTTACCTGCATTTGTTAGTGCCTGAAGGAGGTTAACTTGCTTTTTCAAATCGAGAGCTGCTTGGAAGTATCCATGTTGGTCAAGAGTAGACTCGGAGCACGTCCCATGCTTTTCCCATTCATGTGTCCAGAAGACTACTCCAGTGCCGCTTGGGCAAGCTAGCGGTGGCCAATTCTTTTGCAGACCGCTTCTAAGGTCTGCAACCTGTACCGTTTACCAAAATATCAGTTATTATAAAATAGGACAAACAAAGAAAGGTGCAAAGAATTCTACCGCAACTAGATACCTGACATCAACTAAAACATGCACCGAGAGGACCTGATGATTCAAAGAATAACTTTCGGCTTATGTGTACCTTAAGGTTTTTCTGGGCTGGGCTCTATGATTAGAAATTTGAGATGAGTTGGTGGGCTTGTGCCACTTGAAACCCTCTGTTGCCAGTTTCTCAAGGCAGACTTTTAACTGGCAAACTATTGCTTCCTTTCTATGTAGCTATAATTTGAATTCCAATTCACTTGAAAGCTTTTAACAATTTAATGTTTGGCAACTTAACATGTTAAAATGAGTTCTTTCGAACTGGAAATTGATCAAGAGATTTCTTTAGAGATTACGTTAATGATTAGAAAATGTAAGGGGTGAAACAAAAGTATAGGTAATCTTATCAAGAGACTGTCGATTACTATATGAATCTATGATTTCATTGATTTAGCCTGTCGATCAATATTGACCATTGAAAGAAAGTGGGTCGATAAAATCAATTCGAAACATAAACCTGATCTTTTCTTCGTTAACCATTACTGTAATCTAGAAAAGAAAAGGAAAAAATATAAGTCAATGAACTGAAATTTTAGGAAGTCATCCTTGTTCTGTTTCCTATAAAATTCATTTATCTGTCACAAGATGTATTGGTTAGGAAATGGAAAGAGGAAAAATTTCGACCAAATTGTTGCTGTAAAGAACCACTACTCGTTATTTTTTCATGTTGCGTTCCTGTTAGCAGGGATTTGTAGAATTTAAAGTCCCATTTTGAAAAGAAAAAGAAAAAAACCTTTATGTTCCTGGTGTCAGTTCAAGGATAAAGAATGGCAGCTTTCTGGCGATGATCTCAAGGGCAAACACTACCTTTTTTGGATCGTAGGGGTTACTAGCATCACAGTTTTTCGGGTATGTCCCGTCATTGTAATTGGGCCAAAGTCCATGAATGCCGAAATCAGCCGCAGGTTTTCCAGTTGTTGGGTAGCAGCAACTTGTCATCGTGTCACAGTATGATCCTGGCCACTGCGATATCGACACAAAAACCATCAGCCAAGAGCAGGGAAAAAAAACAGAGAGAAACAAAGTAGTTTAGAAGAAACTCAAATATATAGATATTAGAAACTTAACTAACCTACCTGTTGAACAAAGTAGAAGAAGTCGAAATCCTGTGAAACAGAAGTACTAATAGGCACAGGAGTACCAGAAGCTTGATCAAGGAAGAACTGTTGGCTTTCATCTATTCTTTTGCCTCTCTTAATCTTGTGAAATGGAATGTTCAAGGCTTTTAAATGTGATATGATATGATCGTACAGAACAAGCATGGTATGGGGCGCATCTTATAGAGTTATAGGCCAGTAAGGACTGCCTGTATTCAGGGTATCTATCATAGGATATGCTGTTCCACAAGCTTATCAATCAATTCATGGCAATATTTACTCGTGAGCATTTCCTAATAAGTTCATATGCGTGTCCACTGTCCATCTAATTATTCGTGAAAGTATAACCTGTTCTTAAACACATCCGCAAATATTATTGATCTCGTACTTATTTCTCATCATGCCGCCAGGTTCATTGTCAATTTCTCGAGGGAACATTTTTTGGTGGCTAAAACTTTGAGTGTTTATTTCCATTACTGTAGGTATACCTGGTATTCAGATTAATGCATTTATGAGTTCGAGGTGCATGAATCTCATTGTGGCAAGAGATTAACCATGATCTTTGATATAGCGGGAGAATCGAACGACATTATGTCTACATCTGGTTCTCCAATATATTACAGAAAAAATAGTAGCATCTTTCCCTCCATGGATTGAAATTAATTCAAGAAATAAAATTATTCACCTCATCAAATAAGAAAGAATCAGTAGAACTGTTCATATCAATATGAGAGCAGGTTTGAATTCCACAAGAAAGTATTATTATTTATTTATAGCGCTTAAAACATTTTCATTTGTTTTGAACATCGATACGGTCCACTTGAGATAGTTGAGTTGCTTTGAAAATACAAAGACAGCAACAAACTAAGTAATCAAGAAAAAAACAAGATTTAATCATCTAGGTGGTGGTCAAGTGGTAAAAATTTAGGATTAAGGGGTTTGCTCCCTCTGTGGTCTTAGGTTCGAGTCCTTAGTTGCTCATATGATGATCACTAGAGGCTTACATGATCATTAACTTCAGGGCCCGTGGGATTAGTCGTGGTATGCTCAAGCTGGCCCAGACACCCATGTTAATCTAAAAAAAAGAAAAAACGAGATTCACAGCTCTCACGGTCCACGGCATTTTGCGGTGTGTTTAGACTCTGGAAGAAATTGTTGTGCCGCTTCTTTTCATCACCGGTAAAGAAAATAAACATTATAACTAGAAAGGTAATGATGTATTGATCAATTGCCTGCTGCTGCGCATCAATGGTTCAGAATATACACCAATGTGCACGTGCCTGATGAAAACTTACAAGGACTGCCACTTGGAACCGACTCTGCTACTCTTGATTCTTTACAAGCAACTAAAGATTTCGAGAACTTATAAATGTTGAACGAATGGAGTAATTAGGAGAAACTGCAGTACCAACTCCGAAGCCTTCTAATGATAGCAGGGAGAAATAGCTATTGAAAGACAGGGACGATGCAGATGTCTCAATCATACAAGGAGCAATTTCAGTTAAACAGGCTCTGCTACCAGTAATCCCCACAAGAGCATTTCCCGTCTTTGAAATGATGAAATCGTTGGACATCTCTAAGAATTATCTCCCTATCAATGAGTGACGATATAAGTTTAGCAGCAGAATGGCAATCCCCGCAAACTCGAAGATTCTTCACCACGCGAATTGTTGTCCCTGGGGGGGTGTTGAGGAGTCCAAAGGCAATGGCCAATTTTTCACTATGATATCTAAGAGTGATTTCTTTCTCTTCATCTTCCATATTAGGATGAACGACTAGAGAAGTATCTGGTACATATCCGACTAATTTTAACTCCTTAACCAGCTCATCCAGAGCTCGATGTAAAGCTGCAGAAACGTAATGCACACCATCCCCGGAGAAGAACTCATGCACTACATTATCTACCTCTATGGAGCTGCACCCAGGAATCTTTACTGCACCTTTATGGATCATTAATTTTCTTAAAGTATCCACATCTTCCCATTTGCCAGCTCTTGCACACAAGTTTGATAAAATTACATAATCCCCACCATGAGAGTCGTCAAGTTCAAGAATCTGGTTCATCACTTGCTTTGCCAGTTCTAGATTGCCATGGCTGCTACAGGCAGATAACAAGGTTCGCCACAGTATAGGTGTGGGCTTGATCGGCAACTCATCTATGAACTTATAAGCTTCATGTAAGAGTCCAGCTCGACCTAATAAATCCACCATACACCCGTAATGCTTGATCCCAGGAATAATTCCATACACCTCACTCATACTATAGAAATACCGAAAACCTTCATCCACCAATCCAGTGTGACTACAAGCATACAGCAGGCCTAAAAATGTAATCTCATCAGGCTGCACTTTTGCCCTCGCCATTTCTTCGAACATAAACATCACATCTTGACCCTGCCCATGCATTGCATATGCCACGATCATCGCAGACCAAGCCTGCGTGTCTCTTACACTCATGCTCTCGAAGACAGAAATGGCACCATCCAAGCTTCCACATTTGGCGTACATATCTATAAGTGCCGTATTCACCTTAACATATTTATCCAGTCCATTCTTCTTAACATATTCATGGATCCACTTCCCTAAGTCTAATGCCCCCAACAATGCACACGACGATAGAACACTGAGCACGGTAACGTCATTAGGCTTAAGTTTCCTAGCTTGCAATTGGCGAAACAGAGACAATGCCTCGTTAGGCCTGCTACTTCTAGCACAGCCCGTTATAATAGCATTATATGAAACAACACACGGCTCTAATATCTCATCAAACACTCGTTGAGCCCCATCCACATCATTACACCCGGCGTACATATTTATAAGTGTAGGGCAGACATAAGGATTCTCATTTAGCCCAAGTTTGATAGCAAGGCAATGCAATTGTTTACCTTGTTGAAAGGCTTTAGCGACCACACACGATTTAAGTAAAGATGGGAAAGTGTAGTCATCCGGCAAGAGATTATAATTTAAAGCTTTGATAAAGAGAGAGATGGCTTTGAGAGGGGCACTGGACCGCGAATAGCCGCGAAACATGGAGTTAAAGAGGACAATGTCTGGCTGGGGAATGGCTTCAAACATCTGGTGTGCGTAGTCCATGGAGGCGGTGGTGGGGTTTTGGGTGCAAGAGTTTATGAGCTTGGTGAGGATTTGGAGGTCATTTTGGAGGTGGGTTTTGATCGAAAAGGCTTGAATTTGCTTAAGTTCTTTAAGAGAGGTGCATTTGGGTAAGCAAGAGAGAGGGCTTGATGGGTATGTGCTGTTGTAACAAGAACTGTGTTGTGAGGGAGACTGTTGGATCACCGGTGGAAATGGTGCTGTTGCCATTTTCATTAAAATGTTATTTGGAATTGAATTAAATGTTTTGGGGCTGTGGAGTAGAGGGGATTGAAAAGATAAGATTGTAAGTTCGGCAACTTTTTTCACCAAGAAATAACTAAAAAACGCTACAAACACATAGATAAACCCATATATAATCTTAGCAACTTAGTTTATTCTATAATAATAATATAATGTTAAATATTAACAAGACACAAAGGAAGTGAGTGATTTAGTGATACCTATAAAAAGCTATTTATTAAAATAATATATTGTTTATTTTTTTTTAGTTTTTTAAAAATATTTTTACCATTCAACAACTCAATTATTTTTTTATTTTTTTTATTTTATTATTTAATATTAAATTACTTTAAAAATTATACTTTATGATATTATTATTATTATTATAGTAATTGTTATTTATTTTGTTGTTATTATTATTAATGTTAACAAAACACTACAAATACGGGTGATTTAGCCGCAACCATATAACACTATTCATGATTATAGTGTCTTCTTTAGAAAAAAAATTCACCATTCAACAACTTATTTTTTATTTTTTAATATTATATTATTTTAATAATTTTATTTTATATTTTTGTTAAGATTTTTGTTGGTTATATACTACTTTCAGCTCTTAAGAATTTTTTTTTTTAATTTCAACTTTTAATATTTGATATTATAGAGATGAGGTTTCATGATTTTTTATTTATCTATTTTCTATGAATTTATTTAGTTTCATGACTTAAATTACTGATTTAACATGTTAATTCAGATAATTTTTTATGTTATTGTTTTATAATTAATTTTTTTTTATTTCATTTCCTAACATTGAATTAATTGAAAATTAAGTTTTGTATTTTTTTTATTTTCTATATGATTATCTCAATCTTATGACTAATTCACGTGTTTTGGCATGTTGACTATGTTAATTTTTTAAAAAAATTTTGAATATAATATTTTAAAATTTTTTTTTTCTACAAAGTTATCATGATCTCATGATTCGAGTCATGGGCTAGCAGGTTAATCTTGATTAACTTAATTTATTTTTTTATTTTTTTAATTGATTATCGTTTTATAATTTCACCCTCCAACAACTCAATTTTATTTTATTTATTTTTAATTTCATCATTCAATATTAAGTTAATTGAAAATTAAACTTTGTATTTTTTATATTTTTTTATATGAAGCTATCCCGGTCTCATAAATGTTTTTTATAGACCTCAAGATTCAATATTGAATTTGTTGGAAATAAAGCTTCATAATTTATTTATTATGAAGTTATCTCAGTCTCATGACTCAAATAGTAAGTTTAACAGGTCAGTCAAAATTAAATTGAGTTATTTTTTTATTTGTTTTTTATTTATTATTTTAATATTAAACTGGTTAAAAATTAAATTTTATAATTTTTTATGAATTTATTTTTTGTGAAGCTATCCGATTTCATAATAAAAACAACTTTTTTGTCTTAAAAAAATAATATTTATTTACTCCTTAAATATTAAGATTAGAGATTAAATTTTTTAATTTATTTTGATTTATTTTTTATACTATTATGCAATCTAAATTAATTAAATATATTATTTTCTTAATATATAATTTATGTATCATATATTTGATTTCATAATTATATTTTTTTAATTAAAAATTATATCAGTAATGTTTAAATATTTTTCTTAGTATGGGACAGTAAGTCACTTCCAAATTCGACAAGACTATTGCGGCAATGTTTTCTTTTTTATTTTTATTAACAAACGTCAACGTGGCAACCTGCAGAAATAACAAGTGGCATACGCCCATCCTATTTTGATGCTACCTCTTGGGTACCTTAGTAACAGTATTCCCCACCTTGATTGGAAAATTCAGATTCCTCGGGTACGCCGTTTAGGGTTTTTGTTTGACAGATATTTTTTGCGTCTTCATCTTGTCTCTTTCATGCCCTTCCTGTTCTCCACTTTTTTAAGGGGGGAAAAAAAACCCTTTCTTTCTGGTAAGCCCCACAATCTTACTCGATACACTTTTCATTGAAAAATATAAATTTTGTTTCTCATGTGCCCACATGTTCTGTTTAATGCTAACCTCATTTTATTTTATTTATTTTTGCAAATTAAGAGTAGAACACTGTTATTAATTAATTTTTTCAGCCTTCGTTACTGCTTATTAAATCTTGATAATGCTTATTTATTCCTCCAAAGCCTGAAACTTGGATATTGAAACTCAATTGGGAATGTAGTATAATTGAAAATCTTAACATGGTATTAACTGTTGTTGCGGTTTTTGAACTGGGTTCTGGTTACGAGTGCATATAAAATTATCCCAAAGCTGCTAGTGGAGTTTCAGTTTATGGAGATTATTCTTTTATGGTTTTAATTTCCTTTCCACGCTTTTCTGTTCTACAATTAATAATATATTAAGGTCTTCATACGGGAAATCTCTATGATTTCCATTTGAAAGTTTTTGTTTTGGGCCTTGACTGGGAAAGGAATTTTCTGTGAAGCGGGCGCTGGAATGTTATGCATTTTAGTTTTTAACGCGTTATCCTGTCGTCTTTCTTTTGCTCATGTTTCATGATGTTGAAAACCAGATGGTGATTACTGATTATTAGCTCGAAGCATTTGAAGATGACAATCAAACAGAGGCAACATATTCAAAACATTTCAAAACAGAAGAAAGCTTTGGTTTTCAATGAAAAGAACGAAAATTTGGGTGAAGCTGCAGAGGCAAAATCACTCCAGATGTCAGATGTGCAGCAGAATTTGTGGAAGACCCTGCGGCATGCTGCTGCCCATCAGCAGTATGTTGATAAGCATAGCCAATTTAGTGAACAATCTAGACAGGTAAGAAAAATGAAGTACAAACTAGCATGCCTGAGTGACGATGGGCAAATAGACAATGAGCAAGTGAATGAGGAAAGTGCAGTTGATCACCTGTTGATTCTCGCACAGTCTGCTGAACTAATGCTGGAATCTGAGGAAAGCTTTGATGGATTGCGCATGAATGATAGAAGTCATGAAGGTAGGTGCATTAATTTGTGAAGTGTGTTTGGTTATTTCAATTTTGTTAAGTATTTCACTGATGTTGTGTTGATAGTTACTTATATATGATCAGGGTTGCATATTAGTCCAATGGCTCAACATTCATTAGAAAATCTTAGTGATGCTGCAGTTACTGGTCAGTGTTATTCTCCTGTTCAATTACCACATTATCTGCTTTTCCTTTTATGTTTATGTAGCATCCCTTTTCAGATCAGAAATATCCTGGGAAAAAATTTGACGTGATGCCTGTAATAGATCATGTACGAAATAAAGAGAATGGATTCCGATGTGATGGTAAAACTCTCCGATTAAGTCAAATTCGATGTCTAGCTCGATCAAAAAGTAATATATTAGCGCAGCAAAGTATTGGGGATTCTACACTTGGGCAATTGCAAGGAAGAACACGGCTGACTCAAATTCGACATCAAGCGCGGTCCAAAAATCATTCACAAGTGCAAGAAGGGACAGAAAAATCAAGTGTGGATTTACATAAAAGAATTGTACGTTTGACCCATATACGGAGCCTAGCTCGATCTAAAAGCAATTTAGTAGTTCAAAAAGCACTTCAGGACAACAGGCATGGGCATTCTGATTGTCAAACTTCTGAAGGTAAAATTTACTTGAAAGCAATATAAAGAATACAGGAAAGATGTGTTTGTACTAAAGTGTATCTATGTTTTCAGTGTAAGTTGCTATATATACATGCTTGAATTAACTGTTTTTGTCATTCACTTCAGACTTGTGCAATCTATCCTAGAGTTGGATATGTATCCATTTGTCTGAATATTTTTGTATCTTGATGATAAATGTGATGTTTGCTTTGGCATTTCTACCAGACGACCAAAGGTTTAGGACCATTGCAGCAATATTTGGAGAAGCAGACAGCTTCCAAGCGGGTGAGTGTTTACTTTTGTCATGATGTGATGGTCTTTATATTTACTCTTAAGAGTTTCTAAACTTTTTTGGTCACCATTTCTTTGTCCTTTTCTTTTTTCATCTTTATGCTTTTGCTTCTAAGAGAACTGCACTTTTGAATCATCTCAGGTCAAAAGATCCAATTAGGCAAAAATGACTGCAAGAACAGCACATACGGATAAGTTGTCTGAGGTGTGCTGGTTCATGCGAATGACTTGTCATTTTGAAGGACAGGTTGAGGTTTTATGAATACATATTTAAGAGCATTTCTATCATTATAGTTGTTGGGAAGTTTATATTTTGGTTTTTCTAATATGTGACCTAAGGGCGCACGTTAATTGATATACTTGGAAAAATTCACTTATATAACTAATTGATCTATTTCCATAACCGTGGAAGAATGGCTTCTGTAATTTAATATCATTGGGTATGGAGATTAAATTATTCCAATTACCCTTTGGGAACATGTTCGACAAAACCCTTTGTGTTTAAGAATTGACATTCATGGGCACCATTTTCAATCTGTTATTTTGTACAGGATGTTGCCTAGAATATTTTATTATGTATTCCCTGAAGTTGCATCTTACTAGCAGTGTAATGTTCTATGGAAATGAAAACATTAAGGTCATGCTGTCCTTCCATTAGTGTTTGAGGGTTGGAATGTGCATATGATATTCCAAGTTAACTTGAAAATGAAACCATTGACATTTTGCGAAGTGATTTGCACATGCTTCCATGTTGGTAAAACCTAGAATGATTTGAATGCAGGCAAACTTAATGCAATCATCAAACTGCATGGCCGTTGAAGACTAAAAATGTTGAAGTTACTTTCTTGTGGCATATTATCAAGCAATGAAAGGAGAAGTGGAAAGTGCCTACATCCTACATTGAGTCTCTTGATTCACCATCTTGTAGATTCTTAAACACGGATACTGTAGACAAGTTTCAGTTCAGGATAGCAGTATGTAATAGGATTTTTTTAGTACATGGATTTGACAGGATATATATTTATCTGCTTATACTTGTAGCTTTACCACCAATGGAATAGAAGGCAAATTTTTTCTGCAAAATGAAATTGATCTTTCTAATTGCGTAATGCCAGCATGTACGCCATTGGGTTTATTTTTCACGCACACAGCTTTCTGCCATTTCAACCAGTATATGGGCTGGTGGTGTGGCTCGTCTCTACTGAATTGCCTCGGTCATTATCACAAGGGGAATGAGGATCATCATTTTAGAGATGTCAATTGTAAAGAGAAATTATGGCATCTGGCGGGTTCGTTTTGTTTGAAGAATTGAAGGTCATTGAAAAATAATAGAAAATGCTGTGTCATTAGCTGTTGGGAAAATTAATTGAACAAGAAGATTGGCATTATTTCTATCAGTGTCAGATTTGTTTTTTATTTTATTTATTTTTAAAACCAGCTTTTGAGAAATGAATAGAAAATGCAGCCTCATGGAAATCCGACGTGTACCTTGGAGAGGAAAATATGATTGGACCTGATTTTTCTTTATTTTGCTCTGGCAGAGATTTCAACCATATATTGCATTGCATTGGACTTGCATGATCTTCGTACAAGGCAAAAGTTGCGCTTATGAATTGTTTATCTTATTGTCAGTAAGCTTAATGGCACCATCTTTAAGTTTCAGAGATGGTTTACAATTTGTTTGATAGAAGTATATGTACCGATTATACCCACAAAAGACCCGACTATCAATATTCCCACAATTAACACCAACTCTAACCCAAATCTTTTAGCAGATTTGTCAATCCTAAGGTAGCACAAGCAGGGTAACAACATGGAGACAGTGACACTCAAAAACGCACCAATAAAAGCCATCACGTATCCAAAAAAGGGAATTGTTAGTGCCACAACTACCGTGCTGATCACAATCACAGTTCTGAAGAGGATACTGAGATATCTGCTGTTGCGGAAAGCCAATGTGTCCTCAATAGCTGTAGCAATTGGAGCAGTAATGACCGCATATTTGGTCAGGGGATTGATTAGGGTGGTATATATTGCTATTTTTGAACCAATTTTTCTGATTGGAAGATTTAAGGTCACCTGAGACTTCAAATATTCTCCATACATGAGGTAGCCTAGAACTGCCATTGATCCATAAGTGACGGTGCTTGTAACAAAGCAGATAAGTAAAACCTGCGAAGGAGAGAATGCCGAAGAGAAAGGTCATAATCACACAATACTCCATTACTCCTATAAATTTGAACTGAAAAGATATCATCACCAGCATGGTTGCATTAACAGAGAGCCAATTATAAGAGATTCAGTTTCCACGTAGCTTCCTACCTTGGAGAATTGGCTTCTGTCTTTCATTGAATTGCACAACGTGGGGAAAACTGCATGACCACAGTAACAAAAGGTGAACAAGCTTAAAGTAGTAGGTAATCCTCCCCCATTCAAAAGCACACCATTTTCATGGAACCCCAAACCATCAACTGCACCAACCCATAAAACACAGCCAACCAAAAGAACAGAAGCCATAACCCCACCAGCAGAGACATAGGCCAGCATGCCTAGACTCTTTAACCATGTCGTTGGCAGGATTACAAGCGCAGTGAGAAGAACAAAGGCTGTTTTACCTCCAATGTATAGTCCAGCAAATTTGAAACCTGTGTTTGGAAACAACTTGTCTAAATTGTCACCTTCTAGTATCAGAAATTCAACAGCTACTAAGTATAGCTCAAGATACATGAAGATGGATACTAGAGTTCTTCCTTTGTATCCAAAAGCTCGCTCTCCTATATCAGGATAACTTCTGATGAGTGGGTCCGAATCCATACAACGTCTTAGAAGTAATCCTGTATACCAACAGAGAACTGCCACTAGAAAAAGCAGTATTAAGCTCAGCCATACTCCTTGAGAAAGCGCATAGGGAATTGAGAGTATCCCAACACCTGCAAAACAGGGCAGTGATTAATTGTAATCATTCTCGGTCATACTTCAGCTCACCTTTAATATTTCCATGAGTCGAAGCACTGTCCTGATTACCTCAACAAGTGCTATGTTTAGCTGGGAAAAAAGAGAGTAAATAATTGGACCAGAACCCTGTATGCAAAAAAAAGCGAGGAAGAAAAATGGTGGTCCAAAACAATTATCATGATATTGAAAATGATTGTTTTTTGAATTCCCTAAAGAAGAGCAGAAGAACGTAACAAATAAAACACAGGTAAAATGTTACTGATACACACATGGGAAAGTTCCTGTCTACATTTCTTAAAATTGGTTTAGCTACTGATATACATAGGAAGTTCCCTGTCTACATGTCTTAAAATTGGTTTAGTTACGGCAAAAAGAGGGAAAGAGGAAATCGAGACCTGATAAAGCATTGAGCCCATTAAAACAAGTTCCAAGGAAGGTGGTGCCCCTGTTTGGCACCTCAGGTTGTGGGAGCTGGTTTTGCCTCTCCACCTCGTTAACATTTTGGCACTCCATCTTTTGCTGTCCACTACTTCAAATAGTGGCACATATTTATAAATGAAGAGGGATTTACTTGTGTCATTAATCAGTGGCAGTTTCTTTCTTCATTATTTAATACTAATCAAATAACTTGGTTTAGAATAAGAGAAAGTGAGGATGAGTGGATAGCCATTCTCTCCACGGCATTTTGTGACAATTACTATACACCTTCCAAAAGCCAGAGCACTCACATGTCGCTCACCACTGTGCCTCTTTAAGGTTTCTTAAGCAATGGAGACGTGAGTCTCTATGCTTTATGTTCATGCATTTTACATGCATAACAACTTATTTTGTGAGAACATTGCTGCTATAATAATTTCCAAGTTAATTAGAGTAGCTACAAAGATTGTGAAGTGATCTGTTGTAGCAGCAAGAATTTAACTGCATATTGTAACAAAAACCAATCTTTACCACAACGGCTGATCGGGTGAAGTCGAACCAAATCATATTGCTTAGCTTTTGTAAGAAGAATAAATAAATAAAAGACAATGCCCTATATCAAAGGACAATCGATTGAAACGAAAAGGACAGAAAGAGAAGAAAACAAGGATGATTCCACCAAGAATTTAAAAGAATTAAAAGAAAATTTGAGCACCAACAAATAGATTAGCCCTCCTCCACTCTCAACATCTGTGTGAGTTGCATATGTTCTGATACTCAATTAATTATAAGCAAACTACTTTTATAAACACAGAATCTTTGACATGCGTTATGGCTATTTTTGCCCCTTGTAAGTTTGATTCCTACCTGACATTTGGGAAAATTTTCATCCAGCAAATTCTTAAAAGAGAGTTAAAAAATGTCAAATTTCATTGCAAAGTAAAAGTAGTAACATCAACTATATTTACACACTGGTTGCATCCTGAGCATTGCGATGTGAAAGATATACAACCGCTTTCCTTTTCAGCATAAAGATTTATCACTTCCTTCCCGTGACTTGTAAACATTGATAGGGAAACTCCTTTGGGATCTTAAGAAACTAAAAGAAAAAATATACAGGTCAAAGAAATTAACTAGAAAAGCAAAGTTTCCATTATCATTTTGGCTATCATTTCCTCCTTTTGATGGCGTGGGGAGATTCAAATATACAGTATTACCAAAGCAGAGGCTTAAGCCCTTCATCACAAGACTAATATCTCACTTAGCCTTCAGTATTTTACCATTACCAGACAGAGAAAAAGGAAACTAAGCGTTTTTTTTATTCTTCCAATGACAAGACCCGTCAATGCATAACACTATTTACAGGCATTTGGGAGTTTAAATTCCTATCTATGTGAGAATCCACCCTCAACCAATCTCCACTGTTAAACAAGTTCAGGAACGCGTGAACAAGAACATTGACATATTTTTTCCTCTTCTTCCTTTTCTCTCTTACTATCAGGCTGAACGGGTTTTCAGCTACGTTTACATTTTGCAGCTGAATTTTCACTACCTCCTGAGATGACTTGGTGAAATAACCCTGACCATTTACATAGTTAAATTGGATGTTAAGACCCTAGATTCTTATTATTAACATAAAACAAAGAAGAAGAAGAAAGCAGCTTGATTCTTTCACTTTACTTCCACCAGATAAGCTCATCAGAAGAAAATTATTTGTGGCATCCCTCGTACTTTGGCCGTGAAATAGCCAAGAGCACAAAAAAACTGTTGAAGTCACAAATCTCACTCGTCATCTGTATCTGCGAAACCTATGAACAATAAATGGATCAAAGACAAAATACATAGCCATACTGCAATTCCTTGATAGATCATGATCATACTCTTTTTTGAGCCAATTAATCTATCTATACATCTGAATCAGATGAGCCACAACAGGGACATGGCAGAGTGCTTTAACAATGTCCACCTCCAAATAAATAGGACCATGACATCAGCTTTATTAAATTAATTCAACTGGACAAAAGTTATAAAATGGACCCTACTAATTCTAAAGCCGCTTTTACGCAATAAAGATCGTTACCATCTTGTTTGGCTGAAGAAAGAAAAGGTAAAAGACTGCATTATTGGAGGTCTAGATCAGTGCACTGGAAGATTTGAAACGATGAAACGGTGGAGATCTGAGTTTACTGCATCCTCTATTAAGTGATGAAGCGAAGCGATCATTTCATTGCTGACAAGTAGAATCGCTCCAGCTTCAACTGGAAAACGCTATCAAAACTTGGTTGCCAAAGTGATTTAATGGGGTTGCAAGAGACAATGGATATGTCCAGTTTTATCCCCTCAAAGAAAAGGATTCAAATCGATTGCTTCTGAGATGTTTGGTCACAAACCTTTTGTGTGTTACCTAACCTTTGGATAAAAAACGAACAGGATATACAGGAAAAAAAATGCAGAAAAGAGTATAATAGCCGATAAACTTAACAATGAATCAATCAATGGTGAGCAAAAACCAAACAAGAAAACACTGGCCGGCTGGACAAGTTTTGATTAGGAAAGGAAAGTATATTGAACAGCAGGCTAGATGGCCTATAGCCTCCTCCCTTGCATGGAAAATCGGTCTCCTCTGTCCCTTGACGTGCCTCGTGGACTGGTTTTGTCTATTTGCCCTTTCTGTCCACACCAGGTGACAGCGGAGCATTTACAAGCTGTCTGGAAACTTAAAATATGATAAGAAATAAAATCATTTCAGCACCATCTGTTTGGTACCGTGGTGGTGCATGGTGATTTTTAAAATAATTTATGCAACTTCATGCAGTTTCTTTTTGAAGGGCGTCTCGTCAGCGGAAAATGTAGCGGGAATTATGGCCTAGATCTGTACGGAGGTAGGACCATAAAAAATCAGTCTGAAGCCAAGGAATCTAAGGTGTCTTCTCCAGCAGGTAGCTTAAGTTCTTTTAAAATAGGGGGGGTTTTGTTATTTTATTGTTCTTGGTAAAATGGTTTTATTAAATAAACTTCATTTATTTCTTTTTATCCGTTGATAAATGTACAAAAATGTTTTCAACTCATTATTAAAATAAAAATAATTAAAATTTAATGAATATAAACTAATAATTAAAGTTTCACTTCTTATAACTTTTCTATGTAACAATATCTTAAATTGAACTTTGTAAGCAATATTTGAGAATACATTTTTAATTTTTTAAATTAAAAAAAAAAAAGTTCAGACCGGTCACCAATCCGAACCCAAAAGACCTTGTAAGGTAAACCGAACCGCAAACAACTTTGACCCTCCCTTTTGAAAAAACTCCCGTGAGCTCGTGTAGCCATCGTCGTCAAATCCCACCACCACCGCCTGAGTGCCCGAAACACAGACCCAAATCGGAATTTCAGAGAGAGAGGGGGGCAGTCTCTCTTTGTTAGCCTCTCTTCTCTCTTATCCATTCAAAACCCTAAATTGCTCGCATTCACTTCACATGCCAATTCCTTCTATTTGATGCGACGCCCTCATGTCCGCAACCAGGTCGGTCCCAATTCCACCGACCAGCACAAGATGGATGCTACTATCAAACTCCATACCCGATCCATCAAATCCAAACTAATTACTATCATAACCCTAATCGTTCTCTTATCTTGTTATTATCTCTTAAAATCGAAAACGAAATCGTTTTCTAAAAAATACGGTATCATAATCGACGGAGGGAGTACGGGTACGCGGATTCATGTATTCGGGTACCGAATTGGGAGTGGAGGGAAAGCAGTGTTTGATTTTGAAGAAGGGGCATTGAAGGTGAATCCAGGGTTATCGGCGTATGCGGAGGATCCGGAAGGGGTAGGTGGGTCGGTGGAGGAATTGGTGGAGTTTGGGAAAGGGAAAGTGCCTAGAGAATTGTGGGGAGAGACCGAGGTTAGGTTAATGGCAACTGCCGGAGTGCGGTTGCTTGATTTGGAGGTTCAAGATCAGATCTTGAATGTGTGTAGACGGATTTTGAGGAAGTCTGGATTTAAGTTTCAGGACAGTTGGGCTTCTGTTATTACTGGTATTATTTGTAGTTATATTTTGTTATTGGTAATTGTCTTAGAGGATTGACATTGGTCGTGATTGTGCGGTTTTTTCGATAGGGTCGGACGAGGGGTTGTACGCTTGGGTTGTTGCGAATTATGCATTGGGTGCTCTTGGTGGCGATCCTTTGGAAACTAGTGGGATTATTGAACTTGGTGGAGCTTCTGCTCAGGTTTTATTTTATCATCTCAAATTTAATTTATTTTTTTGTGTTATATTGTGCCATTGAAAATTTGTGAGTATATGGCAGTAGGATGGTCGGTAATGAGAATTTAACTTGAAAATGTGGAATGGCCATTCAAGGGCAAAGTGTTAGGACCCCTTCTATTGTGGTGATGAAAATTTGAAATGTGCTAACAGTCACTTGTTATGAACACGTCTCCTTGTTATTTGTTGTATTCCTAGATTTAGGGGATCTTTTCTTTTGTTCCTCATGTTGGTTGGCTGCTAATGGTCTATAGAAAATAATTGTTTTTAAGAAGTTAATATTGCTTGAATTTGCTATCTTCTTTCATGCTTTAAGTAATGCAAAATTGTTATCTATGCTTACTGTTTGATGCTGCTGTTGCAGGTGACTTTTGTTTCAATGGAGCCAGTGCCTCCTGAGTTCTCACGAACTGTTAAGTTCGGTAATATTTCATACAATATCTATAGCCATAGCTTTCTTCATTTGGGACAGGTAATCTTTCTCTAGAATAGCAGTCTTCATTTGAGATTTCTCTTATCGTATTTCTTGCTTGTGCTGTGATGCTTTTCAAGATTATCAACATATTTGGTTTTATTTTTCATAGCTTGGATGGGCGATATTTATACTTGCATATAAATGTTATTGGTTTTGTGCCTTTTGGCATGAATTTGAATATTCCACCATGGTCAAATTTGCCTTCTTTTTTTTTCTTTTTTGGATAAAGGAAGAGTAAGCCCCAAAATTTGTTAATTCGTTTGCTTGAATAGTTTTCTCATGGAGTACTCTAGGCTGGATTACAGTGCTGCAACAATGAGATGAATGCTAGAATGTGGGATCATGTAGGATTAAAGCCCAATGCCATTTTTTCTTCAGTAAGGGTTTGTTAAATAATGGAAAAACACTCAACTAGAAAACAGGGAAAAACTAAAAAAGAGCTTAAATGAAAATTCCTAGCATATTAACTCCATATTACTTATTTAGCTAGATGAAAGTGTCTGTGTGGGCAGTATTTTAATCTTTATCATTGTGTCAGCTGCATCGGTTTTAATATGTGAAACTCTTATAAAACTTTTTGCATCTCAGCTGACTGCTTTTAATTGCATATATCTTCATTGCTAGATCTTTGAAGTTTGGTTATTGATCTCTTCTTGGATGCAGAGAAAAAAATAAGTATTGGTAGCTTGTAACTTCTTAATTATGCAGATTGCTGCATTTGAAGCATTGAGGGAATCACTTGTCTCAGGAGACCATCATTTGGGTAAGTATGTTGTGCCTTGTATTTTTTTAAGCGCTTAAATCTGAATTAAATGCAATCAAAGATTTTATTTTTATCTTTTGAGAATCAATTTAAAAGTAAAATCTGAATACAGCTATATTTATTCTATTACATGGTAAATTTTGTTGTTATATATTTTATCTTTTCAGTGTGCTCTGTTAGTCTAATATATACATGACCAATTAAAGGGAACAGCAATATGAACAAATGTCTATATATCTATGGTTAATGTGCATGTTCATAATCTTTAGGCCAGTGATGTAAATTAAGAATAAAAAGTTGGAGAGATGTTATGGGAAAAAGAGGTGGGATGGAGAGTTGGATTTCTTTTAGAATTTCTTATTATTATATTTAAGTAACATAATGACTAAATTACAAATTAAACATAAAATATTGATGGTGTACCCCTTTCACATGTTTTGGTAGACTTGGTGCTTTTATATATATGTAAGGATTTAAATGCAATTATGATTTTGAATGTTGTGGATTGAGTTCTTTACTGTTGTTGCAACTGCACAAAGTTGGGGTATAGTTTCTCTTCTTCCTTGAAGTTCTTGGGCTTGGAGTGGAGGGTCATCGTTGGTACAGGCTATATGATATTTTTCTGTCATTGGGTCATGCATAATGATAGTTGAAGTTACTGTCTTTATCTGTTGTTTGATTGCAATCATAGGATCTTTGATTGGTTTGTATTGACCAGTATGCACCCATTCATTCTATCATTATTGGTTTTAGAAATGGGATGTCTTGACATAAATTCTTGCATTTCCCCAATAAAGCAGCTGCTGAATCTCTTGAGAAGGGAATATTTATGGACCCTTGTACTCCCAAGGGATACTCACATGTTGTGGAGTCTTGGAAGCTCTCTCCACGTTCTTTGACTGAAAAGAACAGATTTGTATCCACTCTTCATTCTAGGGGCAACTTCTCTGAGTGCAGATCAGCTGCCCTAAAACTGTTACAAAAGGGAAAAGGTTTGAAATTCTTTAAGAAGAATCAAAGCATGATATTTTGTCTTAGTTTTATGTTCTTTTAGTTTCTTTATTCACTGGATGCAGAGAGATGCTCCTATCAGCATTGCCACATAGGATCAATATTTGTACCTAAGCTTCAGGGGAAGTTCTTGGCCACAGAAAATTTCTTCCATACATCAAAGGTTTTACAACCTCCCTTCTTCTTCTTGCTTTTTTTTATGTTGCAGTTTACTGATTCTTAGTATTTTGTGTTCCATGTAGGAGAAACAACAATTACAGTTACCTCTTATGTTCTGATTTTGGTTGCAACCATATCCAGCATGTTTATATTATGCTCTGGTTATACGTTTCGAAATCCCTTTCTTATATGTGTTTTGTCCTCTTTGATTGATTAGTTCTTTGGACCGGATCAAAGGGCATTTCTTTTGAATCTCATGATAGCTGGAGAACAGTTTTGTGGAGAGGATTGGTCCAGGTTGAAAAAGAAACACCAATCATTCAAGGATGAAGATCTAGCACTCTATTGTTTCTCTGCAGCATATATCGTTGCCCTACTTCATGACAGCCTTGGAATTGCAATTGATGACCAAAGGTAAATTTCTCACCCACCACGTTCAAGGAGTGTTTTCTACGAATAAGAATTATATGCTTCTTCAATTGCTGAATTATTAAATTAGTCCAGAAATTAAACTGCTTATGTTTCGGATTACTTTTCACTCTGAGCATATGTTGCATACACTTCTTCACATCCCAATTGTTTATTGTTATCATTATCCAATAGTTGAAATTCTTTTGAGTGGCGGTTTTACTGTGCAGAATTGGATTTGCTAATCAGGTTGGTAATATCCCACTTGATTGGGCATTGGGAGCTTTCATCTTGCATACCAATGCTGCCTTGGATATGGAAGTGCACTCTGACTGGATTGTGAATATTATTAGTGATGACTCGCTGACACTACTCTCTCTAATTGGCATAGCCATAGTATTGATATTTGTTGCATGGCCTATATCGAAGTGGGGGAAGCACCAGTTTAAGACATTTTATGATCTAGAGAGGGGGTGGTATATAGTTACTCGAGGTGGAAAAAGTTGATAGCATCTTTGGCAGGATACAAATACATATTCCTGGTTTTGTATATCAGGTGGAAGCTTGTGTAAGTTACAAGAAGCATGTATTGATTTTCCACGCTTCCCTGTTCACTGTACAGTCACCCACTCTTAAAGCTTGACAATTCAGTGGGAAGGTGAGATGTATTATTATGTGGGGATCCAAAAAATGCAGTGTAACTAGTGAAAGAACAACGGTATAGGATAGAAGATTAGTTTCCCATTATGTATCTAGCGGGAATTCAAATCCTTATTTTTACTTTTTACCAAATGCTTCCTCATTGCCTGAACAACAAAATTACTAGCCGAGATGGGGGAGTTCTGCACCTCGACACTGTGTTCAGTGTGCTGTATCAAAATGAGTTATTTAGTATTTATTCACTTCATCTTTTAAAATTCATGTGCATTTTTTCTTTTTCATTCGGAGCATTTCATGTGCACGGAAACATTTTTAGCCTTCTCTGCTTGACTTTGGATGGCTGAACACTTCGTGCCATTTAGGTATAGGTACAGGTACAGACTTGTCCTGATGCAAAATATTGTGATGCGCGAAAGAATGCTAGCCGTTGACACTGTTGGAGACCAAAAATGGCAGGTCAAAACAACAAATCTTGCCAAGCTAGGCATTCGCTATTACGGGGAAAGAAGATACAGGGCATGTTCTAGATTTATCACCTGAATATTGGAACTGGTCCTCGAATAGTGACCGTCGTCCATAGCCGTTCGCTAATTAAAAATCTCAGGACTCCGGTGAATATAATAATACCAGGGTATAATTTTGTAGTTCGACCTTGTTTTATTTTATTTTTTCATCCATGAAAAAAAAGATTTCAACATCGGAGAGAGATAATGAATGATTTATTATGATTTTTGTTTAGAAATATATTAAAATAATATTTTATTATTATTTGTGAAATTTTATTTTTGATATTAATATCAAACAATCTAAAAATATTTAAAAAATATTTTTTAAAACAAAATAAATTTTAAATAAATGTTGATTTAAAGCATGTTTGACAATACAATAGTTGTTGCTTTTTAAATAATTTTTTATACTGAAATACATATTAATAATTTTTTTTATTATTTAAAAATTATTTTTAACAGCAATATATCAAAACAATCCACTACAAATCATATTAGATTTTAATAAAATATTTAAAAACATAAATTGAAATAATTCCTTGTCCGTATTCCCAAACGGTTCCTTGTCCGCAATGACAGACACGATTTTAATATTTCATATTGCCTAAGTAACCTTTCTTTATACTGCCTTCGAGCTCTATCTAATCCTCTTGCCAGACAAAGACAATGAATCAACGAACGCGTCAATGACCACATCTTGCTCTAGAGTTTGAAATAGAGCACATGCATGGACTATAAAAAATAAAATAAAAAAACTAGAGTTAGGAAAAGCTATATATATAGCACAAATTTGATGTTTTTTAATCTATAGAACCTGGTTTTTCACTTCTTTAAATTTATACTAAGTTTGAAAAATATAATTCTAAGATTCTTCATATTTTCTCTTTACGAATCTTCATGGTTTTTTATGGAAAAAAATAATTAAAATGATGAGTAATATAATATTTTTTTATAAACAAACACTTTTTTTTTTTTGCAATGTGAAGCATTAAAAAGAATTATTTTATTCTCTTTTTGGTTAGCACCATAAAGTCACATTTATTTTATTAGAAGTCTAATATAAGATATTTTGTTTTTTTAGTTAATTAGTATAAATTTTTATATGATGGTTTTTAATTTTAAAAAAATAAAAATCTATATGGTATAGCTAAATTATCAAGAATATAGAATATGAAGGTAATTATTATAGATTATAATTTTAATTTCTTTCGACATATAAAATCACTTTTAAAATCTATTACATGGTCAATCACCTTACTAATAAAAAACTGCGATAACTAATAACAGTTATAATTCTGGTGTGTTTTTTTATTTTTTATAACAAAATTATTCTTCATTGGTTTCCATTTTCTGTTTTACTTGATGTGTAATGATTTTTATTTTATTTTTATTTTTTTTGGAGGGGATGGACAATTTAGCAGGATCATAAATTGAAAACCTCAACACAATGAAACGCCACGTGTTCAGTCTCTATAAATATATCCCTTATTCAAATACGAAACACTTGGGACCTGAGATGCGAGGATGGGGGACGTGGTAAGAAGGGGTAGTTTGGTCTTTTGACAAGAAGATTTTGAGACAAACTGTTGCGGTGGAAAAGTCTTCGTGCCAACCGCTTTTCGACAACGACAACCCACCCAGTATCTTTCTGGGATAATGTGCAATGGTCCTGCTCGAATTTGGCTTCGGGCTGTATTAACGGGTGATCGGTAGACTATTGGAATTTTTTTTTGAATGATTTATATTTTGAAATATATTAAAATAATATTTTTTATTAAAAATATTTTTTAATATCAGTGTATTAAAATAATTTAAAAATATAAAAATAATTTTTTTAATGAAATGTTGTTTTGGAAAGTAATTCTTAACAACGACTATGATTAAGAATTATTCTAAAAAGCATTGGAAGATAATGTTTTTCACACAATGTCAAACTAAAAATATCTATAACCACACAACAATGATAAAAAAAAAAAAAAAACCTTTTAAAATTACAATCAACCTCCTAAAGTAAAGGCTGAAAAAATTTAATTGACAAGGGTAATAATAGAGTAATTAAATTATTCATAAAATTACATATAAAAATAAAAATACCTCTAGAATTAAATAGCAAAAAAAGCATTAAAAAATAATAATCAAGCTATTTATGATAAAATTGAAATTATCATAATCCTTAAATCAAAGGTTCTGATTATTTATTTTTTAAGAAAACGGTAATTGCACTGTTATTAGAAAAATGAAAAGGATAGAGCTGTTCCCAAATAAATGAAGATTGATAAATTTATCATGCACAAAAATCATCTTATTCTTCAAGTAAAGCTTTGAAAATTAAGGAACATAGAATAAAAATATAATTTTATTGTAGTTCTGGATATATTTCACTGTGGAGGAGTTAATAAGTTTTAGTATTTTATTTAAATAAAGAAAGAAGAAAGAGTGGTAGGTACGGTGAAGCGAGGAGGAGATTAGAGTGATGGAGTAATGTAGAAATTTGGCCTCTAGTTATGGTGGGGACGAGTGGGGGGTTGAAATGGAAGCTGCGTCAAAGGCAACCATGGATGGTTTATTTTTATGGTAATTTGATTCTGGTTCTGGTCTCATACAGGAGTATAAATTCCCCTGTAAAAAGTTGCGGGGACCAATCATGCCTGCAAGATGAAATTTGCCTTTTCATGTGTTGAAATATGAAACCTGGCCATTCTATTCTTTTTTCGAAATATCTCGTGCATTACATAAGTAGATTTCGTTGATATTTTTTATAAATTCAATGGTTGATATTTTTTTATAAATAAATTCCATAATACAATTATATGAGATTAATATCACTCGAGATGTATCACGAGTCTATTTATTTTCGAGTCTCAAAAGTTTTTTAAAAAATTAATTAATTATTTTTAATATTTTCAAATCGTTTTTATATACTGATATTAAAAATATTTTTTTAAAAAAAATAAAAAGATATTATTTTAATATATTTTAAAAAAATAATTACTTTTAAAAAATAATAACTACTATAATACCAAATGAATTTTAAATTAACGCTTGTAATTGGTTTTTATGTGTGAGAAAAAAAAATAATGATGATTTGTATGATTTTTTATTTTAAAAAGGAATAATAATACACATGATTTTGTATCGTAATAAAATCAAAGATATTGTAATGTCAAAACATAATATAGAAAATATGTTTTATTATTATTATGAGTGTTTGGACCAACTTCCTTGTAATTTAACTAATTTTATAAATTTTAAAATTAATAACTATATAAATTCTATACAAACTTGGATATATATATATATAAAAAATTGTTATTTATTTAAGAGTAGATACTCTTGTTATCATCGAGGATCCGCTTTTATAGGAAGAGGCCTGGACAAATGTTCAATCCCATCATTCTTATCCAGGCACACCTATTATCCAACGGCGTTCTGTGGGAAGACTTCAATTCCTTCTATACATAGCTTAATTAGAATTCAGCAACCACTCTTCATAACTCTCTAGACTATAGAATAATAAAGAAATTATAAGTTTTAATATTGATATCAATTTGTCTTTCACGAAAAAAAAAAAAGCCCAATTGCCAAATGGAAAAAAAAAAAGCCCAGTTGCCAAATGGTTATATTTTGAGATAAATTAATGGACCCAACCATGAGGCCAAGTAGTTGTGTCCATGTTACGGGTCCGGTAGGCGGGCACTTGGTAGCTTAGCTCGGGCGGGAAGTGAGGGGGGGAAAATATCCCAAGTAGATTCATGGTCAAAGAAATGAACATGAACATGAAAATGCCAGGGACATGGAAAACACTAGAAGAGATACTCGAGCGGTGATTCTCTTTTTAGATTCTTGGGATTTTTTACGTTTTGATCTCTCAATTATTTGTCTTCGTATTTGGTTCTTTGATTTGTGATTTTTTTATCACTTCGTATTGATTCTTTGATATCTTATTATTTAGTTAATACTCGGTTTAAAAAAACAAAATTTAATTTATTTAATTTAAAATAATATTTAAACCGAGCTTAGATATCTCTTGACATCCATGCACTAGTTTTTACATGATGACGTTGAAAGCAGCATGCCGAGCCTTAACACCAATACTGGCATGTGGTGGCAACTTGACATCAATAATTTTTTTTTTCTTTCTCTCTCTCTTTTAGGAATCAAGCTAGGTTTGTTAAAGTTAAAAAGTGTTTTATTATTTTATTTTTATATTAAATTTAATTTTTAAACTTTAATTCATATTTATTTTGTTTTGAATTAGTTTTTTTATTTTACACCTTAATATTTAAATCCATTTTTACATCACAATTAATTATTATTTTTAATTTTTATTTGTTTTTATCATTTAATATTTGGTTTCGTTTCATTTCCATGTCAAATTTGATAGTTATTCTCTTGATTGTTATTTCTTCTGTATTAAATTTTTTTTCTACTTAGTTTTACCTTTCAACATTTTTATTGATTTATAATTTAATTTTATAATTTTTTTTAAATTTATCTTTTATAAAATAATCTTGATATCATAACTTAAGTCATGATTTTGAAATATCAACCAAGGTTGATCACAACCTTTTCTTCTAGGTCCTTTTTTACAATTATTATTTTAAAATTTTATTTTTAAATATTAAATTCATTAAAATTCATGTCATGATTAAACATCTTGATATTTTTTTAAAATCTCTATGAAGTTATCCTAACCTCACGTTGCAAACTTAGAGGGTTAACATACCATGACTTTAAGTATTTTTTTTTTCAAGTTTTATTTTTTAATATTGGTTATGCTTGATAATTAAATTTTATATTTTATTAAAATTATTTTTTACTTGATCATTTCAATATTTGTTATTTTGATAATTAAACTCAATTTGTTTTTTGCTTGGTTTCATGACCAAGCTTTAATTTTATAGGCTGACTCGAATTATTAATTTTTTAAATTTATTTTATTTTTATTATTTAATAAATAATTTTTTATAAATTCATTTTTTTATTTTATTTCTTTCTATAAAGTTATTTTTTTATTTTTATTATCAAAGATACAGATAACTTTTAAAAATATTAAGAAAAAATCTTTCTGCATTAATTTTTTTCGGTTAATCATTGATAATTTCTTTTGGGTTGGCAGCCCTACGCGTGGAGAACCCCAGCACTAATAATTGGGGGGTCCACATCTCTTAGTCACTTCAACACATTATAATTAAAATTATATAAAATACCAAAACTATCCTCAACCCCCACCCCCACCCCCACCCCCACCCAATCGGGAGCGGGTGCGCCATCCTAGAACCCCTCCTCCATTAATTAAAAAGCCTGGTATTCTCTCGTTGCTTAAATCCCAATAATCCAACCTTCTTCTTACTATAAATATTTATTATACTAAAAACAATATTTTTAATTATATCATATTCATCGTGAAGCCCTAAGCTTGCAAAATCCTACATTACGCGCTTTTGACCTGCCCTCTCTCTCTCTCTCTCTCTGGTCTCGCCTGTTTCTTCGCTTAAATATCCAAACAAATCCCAAAACACATTCGCGTAAATACAAGAAAAGAAAAGAAAAGAAAATTTCACAGGTGACCAACCATTAAAAATTTCACAATTCTTTTTTTGGTTCTCTCTTTAAATTTCTCTCTCGAGATCCTTCGATCCGCTGTTTTGAAGCGTGATCCTAGGGTTTCAAATAAACTAATTTGTTCTTTCCATTTGTTTTTTTAGTTTGAAGAGGAGAAAACGAAATTAGGGGTTGCAAATGAGTGATCACATGGTGTTGGACGTTGACCAACTCATAAGGCCAGCGTCGACGGCGCCTCCTGAGGAGTCTGATAAGGCGATCGTCAAAGAGGCCGATGTCGGCCCTTCCTGCTCGAAGGCAAATGAAGGAATCGATGATGGTATTTCGGGGGAGGAGGAGCCGTTGATTCAGGGGGCCGAGTGTCGCATTTGCCAGGAGGAGGATTCTGTTAGCAATTTAGAGAATCCTTGTGCCTGCAGTGGCAGCCTCAAGGTATATTAAATATTGACAAATTTTATTTCCTTGTCTTTTGTTCGTATCTTAGTTTCTTTAAATATTATGAAATTGAGGGTTTTTGGTCAATGAAAAGGAGGGCAATAATTAATATAGCGTTAGAATGTCATTTTGTGCTCTTTAATGTTTGATTTCGAATGTAATTGAATTCAAGATTGGCCGGCCAGTGCCCGTGGATGATAGTTTTACTATGTTGGATTTAAAGCTTGATTTTTTTTCTCTTCTTTGTTTAGTGTTTTACTCCTGTTAGACATCATTCTAGAATTTTTTGTTTCAGAGAATTTTATTAGTTTGTTTCTAGTGATTTTTTTTTGAGCCCGTGAGATACATTTTAGATAATTTGACTAAACCAGCAACCTTTGCTTCAATGGAATCTAGTGGCAAAAAAGATGGCTCCTGTTTTTCCATCTCATCCCTTTTTAAATGTCATCTGATCCTAGCAGTCTTCAGATTGATGCTAGTCTCTGATATACACTTTGTATATATGTATTAACGCCTTCAATTTCTCTCATCCAGTATGCTCATAGGAAGTGCGTCCAGCATTGGTGCAATGAGAAAGGTGATATTACTTGTGAAATATGCCATCAGGTATGCTCATTTATTATTGTTTTGTAGCTGTTCTCTGTAGTGGGCTGCATGCTTGGTATCTTGTTGATCTGTATAGAGTGCACTGCTTCATGAATTTACGTGAATTTCTTTCATGAAAACTTGCCGGGCAATTTTGAATCTCACCTGATATCAAAAGCAGTAGGAAGGCATACTGATCAAATTGCAAGTAAATAAACACCCCCAAAGCTTACAGGTGATGCTGGGGACTGTTGGTTTCCAATGGGTCACAGCAGGCTTAATTGATCAGGAGCTATACATGTAGAGGACGTGTTTGTGTATATGAAAAAGAGATGTAGGTTTGTATACCTTTGACAATTTTTTGGATTTCATGGAACTGAGTACAAGAGGGCAGAAAGAATATTGTCTTTAACTCTTCAGAGGTTTTTTGTGGTTAAAACGTAACTTCTGACATGTTGGATCATTGTTTGCAGTTGAAAAGTTCTTAAATTATTTGTACTTGTTTTATATGTATTTCTAGTCGATAGAAATTATTTTTTGCTTATGTTTATAATATAAAGTTGTACATTTTGGTATGCAGTAAGCTATAATCTTCCTTTTCTTATAAAAAAAGCAAATCGAACAGATGAATGTACACCACATGCAAAATATATCATTAGCTTCTTGCGGTCATGGTGCTTGTAACATTACTAATCTAATCATTAAGAATATTGCTTCTTAGCTTCCTCTTTTGGGATCTAGAGAAATATGTCTTAACAGGACTCTGTCACACTTCTTAGATGAAAGTAGCTTCTACTATATTCTGATTTCTGCAAATACCATTTCTGTCTTCTCCTGGAAAAATTTCTTAACTAAGTGTAATTTTTTTTTTTAAATTCTCAACTTATAATGTATTATAGTTGATTTTCTTGTTGATCTTTTCTCTATGATGTACAGCCTTACCAACCTGGTTACACTGCTCCTCCTCGTCCACCTCATTCTGAAGATACTGCTATTGACATTGGGTATGTTTAAACTAGTATTTTCATTGTTTTAATAGTTATCTGTAATTATGCTCTTTGTTCTGGAATCTGGAATTGCTGGGGCTTTTTTTAATCACTTGCATAAAATTTGATGCATGTAAAACTTCAACTTGGACAAGGGGTGTGTGCGTCAAAATAACTTTCATGTTGTTTACCAATCAATGATGATTTTTGCATCATCACACATTCTCCTTTTTGTAGTGGAGGCTGGACAATCTCTGGCACTCAACTAGATTTACGTGATCCTCGCCTATTGGCAATTGCAGAGGCTGAGCGCCATTTTCTAGAAGCTGAGTATGATGACTATGCTGCTTCAAATGCTAGTGGAGCTGCTTTTTGCCGCTCAGTTGCTCTTATTGTAAGCCCTTAATTTCATAAATTCCTCTTAAAGTATTTGCAGGAATCTAAAGTATTTTTTTTTCATGGCTCCAATTGGAAAGTTTATTCAAAATCATATGTGAATTGGTCCAGTTGGTCATTTGTAATATGAATTAAGGCTATTCACCATTGTGTCTGTTAAAATGGAAGTATTTGTTTGCAATCATAATAGGATCATATTCTCTCTACCTGGAGAATACTAGCAATATAAAGAAACCTGTTTAGATTATTATTTGGAGGCTTGAACAAACTTCCTTCTAGATCATGTGGAAGTTCCCTGAACATAGCAGTTGAGTTTCAATGCTGATGGATACTTACATCTACAATTTCTCTTGCTAATGCTTTCTTATTTGAGCTCTCATTTTTCTTTGATTCTCTATTCAATTGAGATTTGGTTTTAATCCCAAACTCACTCATATTGCAGTTGATGGCCCTCCTGCTCTTGCGTCATGCATTGACTGCTACAGATTCTGACGGAGAAGATGATGTATCTACATTTTTTTCTGTAAGTTTAATTGGGATTACTGCCTATTCTGTGGTGACGATGATCATTTCTTCACCATTTAGTGTTTTTTGGATTTTATGTTTTCACCAATCTGATGAACTGATGGATCCCATACAGCTTTTCTTGCTTCGAGCAGCTGGTTTTCTTCTGCCCTGTTACATCATGGCTTGGGCCATCAGCATCTTGCAGCGTCGTAGGCAAAGACAGGTCAGTGTTTTTTGTTTCAGTTTTAATCTATTGTATTGTATTTGTATCATTTGTGCTGAAGCTTGTACCATAATTTGGTTTAACAGGAGGCAGCAGCATTGGCTGCAACACAAGTTGCTTTTGTGCTACAGTCAGGGCAACAGAGGGGTCTGCAGTTTACCATAGCACCAGGACCTACTGTAACACCTCACCAGGAACCTGTTTAATATACCACAAAAGAAATGATCGTGTAAAAGTAATGGAAGGATGAAAGAAACTGCCGTGAATAATTTTATCCTGAAAAATGACCAACGGCCTGTTTATGAGGCCAAAATGCTGTCAATCGGTGCCCTATCCTGTTTAAAATGTGTATATACATTACATCGTGGCGAACACAGAAGAATTTTAAAATCTGCTGGCAAACATGAGCGTCTGTCTCCTCCCTTATTTTGTACTTTGTTTAAACTTATTATGTTGCAAGGCTAATTTTCAATCTTTTCCTTCTAATGCGAGCGTTTAGTTTTCGTGCTTTGAAACTGGATTCATTTTCTACGATTGGCACCATAATTTTATGCATTACAGTGATCATCTTGTTTGTGTTATGAAGTTGAAAAAAGCTTCTTGATTGGTACTTGTTCCAGTTCTTTGGAGAAATTGTACCAGGAAGATTAGGTTCAGCCCTCCTTTTGAAATTAAGAACAGCCAAAACAGGATCTGGCCAGGCCGAATAGAAGAATAGGAGGAGCTGATAGTTGTTGATGCTGGGGGTATTTGTTTTCTGAATAATCAAACTCCAGGTGGATGTGTTCCAGGGATCTAACTGGCATTGGTTCACAGGAAAGATTTCCTTTGTAACTCACAAGTTTGAACCGCGAGACCAGGAGGGTAGATTGCAGCAGAGATGGCTCCATCTTCTCATCATCCTGTAAAGTGAAGAAGGGGATGGAGAGAAAATGCGTTGTTCATCATCACAAAACGAAGATGCATACATCCGATTACAATAACTGTTGAGAAAGCATCGGGTATGTTACAACTGTGTTAAAAGAACTTGGTAAGTAAATGGTGCTTCTCTGTTCATGCTCTAAAAAAACTGAATTGGTTTATGGTCTTCACTGTTCATATGAACAGTGAAGCATCTTAGGGTTTTTTTTTTGTCAATTTTTTTCCCCTTAAGTTCTATTATCAAGATTTTTTTATTTATTTTTTATTTTTAATATTTTATTAATTTTGAATTGATCATTATAATTTATTTTGATTTGTATTTTATAAAATTATTGCAGTGATATATAAATATCTAGATATTTAATTGGTACTCGATTTTTACAAACATCTATTTTTATTATTATATTATTAAATAAAAAAAATATTTTTTAAGAATTCATGGAGTCTATAATTCAGAGCACGAGTTTTATGAGTTAAGTCTTGAAGCTCAATTTGACCTAATATGTTGTCATTTTATTATTAATTTTTTTTTCAAGATATCATCTTGAAGTTTTTTTTAAAATCATACTATATTTTTACTAGTTTTTCGGGTTGTCTTTAGACTTAACAAGTCTATTAAGTCACTTAGAATCAACTCCTATATAAGTTAATTTTAAATTCAAGTCAGGCATAAAGTTGAGTTGAAATGTTTCAATATTAACCCACTAGGTCGAGTTTAATAACAATACCAAATATATATTTTTAATTCAATCTTTTACTTTTTTTTTCTTTTAATTAAATCCTTTATGATTTTTTTATTAATGTTATCTTTTAATATTTGATTAATTTTGAATTGATATTTATAATTTATTTTGATTTACTTTTTACGATATTAACATAATATAAAATAATTTTACGAGTATTTATTTTTATTATTATACATTAAATAAAAAATAATTTAAAAAATGAAATTATTAAACATCGTGGAGTCCAAGATTTGGATTACAAGATAAGCTTCAAAATCCGAATACATCTAACATGTCATATTTTTAATATTAAAAAAAAAATATAATCTTGAATTAAAAAAAAATAAAAAAATCATGCTTTTTATTGGTATTTTGAATTATTTTTAGATTTTATCAAATTGATTGAATTATGTTAAGATAATTATTATGTAATTTAATTCGAAACTATGCTAGATAAAAAGTCTAAAGTTTTTAAAATTATGTTGGATGTGATGTAATAAGAACGATAAAGAATTACTTACGATTTGATTTTTTCTTTCTTTTTTTTAAACCAAATTGCATTAGTGTTCTCTCAAACTACTGGCAGGATAATTATTTACTAAAAACAATCTTTAAGGTTGAACAAGGTAGCATCTCCCTTTTACCTTGTGTTTCGATAACATTCTGTTTGCAGCTCTCACTTTTTGGCGTCTCTTTAGAACATTTATGGCTTACAATCGGGTTAATCAAGAATCTTCCTATGCTAAAGAAATGATTAGTTGTTCCCAATTTGTGTTTCTAGAGAATGATTCAAGGCACACTGACCTACAGCGTGGCTTTTTGTCCCCAAAATTTCTCGGGAACTGCCTGAGAAAAACAAATATGGAATCTCGGAGGATGCAGATCACCATCCTCATTGGTGTATCATATCAGGTTCAAGACGTCATTGACTGCTTGTTTTGGCTGGTCGAAGATGGCAACAGCAAAATTTAAAATATGTGAGGGGTGCCCTGATGAACTTGGATCCCAACACATATGGTTGTTGCTTCAATTGGTGCTTGTCATGATTTATAGTGTTATTTCAGTCTGTGGACTCTCATTTTTCTTCAATTCCATACATTTTAGAAAACAAACCACCTTGTCACATGCTGGATTGCATACTAGAGAACCTACTTAAACCCAATAAGCAATTCCAAATAGAGATACGTGGACGGGGGCTGCCGCCTCCCTTGGTTCTTGGGGGGAGTATCCCCATTTTTTGACGGGCCAGCCGAATCCTGAAAAATGGTTTCTTGGGAAAGCGTGGTAGGGGAGGTGGGAATCCTGATAGAGGCAGAAGCCGGGCCACCGGAACTATCGACCAATCTATGGGATCAAGGAAACCTTCCACTAGCCAGAATCCTGATAAATTCCAAACTCAAAGACCTCCAATCCTACAACGTCTGCAATCAAGTTCTCGATGCTAGTTTCTATGGAAATGTAATATCATGTAATTTAATAGGAGAAATTGGTGTTAATTCTCTTCTTCTATTGCATTGTGTTGTAGCCAACATACCACAAGTCTTCTTTTGAGAGGATATGCACGCGTTACAGGCTCAAATTTGCTTTACCTTTAACAGAAACTGCTCCGGCAATCTTCATCCCTTCGCCACTCATCTATGTTGGTCCTGACATGGCATTGGTGGCTTAGTGAGAAGAAGACGATGGACTACGGAAAATGGATTCGAGCCATTGCACGGCTTAACCCTGCGGGCTCCATTGTTTTAACTTGTCGATGAAAGTACTGAAGAAAAGTCCCGACTTTAAGACCAGCCTCGAGAATCTACAAAGCCACAATTTGTAGCGTAGGGTTTCGCTTTAAAAATTAAATAAAATTTCCTTCTTTCATTAGTATTATTAAATCCTTCCTTCCCTTGATTGCTATAGCTAATACTATCTTACACCCAAGGGGGCATGACCTGTGAATTAAGATACTAATGTTAATAAACACAAAACAAGTACAAGAAATATTATTCTAAGTAAGTACATTTCCCGTACCACTCAATCTAAAGAAGAATAGAAGGCCACCAGCCTCTCTCTTATTTGGCAAGGTTTGAATGAAAAGAATTCTCTTTAATTTGGTCTGCATAATTTCAAGCAGAGAGAGAGAGAGAGGGAGGGACATTTATGGTTCAGCACCCATGAGTCTCTGCATCACCGCCCCCTTTTTTTTCCCGTTTTTGTAAGAGAATTAATATAATATAAAATCTTTTTCTGCACCTCAACTATTAATTAATATGGAGATCGCAGCGCAGTCAAATGAGGATGAAAATATGTAAAACATCCGTTCTTGTATATTTTTTTTAATAAACCGCATTATCTAACGTACATTCAATGATTTATTAAAGGAATATAAAACCATTTTTTATGACTTCACTGAACAACTATAGTTTATATAGTATTAATTTGTAGGAAAATGAGTTTCAGAAGAAAAGCAAATCTTAAAACGATAGAAAATAATATTTGCCAGGGACAACAAAAAGAAAAGGAGTGCTTGCTTCCCGAGGGATCTTCTGGCTCTTTTCTTCAAGAAAATACAGTTCAAATGCAAGGTTGTGACTCAAACCAGGTAAAGCAGGTCACGAAAATAAAATTTTCCTTTTTACCCTTTCTTTGGTTTTCGAAACTGAAGCCTTTAATCCGACGCCCTTCTTCAAAAAAAAGGAGGAAAAGAAGGCGGTGTTGCATATGCATTTGACTGGACAACGACACCACTTGATCATGAAAGCAACAAAACTATATATATAAAAAATGGCGATAACACTTGTCGGAAAATATTGTGCATCAGATACAGTGTTTAGAAGCTTATGGTCGATCCCAGTCCAGTCAGTGGATATTGAGCAAGCTCAAGTTCAATGCAGCAGTAAAAATTTGACTCAAAATGTGATGAATCAGATACGGATGTCTAATTCGTCACACAATTTCGTGGTTAGAAACTCATATACACTAGTAGTAACCTCATGTCCATGTCAAGCAGCAAACAATACTTCGAAGTGGATCGGCATATTGATCATGTGCATAGCACCCACTACGGGAGGATTTAATCCTTGTAGAAGATAGGGAAGAATAGAAAGCAAGAATGATTTAACCATTCTGCTTTATCAGGAGGATATAAAGCAAAGAATCAGCACATTAACAACCCATTCAAGTTGGGGTTTTGTTGCTTGGACCATTACTAATCACCATTGTTAAACCACCAATATAAATATTCACGTAATAAAGTACAAGAACATATGCTTTAGAATGTTCCTAGTCGCATGTGGTTTATATCATAACAACAGCAACAATAACAGAAAAGTAAAAGGGAATAAAGGAAAAGATGGTCTTCATAAACAAACGAGAAAAATTTACAGCTTAATCCACAGAGAGAAAGGGAGGAAGGAGGGTTGAAGTGGGTCTTCACTGGATCATTGAATGGGAGATTAAGAACTTAGCAACCCAAAGAAAGGCATAAAGAAACACATATAGCGCAAGAAACCAAGTGCTGTTGTTTTTGTTGCATAGGGAAGAGAGCTTGGAATTCTAAAGTGAGGAAGAGATCTTAGAATGGCATAAAGCAAGAGCTTGTTTCTTTTGGGGGCTGTTCTATTCCTCATTCTTTCTCCCTCGTATTTGATTCTTTATATGACTTGCAACTGTAGCAATCTACTAGTTCTAGGTGGCCTCATCGCTTATGTCTGCCCAGTCACTCTTGCTTAAAAAACAGAACTCCCCTTTTCTTAATACCAAAGTAACGATAATTTCCTAAAATACCCACCACATAAAAGATGATCCTCATACCATAAGAAAATATTTACCACTTAACTGCGACAGAAAACCTGTTATTCGTAGAAAGCTTGCCTCAAATTATGAGCTGAGCTGAGCCTAGCCTAGCTGGAAAGACCATCGGCTAAGAATGAATATCAGCCCCCAGTGCATGTCCAGATAAGCATGGTCGGGTGATGTGGCAAGACATTTAAAGAGTTCGAGAGAGTGGTAGGCCTGTTTCAATGGACGAAAAGCAAAACAAATGATAGGGATGTAGGGGAACAAATGAAAAAAGATACTTGGCTTCTCAAGGGTATTGTTCCAACCCCTTTATTCATCATTGTCAGATTCTTCCATAACAGCCTTAATATGTTTAGAATGCAGGCTTATGATTTGGGTGAATCAAAAATCCCACCGGGTGTTCTGGGGCCCCTCCCTGCTTTTTCGCTTTAAAGCGCCCTCCAAATCCAATAAGGGATAAATAACAGGCATATATCCACAGGAATGGAGCATCACAATAGAAGGCTCACATTCTCAGACCTGTTTATCATCTCATTACTCTAAACAGAAACAACACACCTCTGCCTTTCTTGTTTGTTTCAGAGCAGAAACAATGGTTTTTTGTTCTCGTAGAGTGCTTATCCTTCTTATATGTGTTGGCTTCATAGCAGTTCAACCTCATAAACTTTATGGCTTGACGAGTGTAGAGGTGATCCTCAGACACGACCAAAAAGATCACGGGACACTGCCTCACGGCCAACGTAGCCTCAAGGACGTCGACATGCAGGGGATGGACTCAAAGAAATCAGCCCAAGCAAACAAGACATTTGATCCAAGTCAAACAAGCAAAAGAAGTGTACGAAGAGGATCAGATCCTATTCACAACAGGTCTTGATATATTTGAGTTGTTTCTTCAAACAGAGGCAGGAAGAGCAAGTAAAGGTGACATCTAAAGAAGAAGAATAGCTTCTAGCAAAGCAGAGAAAACTAGACAGTGGTGAATATTTCTTTTGCAGAACTCTAACGAGGAAGGGTTGATTGGTTTTGCCTTTTATTTTATTTTAAGAGTTTGTCTTTATAGAGAGATGTGTATAGAAAAGCTATTAGAGAAAATGTTCACAGAGCCAGTATCATCTCTGTGCAAATTGAGATCAGAATCAACCTCCAAAGAACACGGCATAGATGATGGTATGGCTCGCAGAAAGGAAAAGGACAGTTTTTTCTCCCCCCCCTCAATCTTTCTTAGAAATTTGCACCTATTTGCTTGGCTATATGCTTCTTTGCAGATTATAGTGATATTCCTTCATTAACAAAGTCTGTTCAAAAGTTTAACATAGAGAGGCAAGATGCTTTGATTGATTCAAACTTAACCCTTGACCATGTCTTAACCCAGAAGATCAACAACTCCACAACAAAGGTAAGCACTAATTAAATAAAGTACTTACTCGGTCATATAGAGACCAGAAGCCTCGCAATTGATTTTATGCATTTTTGTGAAGAAGACGTACAGTTTTTCTTGGTTTTTCATTCAGAAATACTCTGAAACTCCACACCTTATTTAATGTGACATAAAGAGGGCAGGTCTTGTATCTACCTAGAGAAGCTAAGAAGTCATATCGATATTGGCATACAAGATAATCGCTATTATGACCAAGGATGCACTCCCTTTCACAAGGCAGATAATATCTGTGATTCTCTTCATGACCTGATAAAACTAAGAGACGCTTCTCCATTAGATCATCCCAACTATCAGAGACTTAGTAAAATCTCCAATTATCTTTCCCCCTTCAGGTTCAGGGTCGAATATTACACCCATACATTTGGACTTCGCCTAAATATCACTGATGCCGCAGCTTGAATGTACAGGACTATGAGCAGCAAAATATATGTACTCGAATAGAAATTCAGTGTCCTTTACTGCCATAGGACAGGGGTTCGTCATGGCATGATTGGAGCAATTCAAGGAGGATTAGTGGTTTGCATTAGTTGTTCTGACAAAAGCTTTTTTAAATACCAGTTCAAATACTTTGGGTCTCCACCAAAGTAAAATTATTGGTAACATCATTGCTGTTCCTCATTATAAATGACCAGGAACAAGACAATGCATTAACACAAGGAAAGACATCTCTTTAGAATTATTTAAGGAATTTGTTCCGGAGCATATTTACAGAAAGCGACACATTGGGATTGGAGCAGAGAATAAGAAAGATAAGATATTAGAGTAAAAGTTGAGGAGGCAGGGTTTGGTTTCTCAGCAGCACCACTAACCCTTAAACTAACCTATTTGCTATTTCCACTCTCATCTTCTTTTCTAAGACAGCATCGCATCATAAAGCTATAATATTCAAGCCTAGAATATCAACATGCTCACTAGTTTGCAGTTTGAGAAATTGAAATGAAACAGCTAGTAAAACAGGACATGTCTACTCTACGGGCTGCTTACTCTCACTAATTCCATAATCCTGTGCCAATCAAACACGATCTGTCCATTTCGAAACTCAACTAAAAAAAGTTTGCTTACATGGTTTTGAAGTATTCGATCAATACATGCATATAAGTGATATCAGACAAAATGAAAGAGCAAATCAAAGTGCAAGATGAGGAACTGTGTACAAAGCAGGTAACATTGCCTATCTAATAGCAATAACACATAGCTCAGAACCATTTAGGCTGCCCGTTTATCTTACAAAAAAAATTAGTACAAGCATCCACAGAAGTACGGAGTTAAATAAGAAAATAAGAGCGAATCAAACTGAAACAAGCCAATCCCATTTATCAAAACAGAAAATAACCGTACCCAGAGAGTGAATTCATTCAAACAGCATCCCTTCTCACTTCAACTTGCAAGCTTCAGACGAGTAAAGTCGTAATCTTGAAGGTTTAATAATTCTTTTTCACCATTCACCAGCAACAAAGATGATATTCGGCAGTATTTCTCAAAACCAATCTACGCCGCTGAATTTCTTAACCACGAAGTTGATTCCCCTTCACCTTTATTGAAATCAAATCATATCTGCGATTGAATTCAATTCTGTACGTTATTTGAATTCAACTGATAACTTACTGCAATTTTTATATCAGAGTAAAATCTTTATTCACATGATTAAATTCAATTTAGAATACGCCTGTAAATGAATTGAATTATCAATCATCGACTAATATGACAACGTCAGAACCTACCTTTTCTAGTACTTGAGATTCATGCGATTTTGTTTGCTTACATGATCTGACTTGTAGAAACAGAACTAGTCTAGAAACTTATTGCTCTTGTAAGTGCTTAGCTTCGGTTTATTGTGTTGTGTCAATACCATGGATCAAAGACACGCAAGAAAATTTCGTTACTATCATGAAATTGCTTAAATAAACGAGGGGTTGCCTGCTTATGCTTTTTCTTCGGTTCAACCTGTTTGTGACAACTGAAACTTTTCATGGTTGGTTAAAATATAAATAGAAAACTTAATTTAAACCCTTAAATTTATTACGTTCTCATATTTGCACCTCTCAGATAGTAGAACTGCTGTTCTTCATAATGACAGGTGAGAAATTATATAGGAAAAATAGCAATTAATGATTTCTATTTCCAATTCTTCCTGGTTTTGATGCAGGTGCATCCCTAGTAAATCCAATATTCTCATTCACCAATGAATTTGGAGTAGATGGTTCTTAACAAAGCTTAAAAGACCTGAGCTCAATCCAAAGAAAACAAAGCCGAGAATGCCTGTACAGGTACAGGTTCCAGTTTTAAAATTGCTGAGCGAGCTATATATCCTCAGAAAGTTGTTCGTGTCTAGTTTCCAACGCATCAATGGTGCAGGATCTGGAGCTTTGTACCAAACGTTATAACCAATTTACTTACAAGTGCGCGCGCTGCAATAACAGGAATCCAGCAGAACCGAAATCTTTGTGTCAAATTTCACAACCTGCATGACTGCCTCCTAGTCAACAAACATTCAATGGAGCTTTGACAATCTTACTTCCAACCCACTTGCATGTCAGTAGCTTTATTTGTCAATAAAGACAGCAACCTAGGCCAAAGATTGAACACAGATGATAGATGGTTGAAAAAACGTGCCTAGATGTAGAAGAAGAAGATATGAAAAGAGAGCGGGGAAAGAAGAGACGCAAGTGAAGGCATTCTGTGATAAAAAGTAAATGGGCTTTGTGAGAAGAGGGCTGTGGATCTGAGACGGTGTCGCTTAACAGGCATTGCTGAGATAAAAAGTAAATGGGCTTGTAGCCCACACATGATGGGCTGACAAAAAGGAATGGGGGGTTCGGGTCTGGTCTTGATGTGCAATCATTAATATTTGAAGAGGACAATAACCAAATTGTCACACTTAACACGTTTAGTCTACTCCGAAATCTTAGAAAATAAGAATAATAAAGGGGTGATTATCATTTATCCATAACATTAGGAGGATAATTCTTATCCTTAATTCTTTAGGCTGCCTCGAGAGATTTGTCTCTTCTCTTCTCTCTTCGCTTCTTAATCTCATCCTCCCAAGTAATGTTGCTTCAAAGAACAAAAAAGCTCCTTCATGGATACTTATCCACCGGCCCCTAATGAGTTGAAAACTGAGTTTGTGACATATTTATCTCCTCCTATCATGGTGGCTTATCTGGTGGGGCCCCGGAAATTAAGGGCAGTGGACCATGGTGTGTCTGGCTCCCTCGATCATAAATGGTAAATGCAAAGCTTTCAGCGTGGAAATAAGGCTAGAGAAGTGGGCCTTTTCTTCCCCCAGGCCCTCAATTGCACAGAAAAAATCCTGGTTATCTGTCCTCTAGACGATGGCTAATGGATAGTGGTTATCGTCTGACTTCTGTGCTGTATCTTCTACACTCGTGGAAGATGACACCGTAACAGATGTAATGATAGTAATCTTGGTAACCATGCACTCCGGCGACCGATGTTGCTCTCTTTGTTCTCGTAATTACTTGTCCAGGTAATCCGGAGTTTCAAACAACTTGAGAGGAAATAATAATTTTGAAGCGAGATATTCATCAGGAAAAATATCCTTAGCCAAATCGATAAAAATATTCCTTCTATCTTATATAACACTCTTGTTATCAGGAAAGAATATTGGATGGAGGATTGGAAAAAGAAGGAGTGGATATGAGGAGAGGGGTCGAGAAGGAAGGATTTGATGTTTGTATAAAAAGGACAACGATATAAGAAAGTATTCTTCCTCCTTGTAATTCTTAATCATTTTCCATTTAGATGGATATCGACTCTTATCCTTTCTATTTTTTTAATAATATTGATTCGGATGAATGGACTCTCATTGTTTTTTTATTTTATTTTTAATTAGTCAAACAAGTAGATGGATCATCCATTATTTTCATCATAATCCTTGCACCTCTCGATCTATATTCCTTTCGTGCTTCTTTTTCGATAAATATAAAGCCTAGTGGTTTTTTATTTTGGAAGAGAGGAACCATAAATTTCTCATAGATTTTAGATTCAAGTTTCACTTCTATTCCGTCTATAGCCAATGCATGAAAAACAAGAACCAAGCTGTTCTGGTGAATGGTGTTCAGGGATAAAGTTTAAGAGGTCTTAATTCACTGATCATCTAGCATGAACCCACAATTATATGGAGGTCATGTCATGTGGCCAGGGTGAGCCCACCCACATGAAACCCTATCCCTCAGCCGTCTACCATTCAAAACTAATCACTCCCGGCTAAAAAATCACTGGAAGTGATAATAAAAAAGAAAGTAGTCGCTGTCTCATTTATCGATGACGGCATAATTGTCAGGAAAATGTTCTGTATAATCAAGTAGAGGGAGTTTTTCTTGACTCTTTCCTCTTGGAGACCAGATCTTGTGGCTTAGGGTGATTCGAGGGGTGTCATTGACAATCCATTAATTTATACAAATGTTTTCATTTATTTTTTGTCCCAGTTAAAGAGATAGGCATCATCTCTCCCGTATCCATCCCTCTCATAGCAGGATTTGCAAACCCTTTAATGATACCTCTTAAGCGTGCTCTAAATCTCACGTCTTATCAATACTGAAGGGAGACTTAAAGCCTATAAATTGCGTTGATCTTGTACAAACTTTTCTCTCTTGGATTCTGATAAAGCATGATCGGAGAAGATTAACCACAATTTAAAGCGTAAAAAGGACAAAACATCACATCTCCGACTTTTTCCGATTGTCTATGATCAACAGTACTGACTTTTTTCTTTTTAATTTCCCCTCGATTATCATCATTTCACAATGAAGTTATCTTTCACCCAGTAGTGGAAAGGGCTGGTGTCTACCTTGAGCAGTAATACATGAAACTCAGTTTTCATTCCTGACCATTTCACTCGACCCCATTAATAAACCACACAGTTGACTTGATAAACTTTGCAGGACTTTCCATTTAAGATCGTACGTGTCCCAAGAAAACACACACTGCTAACCATTTTTAGCAATAAAGGCGAGGGAAAAGTTGTAGTTGAATGATTTTTTTATGCAACAATTGAAGGATGGATTGGGCAAGGATTTAGGTATTGTAATGTTTAAATCACGGGGCTAGGTGCAGTTTTCCTTCAACAAATTAAAAATGAAAAGAGAGGCGACATGATTAGGAGAGGCGACTACTGCCATTTACCCAGAAAAATAAATAAGGAATCAAAGATAGCATGACGTGCCGCCGCATTAAGATGCTTCAAGGGTAGAGAAAATGGTGATTATGATGTGGACCTATAGCTAAATCAAAGTGATGAGATTCTTCTTCAATATCGATCAACCTTCAAGTAGGAGCAATGAGTTCCCGCTGGAAAAAGTTAAGCACTTTAGATGCATGGTCGGTGCAATTTGCAATCATGCAATCAATGTACTTACCAAATGAAATCTCCTCCCATGGCAAACAAAATCAGCCTCTGTTATGTCATAGCTGCCTTTTGTTTTTGTTTTTGTTTTTGTTTTTGTTTTTGTTTTTGTTTTTGTTTTTGTTTTTGTTTTTGTTTTTGTTTTTGTTTTTGTTTTCTGTTTTGTCAATCTGATCTCTAAGATCTTGTCCAGGTATTCTAAAAAGAATTCACCTGAGCAAAAAAATAGTCACGGCTATCCTAATTAAGCCGTTTATCTCAGGCATTCTCATATCGGCACCGATTTCTTCCTTGCCATGGAAGCAAAAAAAACCTAGTGATCTCCTAAAACCTATGCGCAAACAGTTGAGAGGAGGCTATGTTGTAGGCAAAGAGACCAACAACATGCCTTGTCGTGAAAATCATGCTAGGTACTACTTTGCAGGAATGAGCTGTACCTGGGGTGAGGGCAAACTGTCCTTTTTTACTGTACATCCTTAACATGAAGCCACGTGTTCGTTCAGGACGGCAGTTCCTTAATCCAGACATATTTCTTTCACAGGTGCATGCATTTACTCAATGCATAATATTTAGGCAGAGATTTCCATTGAATGTGCTCTTCAGTCGTTGCTTGCAACTCGTTGGTCAATACAGTAGAAAACCAATTTTATTGATTGCCCACAACCAACCCAGCTAAAAATTATAATTGCACACTAACCTAACGACAAAGTACTAAATCATATTATTGAACTTTTGAGTTTATATTATACAAGTAACCCTAGCTAGGGTTTTTGTTGGGACTTGGAGCAGTGCCCTGGGCCTCTCCCTTGCACAGTTGTATCCCTCAAATCTATATCTACCATCTTATCTCCCACCTCTCCCAAACCCCATCTCCCATTACCTCGTGAGACATTTTGGCATTCTAAACAGATAAACTATCATCATCATCATCACTGTAAGCCCATCAACTTCTTCATCTTTCTCAATCCTCTACATGACTAAAAAAGCCATGGACTCAACCACAAGCCCCCACCACATCACCAAATCCCCAGACTCGGACATGGATACTGAAACCCCACTCCAAACCCATCTCACCAAGGCCTTATCCCTTACAAATGGCTCACACAAGACCCACCAAAATCGCCATCTTCCACCACCACCACAGCAAAATATGGTGGTGTCTTACAAAGAATGCCACAAAAACCATGCTGCAGGTATTGGTGGACTGGCCTTGGATGGTTGTGGGGAGTTTATGCCCAAGTCAACTGCCACCCCTCAAGACGCTGCCTCCTTCAAATGTGCTGCCTGTGGCTGCCACCGCAACTTCCACCGCCGTGAACCATCTGGCCCCACCACCATCGCTCACATGCTACCACCACCAGCACTTAACTGGACCACGAGCTCAAGCCAAAGCCCAGGGTCAACAAGTTCAGGTCCAAGTCCTAGCCCAACATCACCGGCATCACCAAGCCCGCAGTCTTTCTACCCTTCTGCTCCTCACATGCTGTTGTCCTTGAGCTCTGGTCATCTCGATGATACCCAACTCCAGAAACAGAGTTACAGTCTCGCAATGACAAGCCCACATGGGAAAAAGAGAGCAAGAACCAAGTTTAGTCAAGAACAGAGAAAGAAGATGTATCTTTTTGCTGAGAAGTTGGGGTGGAGGTTGCTGAGAGGCAATAATGATAGAGGTGTTGAAGAGTTTTGCAGTGAAATCGGGGTTACTAGAAATGTTTTCAAAGTTTGGATGCATAACAATAGGTCCAGGAAAGACAAGTTGAATAATAGTTACGGTATTAATAGCAGCGACAGCTGTGGTTTTAATGTTAATGAGGAAGCTGGTAGAGTTGGTGCTGACAATAAAGGTTACAGCTTCAACAACAATGGGAGTAACTATGATAGCTTTGATAGGTACCGGATTGAGAGTAAAGTACATGTTCATGGTTCTGTGGCTCCCCATGGATCTTCTCCATCATATTGATTTAGATAAAGAAAAAAAAAGACAGACGACTAGTGGGCATGAAAGTTCTTTGCTTCTTCTTGTTCTTGTTCTTCTTTTGTTTTCTAGTTTCTTTAGCTATGTCGATGACCGTTAGCTATGTCGATGACCGTTCAGTGATTGCTAATCACTAATTGAAGGTCGTCATGGAGAGAAATAGAGTGGAGAATGCATGAGACAAGGACAGTAACTTTTCTTACAGAACTGTTATGATCTCTGTTAACCTGTCTTTAATTAGTATATTTTATTGATATTAACCATTAACATTCTGCAGCCATTTTTAACTGTTGTATCACCAAAACGTAGGCAAACGTCATTTCTCGGCAATAGCATGGCATGGGATGCTTCTTCTTTTTTTGGCATTTTATTAGAACTGGCCAGGGAACTCTCTTTACTCGCTTGATACGATTAATCCATCTGTTTTTCAAGTAAAGGGAAAGGGGAATAGAAACAAACCCCCTGCTTAAAGCTATGGTTTATCAAATTTGGATATGCAATCTGTAATGACATGTCATGTGTTATTCATTTTGTGGAGCAGCTCTGATCAAGCAGAATAAATATATAGGATGCATCCTTTCTCTTAGAAGGGTTAATGGCTCTGCTGGGGTAGTTGGAGAGGGTGATTTAGTATTTGGATTCTGATCGCAAATCAAACAATGAATCCAGCTCCGAACTTGGTGACATGCATCTATTATTATATGTTATCTTGTTATCCCAGACTTTTTGACGCAAGCAGCATGCTTTTGATTTGCTTAATCTGTGTTAGGCGACAGGAGCAGTGGTCTCAACAAGCATTTCAACCTTTCCCTGTTCAGTAGGGTCGTTAATTAAGCGGCAAGCTTTGTTTTCTTTTGCTCCTAATTTAAAAATAATTAAGCAAAACTTGCATTTAGTTGCACTTTAAAACTGTTTTTGGTTTTAAATGTTTTTTAAATTTTAAATTAATATTTTCATTTATAAAAAATTACTTGTAAAAAATAAAATATTATTTTAATATATTTTTAAATAAAAAATATTTTAAAAAACAATCATAAACAATATCTTAAAAAAAAAACAATTACTAAATATTATACTACCTATAGCTGCTTCTATGCCTAGAAAGCCTGCCACATGTAGCAGATTTTTCATCTTCTTTCCTCTACGTGGCCCGCTATTGAACGACCCTGATTAATAGAAAATTCGTGTCCCAAACATCCACAAATCACGTCACCTAATGGAGGATCGGGTTCCGGTGCAAGTGGCTTTCTTAGTGACCTCCGATCCTTCATATTTTCTAATCCATCTGCAAAATTTAAATCCACATCCCGTTGTTCCTAAAGCTATACAGATGAAAATTGCCAGTGTTTCGGGTCAGTCCAGGCAGAACAAAGTTGTCGTCCTCAGGCCTCAAGATAATAGGATGGGTGTCATGTGTTGACCCAAACATGACCATGAATGTGGCTTAAGCTTTGCCAAACCTGTTAATTTGATGTAATTTCTGGTGAAAATAAGCGTCGACAGTGAGAGTCTTGCTATTGAATCCCACGGATCAGTGTTAAGAAACTAAGAATTACTACATAGCTAAAAACAGACCCAAGAATGCAACCCGAAGAAATCGCCTCTAAAAATGAGGTGACAGAATAGGCATAAACATGGTCGCCATATCCACCTTACTCATTCGCTTTGACATGGATTCATAAACAATCGTTGATGATCAATATTCCCAGGATTTACAAGGCAGGACCTGTCAAAATTCAAAACAGAAACTACTCTCTTTTCAGGAAAAAAACAGCTCTAGATGCAGCCCTTGATGTGTTTTTGAAAAAAGGTATCAGAAGAACTAATTATACGATGGAGATCAAATAAAAACATTTCACAAATGCAACTGCGAAAGTCCAATTGCATCGTCATCATCAGAATGATCTGGCACGTCTCTACAATACTCACAGGTAAAACTAGGAGGTGTCAAGTGCAAACAGTAGTCGATTCTTTTTTCCATCCAGGCCACTCTTCTCTCAAAATTCATTACCCCGATATGCATTATCCGGGTATCAACCTGAGCAGCTCTAGCAAAACTACGAAGCAAAATATAATAATCTGCATGGGCAACATAAGTTAACGCACCATCACCTAACCTCCGTACATAGTGGAGGTAATCAAATCTCTTGATTTTGAGCCTTGGTGGAATGTAAAAGAACCTATTCTCTGCCATGTCTAATTTCAACTTTCTAATGGCTTTATCTTTGACAGTCTCCGTTGAATCATCATTGTTTTCATCTCCTGTTGAATTGCAGGTATCAGTGGATAGGTATTCATGGGTCTCTTCGATAATTTTCTTTTTTCCCATCTGATCTCTGGCAAATCCATTGTCATTCCTCAATCTTTTTCCATTGAAAACAGTCCTATTTTGTGCTCCATCATCTTCTGCCGGATCAGAGCACTGATAACAGAAAAAATTAACAAGTCAGCACAAATACTAGCTCTTTGGCACTTACTACCTTGACATGCAGCATTCACATCTACCATCCAGAAAAAAAGAGCCAGAAAAAGAAACTGCCAACCTAGATTCCAAATTATAAGAGCATAGAATAAAAATATTCAGCATACAGGGCATGACTGTGAACCGATCTGAAGATACCACCAGGAAAGATTTTACTCTTATATGCAGTCAATCAGACATACAGTACACCAAATTTAATATTTTACGTTTTTTTCTTAGCAAGAATGATTCTTTACTCAGAGAAGTGAGGTCCAAAAAGCAATGTTCACTTTGAATACCATGAAGATATAATTATAGCAAATTAACAACAATGATAAGAACTCAGACCTGGGGTTACATTTTGAAGTCGAAAATCCAAAGAATAAAAGGATGTCGGAAGTCTATTTCAATTTTCAACTTGGGAAAAAAAAATACTGAAAAAAAATGAACAATTGGTATCTAGCACATTAGAAGGGAATCTAATGATGTGAGCCCGAGTTTGATGAGATCCAGGTTACAATCAACAAACACCAGCATGGCACAAAATCCTTAGCATATGCCTAAAAATAGATCATAGGAAACTTTCAGATTGCTTATTACCTTTTCACTCTGATAAAAATCCCACAACTTCTTTATTAACTCATCCTCCCGATGATTCACATGCGAAGATCCTGCTCCACAAAATACCACCTCATTACAGTATTGGAGATATGATGGCAAGTCCCTTGTGAACTCTACAAGCACAAGAAAGAATACATAAGTGGGGCAGAATACCACAGACACAAAACCCTTCTACAACATGGAATCCTTCAGTTCCAGTAACCCAATGCCAATTGAAGTCCAAAACAAGAGACAAATAATTACCATAGGCATCACTGATCTCATTGTATTTAGCATCTAAGTTGCGCAAAAGCTCTGCAGAATCTAACTCCGACCTCTGAACATGCGATCTGTTACCAATAGGCTTCTCATCTGAATCATCCAGCTTGCAAGGAGAACCGGAATCTTTTTCATCAACTTGCATTTGAGAGCCACAAGGAAAGTCTAATCTGCTTGTATAACCAGGCAAACTTCCTTCCCATGCCCCAAAACCATTTATGTTGTAGATAATTCTTATTGCTACAATCAGTATTGACAATACACAAACACGGCTAGGAAGCCTCAGCTCATTTGTTGAAAACCACAGATCTGGGGGCATTGACCACTCATATATGCGGCACGCATGTGGAAGAATCTTTTCAACTGGAAGAGACAAATGCCTAAGATAGCGAGAAGCTATTCCGTAGAAATACACTGGAGGCAAATGCAAGCCTATGGACTCAGCAATGCTGGCTGCCATTGACTCTAACTTCTGAATAGGAACTGCTTGCATAGGCCTGAACATTAGACTTGAACTTATACAACAGGCAGGCGACGAATGTCCAAAGTGTTTTTCAATTTCAACATGAGCATCAAAATAAGGAAGTTTCCCTTCGACCGACCACTTCACTATATCTGTGGGTAAAACTGCTTCTCTAGCAACATGACAAGCCAAAAACGAGATCGCTAAAGAATAATGCAATGGTATTTGCTTTCTCAGATACCTAAACCATATTAGCACTGCACGCTGACCAAATGAATTACGAGGTTCATGACGGTGGTACCTAACACGTCTCTTCTTATCTTCTGGTTCCACTGAGATCACAGATTACAAAAATTACATATATAAACTCGAAAAATGTTCGTGCAATAAAAAAATGTAATCATTCTTACACGCTAAAACTAAAACTAGTGAAGCATCCAATAAGACCATAAGCATACATAGATGTAAACCATATCGATATCCACTTGAAACCAGCAAAAAAATTGAAAATTTCAACGAAAAATTTCAAGACAACAGAGGAGTAAACAACAAAAAGTTAATGCGATAATTATTACCTGACAATTCGGTGGTTTCTGGTTTTTGCATCTCGGAATCAATCAAAACATCATTAGCCCAACTATCCTTAAAAACCCCAGTAGTAAGCAAAAACCTTAACCAAACAGTGCTAGCAACCCCAACAATTAATGGAGTCACGTTAAACTTTTCAACTAAAGCCTCACACTGTAACCGAATCATTAACCCCATCCCTAAAACATATTTAATCCTAACCTCATTATAATAATCCTCGTAACTCAGCTTCGCTTTACTCAAGCCCCCAAAATCCTCAGGCTCTGTAGGCCCAAACACCCCATCATAGCTATCATTATAATCATAACCATAATCATCTTCTCTCTTAATATAATTCTGACTAAGATTGTTGTTGTCGGGTTCTGCTTCTTCTTGGGTAAAGCTGAGCCAAGCGATGGAGGAGGGGTCGGCGGTGGGTTGGGTGGAGTGGGTGGTTTGGGAGCGGCGGATGTGGCGGTGGCTGTAGAGGGCGGCGGAGTCAAGGCCTTTTTCAACAAAGTCTTCGTCGGCGACACCGGTTTCCATGATGCCTTGAGCTTGAGCACCGCATTGCTGGCAGTAATAGAAGCCATCGGATTCTTCAAGACCTATGTAACCGCATGATTCGCATTGAAAGTTTCTCACCTCTCCTTCTTCTCGCTCCATTTACGATTATAGAAATTTTTGGAGTTGAACTTGTTCAGGTGCTGCTGCTGCTCACACAAGATTGCCTTTCTTGTATCATTGAAAACTAAAGCGGAGAGAGAGAATTTACTGGAGTTGTATATTAACGAACAGCTAGCTAACTAAGAGCACTGGATTGGAAGAGTAGGTTAAATTACAGAAAAAGACTCTCTCTAGGTTTGAAATAATTCCACTATCATCCTTCAGAACTTTCAATTTTGTCAATAGGGGCGCCGATATGTCTTTTTATCGTGGTTTTTTTTTTAGTGTTTATCGAATTTAATTATTTATCCACTTCAACGCATAGCAATCAAATGGGTGTGAATGATTTTACTGCAATTTTTTTATTATATCTAATTAGTAATATAATTCCCCTATCTCAATACTATAAATTAGCCTCGTTAAAATAATTCAAAAGACTGGATATCGTTTTCTAAATTAAATTTCTATTTTTTTTTAGTTGGGTATTACTCTCTTTTTTCCTCTATTGATCAAAACCCAGACAAAAAAAAAAAAATTATCAAGTTTAAACAGTTCCAATTATTTAGGGTTGGATTGGAAAAGTGGCGCGATATAGTTAAAAAGTATGCACCATAATTTGACATAGATTCTACTTTTTTTTTAAAAAAAAAAAACATCTTAGAAACCTAAAAAAAAAATTGAATAGCACCCAAGTTGCATGCATATCTCGAAGATGATATGATTTCAAAGCATACACTCGATGCAAAATTTATTAACTGGCCATTGCCAATACCGTGTTGAAAACTCTATATAATATAAAGAATACAGCAAGTATTATTAATCCAATGTTGTTGTGAAATTTATTAGCTCAAACTAACTAAAAAATACCCTTAAATGTTTAAAAAAAAAACTTGTGAAGCTTCCAAGCTCTTTCCCTTAAATGTTTTTTTTTTTAAAAAAAAACTTGTGAAGCTTCCAAGCTCTAACAATTTCCGAGCTGCTATTACATCGAATCTCTCTTTTATCTTGAACAATAACCTTTTCAACTTGATACTGCATTTGAATCTCATATTGATTAAATGCTGTTACTTTTCCGAGACAAGATTAAAAACAGGTCCTTTAGCATTAGATTTTTGGACAAGGAAAATCACCCAAAAAATACAGGATAATGGCCAAGCGCGCAGTTTTTGGATACAACCAATGTTGGGACCGTACAGGGAAGTCCCTTCACAGAAAGGCAAACAACAATTTATACATAAATAGAGCCCCAAAAACTTGTCTTGCTTGAAGATTCTAGAAATACTGACAAAGCCCTGCTCCAAAATCAATATCAGTAACTGGTCCATCGATTCAAAGTTGCCATTCAATTGGGGAAATTCCCATTTGCGCCAAGAGCTGATTTGTGCGAGAAAAATGCCTGATCACATCATTTGCAAGCAATCGTTAACAGTCCTGTCATTTTATTGAATTCATCGAAAGGGAACAAGGTTTCCTTTTCCTCCTAATGAATTTGAATTTCCTTCATGTATTGGATCCATGAGTTCTGTAAATTTTTTTAATGACATCAAATTTTAACATAACCAATAATGTGACCTCGCACAAGTAAACAATTCAAGATACTTGATGATTCCGTAATTAAATAAAACAGAGGAAAGGACATATTCTTCCTTGTGAATTATCTTATCAGTGTGAGTTAAAAAATAGGGATGAAATTGTTGGATCCCAACAAAACTATTTTGAACTGCCTAAAGCGTTCCCAGTCCCTTAAAAAGTCCTATTGTTTGTCAGAATTGTTATCTAGTTGCATTCGATACCAATTTGCATGAACTTGGGGTTCAAGGGACAAATGATTCTCACTATTCAGCCCCAAGTGACGAAACTTAACTTCCTTAACTGCCTCTCACTCCCTTTGCCTTCTGATCATGCCTAACACCCATCACAACTCATCAGCTCTAAATCTGAGAACTCTAAAACAGCAACTAATAAATTATATGGATGAAAATGACAAATTACTTGTAGTGATTTTCTTTTCATTTTAAGTATATAAAATTGCATTACAATTACTATGCATGAAAACAAACTAACCTGCAGCCAAAGAAGCCTCTGTTTGCAGACAAGCCAGAAGGATGTGCAGCCTTCAGAATGTGATGCTTTGTCAGGTCAATTAACCTGGGAAACAACCTTTTTATAAGCATCTGACTGGATATTCAAGCTACTAAATTCCTCCAAATTCATCACACAAACTGAATCATTTTAAGTCATAAAAATGTTAATGAAATCATCCATAAAAAGCAAACATTCCTCTCAATTCATTCATCAAACAAAACTTGAGTCATTTTGGTTCATAAAACCGTTTATGAGAATATTACAACTTAAGGAAAAATTACTCTCTCAAACCTGTCATCTTATATAAAATGTTCAGTCCTTGCATTTGAAACTATTGTATCTTCAACAATGACCATAATCCTTACAGTTGAAACTATTGTATCTTCAACAATGACCAAGTTTGTACCAGAATAAGCATAAATAAATATAAGGCAAAATGCAGGATAAATGATCAGGATTGTACATTGAGGACTTCTATTTGGGACAGCTGAAATTAAGGGAAAGAGTATGGTCAATTAGAGTTGGAACTTGAGTTGTAAATTGATGAGCATAAAGATGATAAAAATTCAAGGATAACGAGCTAGGGCATCGCAGCTTCGGAAAACCACAATAGGCTATCAAAGTTGTTTGTTTTATCTCTACTAAAGATTGCAGGTTAGATGCTTTATATACAGACCATCAGTGTTCCTAGTCTAAAAGGACGAGGAAATCTAAACAGGAAAGACAAGCTTATATTAAAACAAATGCTAGTAGTAGGATAAAGTTGATTATAATTAAGATATCCAGAGAGTAGCCATTTCTTGTGTGCAACAAATCCTGAACTTACAGAAACACCTTTAATGCTTAAATCTCAGAACATCCAAAAGATAACATAAGAATCTGAATTAACATGAGAAATAAGATTCAAAAAATGAGTAAGGGGGCTTTTAAGTCTCAATATTTCTTTTTTGTAAAAAAGGTGCATGTGCCAGGCCTTTTGAAAGGCAGGAGTTGGGGCAGTTCCACAGAAGAAGCCCAGTCAGCTAGCAAGTTAGGCTCTACATTAAACCAAGACCATAATTCTACATTCCTTTGATATTCAATCTTGCTTTTCCTTCGGTGCATGTGCCAGGCCTTTTGGAAGGCAGGAGTTGGGACAGTTCCACAGAAGAAGCCCGGTCAGCTAGCAAGTTAGGCTCTACATTGAACCAAGACCATAATTCTACGTTCCTTTGATATTCAATCTTGCTTTTCCTTGAATTTATAGTTCTCCATGTCAAGGCAGATGACATTACACAGAATGTCAACTCATTTAGAATGCCAAAATGTGTGCATAGTTACGCTGCATTCAGGTTTTCAGCAAGGTGACCCAGCAAACAGAAGTGTTTACCATTTGGTGAACACATATCCCACCTTATGCATGCTTCAGAGCCAATTGATTAAACTACAGTATACCTGTTAGGGAATTCAACACCCAAATGCACTCTAGTCTCTTTTAAACTATATTATTAGGCCAAAATTGTTGGAGTGAATCAACTAAATACTCAATCCATTGACTAGAGTGTGTGCGCGCGAGCGCAAGTGTGTGTGAGAGAGAGATACAAGGGAGGGAGGCAGGGAGGGAGACTTTTGTTAATACAGCAGATATCTTATTCATTTGCTGCACTGAACTAAGCTTGCATGATAGACATACTTGGATTTCTCCTGAGCTGAGTTACCCCAAAGAAGAAAAACAACTCCTTCCTTCTTCTGTGAAATTGTTTTGATAACAGCGTCAGTGAAATGCTCCCATCCTTTCCTTGAATGAGAATTCGCTTGGTGATTCCTAACTGAACAGAAACAAAAGATAACCAGAACCTTTCATGTTGAACATTTTCAGATACGAAATGTTAGACCCTGAAGTGCCAAAATGTCTATAACAAAAATATTGTGCTTCACTAAATATAGCTCTACCAACTGCCTCATCAAATTCACATGCCAACATGGAAAACGTGTCACAATTGTCATGATTCATAATTCTTCCACTATACACAAAAAGCATGCCATGATATTCAAAACTTATACAACAACTCCATCATTATAGATTGCATTGATTATGGGAGCTTTTCCACCCACTGGCTGAATTTATCCCAAGTTTCCCTGAAATAAACTGGCATCAAGCAAATACAAGTTATTTGTGAAATAAATTGGCATGATGAAGAATCTTACCAGTGAGAACTGTGTTGAGCAATAGAACACCCTGAAACAAAACAAAAAAAAAAAATCCAACCTAACATTTTGCATGGAAAAAAAAATATTGTAACAATGGAACAAATCTTTCACTCCAAATTTTTCTTTCCAACCTAACATTTTGCATAGAAAAAAAAATATTGTAACAACGGAACAAATCTTTCACTCCAAATTTTTCTTTTATTACTAACTTTATTTCTCAACAGATTGTACTTCAAATTCGTCTATTTAATGTGATAAGAACCCAGATCAATCAAAACCCCTGTTCAGATCTAAAATTAAGTTGATAATAAGTAGCACGTCTAAACAAAGAATAAAACAGCAAATAACATATGATTGCTAGGGAGAATTTTTACCTGAATAGCCCATTTTTCAAGATTCCCATGAGACGGAATGGAACACCCCAGATCCTGCTTAAGTTCCTTGAAAATATTAACAAGACTAGAAGGTGCCTTGACCCCTTGAGGCACAGAAAAAGACAGCCCCATAGCCTGACCAGGGCCATGATAAGGATCCTGTCCAATGATTACAGCCTTGAGCGTATTAAACGGTGTCGAATTCAAGGCATTGAAAATCAAATGCTGCGGTGGGTATATAGCTACACTCCCGTTACTAATCTCACTTTCCACAAATTTACTTAGATTCTTAAAATAAGGCTTTTCTAACTCCTGTGGTAGCACCTCTCGCCACGTGTCCTCCACCAACAGTTCCTCTAAATTCACATGCCCGGAGGAACCTGTATTGAGATGAAACAAACAAATCAAAACCGTAGAAAAAATAAAAATGGAAAGTAAAATTGAAATCGATTTGGGTGAAGATGGTGTTGCCTTTGGAATTGGAGACTAATTGAGAACATAGTTTGAGGTTGCGTTTGGATTTGGCGCGTAGTTTGTTGAATTCGATGCGGGATACTTGGTCAGGAGTGAGGTCGGTGGAGGTTGATTTTGCAGAGAGTGATTTGTTTAAGAGATTTAAGGGGTCTGTTGGGGAAGGAGTGGAGGAAGAGAGTTTAAGGCGCTTGGCGGGTTGGAGGAAATCCATTATTGTTTTGGAAGAGGCAGCCATCGCTTGTTCCGCTTCGCTCTGCTACTGTGTTTTGGCGGGAGGGCGGGTCGCGAATGATAGATTAGACGACGGTTTTGTCTTTAAGGGAAAAGCCACGAAAGGAATGCCATTGCTTTTTGCGGTCTCATTGTTTTGACGGTTGTGATTTTTCGATTCCTCTGTTGTATTACTCTCGAGACCTTTTTATATAGGTATTTTTGTAAAAACTTTTTTTCATTAAAAATATTATAATATTATTTTATTTTATTTTTATTACTATCACTAATTAAGACCTCTGCTCAAGGCTCAGGTTTTACTAAATTATTAGGTTAATTTTTTTAAAAAATTAAAATAATATAATTTTAATAAAAAATAAAAAAATAAAAATCAATAGATTTGCAATTAGATTTTATTGGATTACATTAGGATTTTTTTTTTATTTTTTTAACTCAGTTCAATTTTAATTTTAAACTGATCAGGATTAACCCACACTAACTGAGCAAGATTTTAAAATTATAATTAAAATATTTAATTTTTTAATAAAATATAATTTAAAAATCAAAAATTTAAAGTTTTATGTTAAGAGAGCCTCATAATGAATGATAAACTCCATTATTACAACACTTCACTAAACAACATAACTTAATTTATTTTATTTTATTTTTATATTTTAAAAGTTTTTTAAAAAATAAAAGTTATTTTATTTTTATATTTTAAATTAATTTTTTTTATATATTTATATTATTTTGATAAGCTAATATCAAAATTAATTTTTAAAAATAAAAAAATATTAATTTAATATATTTTTTAGTAAAAAATACTTTAAAAAAATAACAAATATACTTTTAAACATACTTTAACATTTAAGTATACAACAAACAAACCAAATTTATTGGTAATTACATCGATGCTTTTCATTTGATATTCATGTGTGTTGTTAAAATATAATTGTTTTTATCTTAAACATGTATTTGATATTTAAAAAAATAGAAAATTACCATCAACATTATGTGATTTGTTTTTTTATTTACCCACTATAATTTAACAAAATTAAAATCTAACTATTCTCATACATAATATATTATAAACCCAAGCAAAGAGTTTGAGATTCTTGCATTAGACAATTTCCATGATCTTGTTTTTTGTTTGGAAAAAAATAGTTTATTTTTATTTTTATACCATCTATCTTATTTTTGACGCCAATAAATAAAGTGATTTCTGTAAGTTTTTTGACATAGAAAAAATTCATTTTCAAATCAGTATTGACTCGTAATTCACTCGCTGAACTAAAACTATTATCATGATCACTATGTAGAAGAAATAGCCGAGTAGCTCAAGACTTCAATTTAACATTGGAACTGCCATATACATTTTTGTTTATCAAGGATTCAAATCCCTCTCTTTAATTTATCAATATTACAAAATGCTGAGATTAAAATTCTCTCTTCAATGCACAATTTATCTCTATGATCCTGATTGAAACTAAAATTTATTGTTTTTAATTAATTTTCTTCTTCTCACGTTTGCTGGAATCTCTCCTCTCTTTTTTTCTACTTTAGAAAGCCTCAGATCGATAAGAACTCTAATTTTTTATTTATTCAGTTATTTTAACCCACCTATGATCTTTTCCTTCAAATCCTCCACGCTCTCTAGGCATGGACATCGTAGACACGACGGCAGCCGGTGGTTTGCGCGCAAGCAATTTGGTGGAAGCGATTTGGTGATGATGATGGTGAGCTCAGTTGAAAGAAAATGGAGGAGAAGTGGAATTTACCCAGATCTGAACTGGGATGGAAACACTCGATTGATGTGACCATGCCAAGTTTCTAACATATCCTTGGAAGCTTATGACCTGTTTCTTTGCAATTTTATGGGATTAGAGATAAGAAAAAGGCAGCAGATTGCATATGTCCACTCTGCAAAGATCTCTTTAGAGCATGAAAATGCCACGCAACAATCACCAGCTAAAGACAGACTGGTGCATGGTGAGAAAAACCTGCAGTAGCGTGAGGTGCGGAATGAAAATGAGAAGTCGAAAGTTCTCCTTGGAGAGTGAATGGGTAACACGTTTGGCTTTCTCAAGGTTGTCAGCTTCCAGCTATGGGGGGACTTTTTCTAAACGAGGTGGCATATACTAGCTGCTAAGCCAGGGGGTTATTGCTAGCTTTCTTGAACATCTCCAGAAAAAAATGGGTAACCTGTATCTCCTTGCTGGATTTTGCAGAAATTTGGATTGAAATTAAACATGATCTTGATTCCAGCGTTTTAACATTAGCTTTGATTTAAATGAATTTTTATTGGTTGGATATTATTAGAGAATAATATAAATTATAAATATTAAAAATTTAATATAATTATAAATTTGAATTTCATCATATCTATTTATATAATAAAAATCGGAGAGTGAATGGGTAACACGCTTGGCTTTCTTAAGGTTGTCAGCTTCCAGCAATGGGGGGGCTTTTGCAAAACGAGGTGGCATTTACTAGCTGCTAAGCCAGGGGGTTATTGCTAGCTTTCTTGAACATCTCCAGAAAAAAA